>NW_017731748.1:133876-186937 GCF_001890085.2 Hipposideros armiger
GGGGGAGAGAGAGAGAGAGAGAGAGAGAGAGAGAGAGAGAGAGAGAGAGAGAGAGAGAGAGAGAGAAACACGATTCAATTTTATAGTGTGAAGATCTGTATTACCTTGAATTAGCAAGGTAAATTCTTCTGGTGAAAGAAAAAAATATAAGCCAAATTCCATTCAGTTGCAGAACAATAAAAATTATATTTTTGAAAAGACTGAATTTGTGACAGTGAAATTTTCAAACACACTCTCTTACGTTTGCTGAAGAGCAAATAAGTAATAGAGGGGCTTGTTTAAGAAAACACCTCTGCCCTTACTAGTTGAGTTGTGTGGACTGGGTTACTTAATCTCACGGACCTGCAGCTTCTCTATTTGTAAAGGAGGTATCACTATGCCTATTTACAGCTACCACAAAGAGTTAATGAGATATAAATGAAAGCACCTATCGTGTGGCCCGGTACATGCTTGGAAATGCGTAATCAGAAGCAATGACATTGATATGGTGGTGCCCCTCATCATTTTGAAATTTATTTAGCTTTTGCTTCCATACTAAGGTAGCTCTTCTGTGATCCTTTGAGATTTGAAGTCACTGTTTTTGTTCTTCTCTTCTGGAATCCAAACATTGTTTGTGGCTACCAAATGTTGAAGTGTTATTAGAAGTAGGAGTTATAGCTCCAAATGACGGAAAAATATATTAGGTACTACAAAGTCCCTTTGTATCAGTATAGTTATAGGTATAATGAATCAATGAATCTTTATAGATGCTGGTCTGAAATAAGCTTGCATTTCTAGTAGTCCTTTATAGCATCCATCTTTTTTTATTTTTTAAAACTGATGTTTAATTATTTGAGTTTGTAATGGAACTTTTGTTGTCCCATTGCAATTTATATTTGAGGACAAGGCAAACACATTTGTGATATTTCATTTATTATTCATTTTATTTTGCCATATCAGTGGCAGTACTGATATTGCGGGCATACGTGCATTTTTGAGAGGCTCTGTTCTCTGCAAAAGTCGTAGGTAATACCTGCAAGCTATTGGGAGCACTTGTTTTATTCCGAGGTCAGGAATGTGCAGGTATGAAAGATGCCAACATTTCCTCAGGATGTTTTTTTAAGCACCAACCAAACGTCAAGGAGTGTCTTCATATTCAGAAGAAGTCCACTGAGGTTTGCAAATTTATTTGTGTGAGAACGCTGGAATGATAGGCATGAAACTAATTAGAGAGCAAAGGTTACCCCGCCATTTGGTCTTCTTTGGATGTAGCACACTTGAGGAGTTCCATGACAAGGATGCTGGAGGGGGGATCATATGGGTGAGCTTATCATTCATTAAGCAAGAGTAAATCCAAAACAAAGAGCATTTCTGCCTGTAGATTTTTCAAATTTTAAAAGAGGCTCTGAAGGAACAAGAGCAAGTTAAACATATTCTAAATAGAACTTTTCAAATGATCATTTCAGCAAATATTAGTAAAGGAATACATCTACTAGTGGGGTTGATTTTTCAAAATAATGAACTTGGACTTCACAATCCACGTGAACATACAGATTATTTGGTATTTGTGATGGTAAAAAAAGAAAAATGTGGTTGAGAAAATCATGATCTAGAGAAGCAACCCTAAATTTGTGTCGCTTGGGATTTGTCATGGAGCAAATTGGAAATTGTGAAAGTTTAAATCATGCGCTTGCTTCCCTTGAAGTTCACTGACATGAGATTGAAAACGTCAAAATGCAAATGAGACTTGGTTTTTTATCCTCGGTTCTGTCACTAACTCGTTCTTTAAATTTGGGCTCTCATTTTCTTTCCTGAACCTGTGTTTTCCCTTACGTAAAACAAAGGTACAGTATTAAAAGATCTCTCATTTCCTTTGTTGTTCCAACATCTTCTGAGATTGCTTCCTCATTTTTGGCCAACTTCTGACTTTGGCATCGCTTATCATGAAGGAATGATGGTTTTATCTTTCATTTGCTATGCTTTGAGACCACGCTCTGTGGCATTGTGGGCTTCAATGAGATCCATTTGGAATAATACACCAAAATGGAGAATATTTAGCAAAAAAAAAATTATATATACATATCACTTGGCACTGGAAGTCCCAGTGTTTAGGGAGAAGCATCATGGGCCATTAGAAATGTATTAGAAGTCCAGTGACAAGTTTTGCTCCTTCTTACAAGCTCATGACTTTCCTTGAAGTCAGCAGGACCTGACTGTGTGTAGTGGGTTAGAGTACGGCCATTGGAACAGGTGTCACTGCTATCTGTAGCACACGTTCTTATCCGCTGTCACTCCCAAAGGTGTTCGTCAAATCCAGTTTCAAGCCTGAAAATCCAGCTGTGATGACTTGCCCTTGCACCCGTGGGCTAAAACTAAAATCATCAGAGACACAGATGTGCAGGAGGAATTTACTGGCCTGGAGCCTCCAATCACAGGGGCTGCAAGGAAGAACCTGGAAGGCTTAGACGGAAAAACCCAAAGCTCTTAAAAAGATGGGCAGGAACATTTCCATCTGAAGACACAGTAGGATTTTTAATGCAAGACAGTTGGGCAGTGACTGTATACGAGTTAAAGTCATCCCAGGCCTTACGTCATTATAGACGTCTAATCAGTCATTTTGAGCAAGAGTAATACTTACACCTGTGTTTATTGCTCTGCTCTTCATAAATCCAGAGATCAGAGAAAGAACCTTCATTATGTCAGTAACTGATGTAAAACTGGAATTAGATGTGAAAATAACGTTATCATCCTGGAAGAAAGAATAGACTCATGTCCGCAGCCACCTGCACTGTCTGCGTGTGCTGGGCACAGCAGCTGGAGCCTCTCTCCAAAACCGTCCCTTCAGCTGGATGGGTGTGGGCCGTTCAGAGGGAGTTTCTAAGGCCATCAACTCAAATCCAAATAGACAAGTCAGTATATCCGGATGGCATGTATCTGAGAGATTTCAGAAAATCCAAGGAGAAAATTGGGGTTTTGTGAGACAAAATGTACAATCTGTGTATAAAAATCTTAATGACATTTTAAATTTGATCAATATATTTTTTTTATTAGTTTCAGGTGTGCAAAACAACATAGCGATTAGACATTTACACCCCTCAGAAAGTGATAACCCCCCTCCCCCAATCTACTACCCCTCTGACATCATACATAGCTGTTACAGTACCATTGACTCTATTCCCTGTGCTGTGCTTCACACCACATGACACCCCATGTGCTTCACACCCCATAATATATATATATATATATTATAGTTGATATTCAATATTATTTTATATTTCAGGTGTACAGTGCAGTGGTTAGGCATTTATATAATTTATGAAGTGTAGATCATCAACTTAAATCAACATGAGAAAGTATTGAGCCTCACCTCCACAGCAGATAGACTGTAGGTGTTTATAAACAGAAGAAAAAAAAAGAACCCTGAATATTTAACAAAATGACAAATCAGAAAAAATAGATTGTGATTTTTCACTCTTCCAATGGCACATCATGCTAATTTAAATTATATATTTAAAAAAAACCCTCTTTATACAATCTACTTGAATTTCTAAAGAGTATCTTTGAGATGCCACAGAGATCTAGGGTTTACCATCTTATATCAGTGTAACATAAATAGTTATTTTTTCAAGAAGATGGCTTAGAGCTGGAAATCCAAGGACAAGGACATACTTATTCTGTGCTAAAGAGACATGCCAACAATTGCCTCAGTGGAAAGGTGTCAGGTTAGTTTTGTGTTTGCTAAAATGGTAAAACTGCAGACTTTTTTTTAAGCAGTTAAATATTTACTAGGTATTGATGTTGGCGGTGGGAAAGCACCTTAGGTTCAGAGATGGTATCCTAAGTGGCTCATTTCCAGTGACGCAGCAACAAAACAGGCTATGAAACGGACAGAGGTGGGTAGAAACTTTTAGGTTTCAAAATCTTAAAGAACAAACTGAATAGAAGTCAAATCTAGATGTATAAAATCATGAGTGACCTGGCCATCCTAGTGGCTCAGTTGGTTAAGAGCTTGCTCAAGAGTTTGGGCTCAGTTGGTTAAGAGCTCGCTCAAGAGTTTGAGTTCTGAGCAACAGCGGTTCGATGCCCGGCCCGAGCTGAGCTGCTGCTGAGCTGCCAAAAGGTGGCAGGATGGCTCAGCTGAAAAAAATAAATAAATAAAATAAAATCATGAGTGACCTGGATGAGGGAAACATTTTTTGTTCTACAAAAATCTTGAAATGATAGAATAAATGCACATATTTCAAAACCTTAGCAAAAAAAGAGAAACTTTTACTTGATAACTGAATAACAGAATATAAGAAAACTAAAGGTTAATAGAGAACACAGTTTAATAAGAAGGGTTATAGATTGTTTTCTTTTAATCAAAGAGCCTCGTGTCAGTGTCACAGCATCTGGCATTGGTTTTGATGGACATCACTAGACCCTTCAGGGTTACTTTCAGGGCCCTAGAATGCAAAAAAATTTAAAATCCACAAGGGAGCTAAATATATCCATTCCTGTTTGTATTATTTGAAGAAATTGTTGAACTAGATGGAGTTAAGTTCAACAGAACCAGTTTTTACAATATATATAAGTAGAACAAAATAAATATTAAACAAAACACAATTTGATTTAGTTAAGCACTGCAGAAAAAACTCACTAAAATATTGCTTCATGATAGACTAAATAATGTCAATAAAAATATTGTTACAATTATGTATCCTACTTATTCATTTTAATATTATATATAAAACTGGACAAAATTGTAGGAAACTTGTTTATTATAGATGCATATAACTATATAAATATACACTTTGGTTTTTAGGAAGCTCGAAGCATTGTTGCAGGATCCATTCATAAGTGTATAAACACCTGACTTGATTATTATTATTTTTTAAAGATATTTATTGGGGAATTGGGGAAGGGGAACAGTGTGTTTTTCCAGGACCCATCAGCTCCAAATCAAGTCGTTGTCCCTCAATCTTAGTTGTGGAGGGAGCAGCTCAGCTCCAAGTCCAGTCGTCATGTTCAATCTAGTTGCGGGGGAGCACAGCCCACCATCTCATGTGGGAGTCAAACCAGCAACCTTGTTGTTAGGAGCATGTGCTCTCACCAGCTGAGCCATCCTGCCACCTGTTGGCAGCTCAGTGGCAGCTCAACTTGGGTGCAGCTCACTGGCCCATGTGGGAATCGAACTGGCGACCCTGTTGCTCAGAACCCGTGCTCTAAACACCTGCACCAGCTGGCTGGCCCCTGACTTGATTATTAATGATTCTTAGCTGACATTCAAGTGTTTCTGAGTTTTGATTATGGAATATATAGAAGAGAAATTTGTTCTTTCCAAGGAACCTGCAGATTTATAAGGGAAGAATAGGCCAGCTGGTAAAGTTAAAATTTGCCTCTCTCTGCGGGAACCTCATGCTCCTAAAGAATGGGCACTGTGAGTAGCAGGTAAGAAAGAGCCAAAGACCAATTTGTGTCTGAAGCCGCTGTCTGTCTTTCCCTCTGGTTCCATGAAATGAATTATTGAGCAGCAACTTTGTGTCACGAAGATTAAAACTCTGTCAAAATTGTCCTGGAGGAATTTGAAAAGGCCTGGGGAAAATGGTTTTGGTATTAGCAAGGCTGCCAGTTTTTCATATTAA
The DNA here is from genome assembly GCF_001890085.2 of Hipposideros armiger. NCBI lineage: Eukaryota > Metazoa > Chordata > Mammalia > Chiroptera > Hipposideridae > Hipposideros > Hipposideros armiger. The sequence continues at coordinate 139,480 of NW_017731748.1, forward strand.
AAAATATTGCTTTTTCTGAGATCCTAATTTATGTATTTGTGTGTGTGTGTGTGTGTGTGTGTGTGTGTGTGTAGGGCAGCATGAAAAATAACCTAAGAATGGGTAGATGGATATTCCATTAGAGATATCGCAATTTTTTTTTTTTTTGGTATATGCAAGTGTGAAGTTTTAGAATGTCTGAGGGTGAACGAAAGGCTATGATTTGTTAGAGTTGACAGATTGTTATATAGCCTAGGAATCAGGCTGTCAGACTATAGAGTGAGAATATATGTTGAGAATAACATTTACATGGAATGATGAAAGCAAAATAACTTAGGCTATTCCTTGAGGTCAAATAGGAGTGACATATTAAAGTTTCAATATAAAATTTTAATTCTTTCTTTGAAAGGCACAATATCGCTCAATGAAAAAGGCATTGGGGAGAGTAAGAGCCTACATCAGGATTTTCAGAGTTAAAGAAAAAAAAAAGTAACAAGATGACAAAAGCCCCTTAGTGGCTTCACTGTGGAGACAGGGGTATCCCTCAGGATGTCAACATCCCAGTTTAGATTTTCCTTGTACTCCCAGCTATGTGAACAGGTCTGATAAAGAAGAGAGGGAAGTTCATGGACTTTCTTTCTTGATGTGATTTCATATTTTAAACTAATTATTTTTACAATGCTTCTTTTTTCTTGGTTGGACAAAAAATAACCAAACAAACCAAAACAAAAACCAACAAAAGAAAATGAAAGTGAATGGAGTTTCAAGTGATGGAATGAGAGCATAATAACCTGTCCTGTTTTTAGCTTCTTAAGACTCCTGGAATTGATACAATGTGGACTTACTTTTTGCTCATGAATAGCAGGGTAGGGCTGGGGGGAGCAAATAAATTCACTCTGAACCTGTGAAGCCAAGCAGAGAAGCATGGTTTTAATACTAAATCCCTGATTTTACAATTATTATCCATTAAATAATTATGGTTTGGGATGTAATTCTTTTCAATGTCCAAACCTCTTCTGAACACTCTACAGTGTAGAGCTTGCTGTGAAGTTTCTTAAGAAAGCTCTGGATACAGGTCAGACTTTTGAAAAAAAACCCCAAAATACTGTGGACATGTTAGATCAGATTAAACTGGCAGAAAAAGGTGAAGTCATAATCGGGAATATTCATTTTGTTTTGAAAGGTGCCAAGACAGTCACGTTAGCACAGCTAATACGCGGTTGGTTTTTCATTCATGTTGTTCAATTCTACGAGAGATCATGAGAGATTCCCAGTTGTCTGGCCACGTTTCTCTCCTATTATTGTTCTTATCTTAGACTTTTCTTTTGCTTTAAAAAAAAATGCATGACGTGCCTACCTCATGACAAGCAATCTCACTACACATGATTTCTATTGAAATAGCTGCCATTTACAGATTCTATAGATAAAGAGGTCAGTTTGTTTTATATAATGTGATATTATTCAGGAAATACCCTTTTACAGATAGATTCTATAGATAAAGAGGTCAGTTTGTTTTATATAATGTGATATTATTCAGGAAATACCCTTGATGTTTAGATTCAGGATTTGAGGTTTCAAATATTTGTTCTCTACCTAAGAGTGCCCCATGGATGTAACTGCCACCTCATCCTGGAGCCACAGCTACCCTGGGCCCCTGGCTCACCTCCGTCTTCTTCCGGAACTGCCCTCCTGCCAGCCACTCCTGACTTGGGAGTGGGTTGGGTGGGTGACCTCTTTGTTGTCATGGAGACTCACACACTTTATGGAGCGATGCTAAAGGTGGATTAGCACCTACGTTAGGCTCTCTTCTTTGTGTAATCAGAAGAATGAAAAACCCAGAAGAGAAAACTTTGCAGAGAAACACAAAACATGAACAATGGGCACTTATCCAAAATGTTTTGCATCTGCAGCTATTTCAGCCATTGCAGCTATTTCAATAGAAATAAATATTTGCAATTTTCTCTTCTCAGGCATCTCCTGTCGCTGGGCTAAGTATTCTATAGGAATGTTTTGTTTGAATAAGGCAGTGTAATTATTTATCCACTTAGTGTCATTTCTCAAAATTTCAAGTGATTCACAAGAAATTAGCACACAGTTGTGAAGACATGCAGGTAGATGCGATGGCAACTGTTCTCAGTTGAAATTCTAGACCTTTCTATGCCTGTTTTTTTTGTTTGTTTGTTTAATGTTAATATTTTGGTAGCTGATAAGAAGCCTAACTAGGAATTACTAAACCATTAATGCCTGGGTCAGTTCGTGTATAGCGATCAAATCATTTCTCTAATTGTTTTAAATACCTAGAGCTAATTGAAGAATCTAGGTAGCTGTTCCATCATTGCCCGATGGAGGGTGGGTGCCTTCCCCACCACAGGTTTGGTCTGGACTTCGAGGCCCATGGCACTGCACACACTAGGAGAGTATGAAGAGATGCAGGCGTATTACTCATGTGAAGAGGGCTCTGGGGAGGGCAGGGTAAGCTCTCATGGTGGCCTGAAAATGGCCTGGTATGTAGGAGAGGCAAGGAGTTTGGGTTTTTCTCGTGGTGAGAGGGGAGGTGTGGCGAGGGTGCTCAGGAGGAGTGGAGACTTACCTCGTTTGAACTTTCCACTCAGGGGACTTGGTGCGAAGGGAAGGAGCGAGCGGGGCTTTGTTATTGGTTGTCCGGATGTGGGCAAGAGGAAAAGCGAGAGAGATCGGCTTCCTTACCAGCTGTCAGTGGTCAAACATCAAACATGGAGTCAAATGCTTTATTATAGCAGCAGTGAGAATGACGTCTTTCTCGTCTCTTCCGGCATTGTAATCTGTCTCTCTCTGTTTCCCTCCCTCCCTTCCTCCCTCTCTTCCTTCTTATTTTCATGGAACTGGTCACAGTCTGACATATCACTGTGCCTTTGTTTATTGTTTGCCTCTTCCAGCTGCAGTTGTGATCTTCTGAGACCTAAGATTATGCCACTCTGTTTTCTTTTCTGCCGTATCCTCAGCAGGAAGCATGATAGGCACACAATCATTTTTTTAAAAATAAATGTCCATCAGTTTTACTAGACTATGTGCTCCACGAAGGTAAGACTGTGCCTGCTGCTATCATGGTTGGTCCCAGTGATTCAGAGAAATACTTTGAATCTCAGTAAATATTGGTGGAAAGAATTCATTCCTTTAGTTACTTTAATATACCACTTCTGCGTGATTCTCATATCTTTTACTTTCAACAAAGAGACCAAATCTATCTTTTATAACATCTTGACTCAATAAAATCCTGGAGCAGAACAAGAACAAGTCTGTTGAGTCCTGTTGATTTGTTTAAAAGTGTGGGCAGAGCAGAAGCTTTACCGAAGACGTAAGAGTTGGGAATGCAATTTTGATAACAGAAAGAAGCTAAAATTTTAAACAATTTAAGGATGAGGTAGACATAATTACTGTTTTATTCATAGAAGCAACAAGGAATGTCTCAATTCCTGGAATACTAAGTGAATTTTGAATTTAAAATCAATTACATAAACTGCAGGACAGAGCAATTGAAGTCAGGGAAAATCTAATGAATAACCTTCCCTCTGTGTGTTTACTAACAAACTATCTCCCAATGTAAATGAATAAATATACAGGTATATAGACACAAAGATAGATAAATAAGTCAATAAAATGCACAAATGAGATGTTATGCTTTCCAACCTACCCCACACGAGAACCCCAAAGTTATTTTCTTGGAACCAAACAATGATTATTTTTTTATGGGCTGTCCTGAGACATAAGCTACTTATTTTTAGTTCTTCTTAAACATTTAGTTTACTCTAATTTAGTAAGTGTTATTATAGTACAAAGGCCTTTGATATTTTGCAGCTGTGCAATTATATGGCTGCCCAACTCCATGACTGGTTGTGATGCTGTCACAGCCTGGGAAAGGTGGCCCTGCAGAGCCCTTTCCTAGTCTCCCAGCCTCAGGTAGGGTAGCTCCTGTTGCCTGCCCTTCCCTGACTCAGGGAGGTGGAGAGCTGTGTGCTTTTCAGAGAAGTCTGTTGCTCAGCAACCGCCTTCTCTCTTAGGAAACAGGTCAGGAAGAAGGGAGATGAGGGGGTGATTAAATGTTTGTCTGCCATCTCTGATAAAGCAGAAATCTTCAGAAAAGAAATCATTCTGGATAGATATCTCTAACCCACAGGGCAGCAATTTAATCTCATTAGGCAAGGGGTTAATATCTGTTACCTAGAAATGCTGTTTCCTGTCTCATCTGGGGGAGTTTTAGTAGTTTAAATAGCATCTAAAGCCAATGGCACTGCATTTGATAAAGTTAGAAATTTTAATGTGTTGTGGCCATCAGCTCAAGGTCAAAGAAGAAAATTCACTCTTGAAAGACAAGAAAGGCTGTTTTACTTGATATAGTTGACTTTTTATTTAGTTATTCAGAGACACTTAAGTATCATAACAAATTCTAGCTCTTTTTCATGGCACAGCAATTTATTGAAACGTCTTTCTTCTTCTGAGAGTTTGGAATACCGATGGATAGTGTTTGTCAAGTAAAGTTCTCAATGAAAAACTGCATTGCAGAATTTTGAGTAGCTGTAACTGAAAAATTTAAAACAGAAAATGCTTCTTTAAAACAAAAATTCTTTCCTGTATTAAATGTTATGTGCTTGTGATAACTATATAACATTTGGTGGGTTTCAATTCTAAAAGTTTTAAATGTCAGATCTGCAAACTTATGGTAAACAGAGACATTTTGGTTAGGAATATTAGGTGGAAAGAGGAATCCACCATTCTTTAAAAGTTCACTCTTATCACTCCCCTTACATATTTAAAAAAAAATATTTCGTCTCAGCTGGTATCGTTATACATGCGAAATGATCACACATTTGTTCTCTTTGTGATGTGACTGATATGCTATTTAAACGGGGCAATTTGCTTACTTTTTAGTTAAGACCTTTTAAGTGTTGTCAGGAGTAGAACATCTCAGTTTTAAAGTGTGGTTCAGTTTAGAAAAGATGGTGTTACCTCACAGGAAGTAGCCACGTGTCTACCCAGAGCACTGTGGGTGTTTCTAAATAGGGGTTGATGGTCCCGCCAGAATCTAAACCTGGATATTTGTACTTACCTGTGTGTCTGTTTACAATTCAGTGAATTCAGTTACAATTCAGTTTTTACAAAACCAACAAGAAATATGAATTAATTAATTTGGGAATGATTCACTGCCGAATTCCCCTTGTTTTCTCAGTAGAGAATATGTTGGCTTTGAGAATTGAAGGCAACTGAACATACTTAAAACCCTTTGAAAAATGTTGGGTGAGAGTCAGCCCATTTTCATTCCTGATGAGCTCACTATAGTACACATCCCCAAATCAACCTCTACTTCATATTCTGCAAAGTGGGGTTTAAATCTCCTCTTACATCTTTGATATTGGGGTGCTGTATGAGATTTTCTTTTTGAAAGCATTTTAGATCTTAGTTATGTTATAATTAAGAATAATATTGCTACCTAACCAATACTAAATACTTCTAATTCACCTATATAAAATACACGTATGTTGATACCCATATTTATAGATCGTATTTTTGAGTTTAGTTCACTTAGTTGTAAGCGTTATGATTTTGTTTAATACTGCTACATGATGGAGCATGGAAAAAAATGTTTTTTATCACACGCACACATATTTATATTTTACCATGACCCTGTAGAATTAGTTCAACAGATTGCACTTGTCACTTCAATTTAATATCTATATCTTATGTTTATCTTTCGAGCTAGAACATTTTTGTCCGTATCTTTCTCATTCTCACTTTTCAGTCCTTGGGCTGACAGTTCAGCCTCTGGGAATCCGAGAGCAGCATTCCACCCACTTCCAGAACCATTTTCCAATCTGTTGTGTTATTATTTAGCTCCTTTCACTAAAATAAAAAGAGGAACAGCATGCCTCAAAACTCACACAATTTAAGACTAATTTCCGAGAGGGTGTTTACGTTTTAACGTAGCCTTGTTGGGTTTAGCTCAGGAAAATGCAGCAAAAATATGCCTATATTACTTAGGCACTGTGCACTTTTTAAAATAATCATAGCACAAGTGCATATAACTTCGGCGGCTTTACCTAAAGTATGGACTCTCTTGCTATTAAAGGTAGAGATATTCAAGATTTCTTCTGGACTGTAACAGATGAGCAGTGTACTGCACAATTTGCATTTAAACGTGATCAATAGGAAAAGGAGATTCTTTACAATATAAAGCTCAGATAAAGAATACATTTTATATGCAAATGTGCTGATTGAGATGCAGAGGAGGAATTCTAACAGTGGGGCAACTGTGGAAATTAAGGCTAACACTTTTTCTGAGTGCCCAGTAATGTTGAATTGCAATTGAACCCCTATAGAAGTAAGTGTGACATCCCAGTGCTTACCAGATGAATATATTATGCTCTGTGATGTTTCAGTGAATTCTAAATGAGCTCGGAATGATGACATACCAGGAGGTGCTGAAGTACTTCAGACACACTCAGTCAAGTGCCTGTGGTTAAATAGAACTCCGTGGAATGTTCCTTATATAAAACGAGGGTTCTTATTCAGAAGGAAAGCAGAGCAATTTATTCTTTTCCTTATAAAGTCTCATCACAAGGAGGACTTTAGTTTAAAAACTTGCTTTAGTTTTCAAAGAAACTCTTGCCGTTTGAAAGTTACTTTGTGGTGACAATAGTTAGTAAAGTTACATAGGTTTCAGGTGTACAATTCTGTAATACATCATCAGCATATCAGAACAATTGTCACCCCAATAAACTTTAATTAAAAAAATAGAAAGTTACTTTGCAATGTTCTCAAACTCTAATGTGTTAAACTTGCAATCTTGCTTTTATGGTATCTGTAGTATTTATTAAGCTACATTTTCTGTGTTTAATATGAAAAGCAGTAGTGATAAGTCCTGGATAAGTGAATTATGAGCAGAATAGTTTATGTTTCCAAAAGGCTTTCCAGTAAACTGGGGAATATGAAGTTCTGGTTAAGTGTGTGTGTGTGTGTGTGTGTGTGTGCGCGTGTCGTGTGTGTGTGTGTGTGTGTGTGTGAGAGTATGGTGTGTGTGTGTGTGTGAGTGTGGTGTGAGTGTGTGTGTGTGTGTATGTGTGTTATGTGCTGTTGAGTCAGGTCCAACTCTTGGTGACCCTGTGAATGAGTGACGTCCACAGTGTCCTGTCCTCACAGCCCTGCTCAGCTCCTGGAGACTCAGCCTGTGGCCTCTTTGATGGAGTCCGTCCATCTCCTAGTTGGTCTCCTCTTTTCCTGCTGCCTCCTGTTTTCCCAGCACTCTCATCTTTCCAGAGAACCCAGCCCCCTCCTGATGTCCCGAAGTAGCACAGCTGCAGCTTTGGCATTTTGCCTCCACGATGTTCAGACTTAATTTGCTCCAGGACCCACTTGTTCGTCTTCCTGGCAGCCCAGGGTCTCCGCAGAGCTCTCCCCAACACCATGTTGCAAATGGACCAATTTCTTTCCCATCCGCCTCTTCCCTGTCCAACCTTCGCATCCGGACGTAGTACGAGGGATCACGAGGGTGTGATGGTCTCAGCCTTGGTCCCTCGTGACACATCTGTGCTCTTGGTGACTTTTCCTAGATCTTCCATCACTGCCCTTCCGAATCTCAGCCTTCTCTTGGTTTCTTGGCTTCAATCTCCATTTGAATTGATGAAGGAACCAAGCAAAATCTTTAACAGGGAGAGACCTAGCCTTACAATTTTAGAGAATCAAAAACCTTAGGACAAATTGACTATCATAGAGAAAACTGTCAAAGTATAGTATGCATGAATATGACACATAACTAGATTGTAATGTTACTTGTATCAAAAGAATGAAGAAGAATAAAATCCGTTACATTCTTTATAATCATAGTTGGTATAGTGCTAATATCACGTGCCTTTCTCTTTTTTGTCCTCCTTTTTTTTTCATTGTTTTTACCTTTCTAGGCATTGTTGCTTCTCTTTTTTCTCTATCTCTCCCATATACTCTTCCTGTTACAATTCATATATTTTTTTTTGAAAAATTATAATTATTAAATTACATTTTAGCAAATTCCTTGCCTATGATAAGTGTTCTTAGAACTAAAGAAAAACCAGAGGAAATAAAACAAACAAACAAAAACCCATGATACCCCAGAAGAAAAAAAAATTAGCCTTCAGATTCAATCATTTCCTATAAAATTGTCTTTGCTTGTTTCTATGACGAATGAATGCAGTTTGGAAATTATTCGCAGTCCAGCAGCAGCTGGGTGCAAAGCCATTCGCAGAAGGCCTTGAGTAAGAATATAATTCAGCATTCATTCATTTTAAATGCAAATATATAAATATAGTGGGATCTGAGTAGGACAAGGGTATCAGAGTGAAAGGGTGTGTTTTCAGGCATCACAGAAAGCTGCCATGGTGAGTGGGAGGCAGAACAACTTACTTATTTACAAAAACAAATCTGAAAAGAGAGCAACTCAGGTACAGGTTTGCGACTTTACTCCCCTCAGTGTTAGGTAGAGAATATACCCTGAAAACTCTTAGTTATCAGGATTCTGACAAAAAACAATTTGAGAAAGAATAACAGGAAACCATACCATTACAAAGGTGAAGATATAAAATAATATATTCATCTTCTGGTCATTTGAGATGCCTATAACTGACAATTTTTGAAATATTTTCTAAATTAGGGGCAAGGAATAAGTTTTGTGTGTGAAATTTAAAAAATACATGCCTAGTGAGTTCTGATATTTATCACATTGTGTGTCTTGGGTTTTATAAGGATAATTTCCCGCTTATCTTTCCCCATCAGTATGTTTTCCTCCAGCACTTACCTTGATGATCATAAACTAAATAAGCTGCAAAGACTAGGGAAGGTGTTGAAATTCAGAGAAGAAAATTAATTGGAATCCATCCTAAGTATCATGGCAACATGCTGGAAAGCTTATGCCCTCTCTCTCAGCTGGGTGCGTTAGGGTCAAGTGTCACTGAGATTAGCTTGAGAAACTCAACTCTGGACGAAGAAGTCCTTGCTGCTACGGCTGTGGCTTCTGTAGGGTCCAGAGCCCCAAGACCCTGGCACTCAGCAGTTAAAACTAATTGGCTAGCCACCCTTCCTTGGGGACTGTGGAAGAGCCTAAGTAGCCACAAGCACTTCATTTTCCACCCGCGTCCCCTTCCACTTCCTCCCGTATTTAGACTTTGAACGGGATACAAATTTAGGGAAGAGCTGGCTTCCCTAATGGAATGAAGTTTGATGTGGACTCATCAGGCCAAAGGTGCTCCCCTTCTAAAATACACCTGTGGGTCCCCCTGGGGATGAGCTGGAGTAACACAGAGTTCAGTCTGTGAAAAATGGTGGATGTTTTCTCATCACTCTTCCGGCGTGTAGGCCGAGGAAATAGGCAAGAGCGTGGCTAGCTGATGTTTTTAAGGAACTGGTTACAGAATTTTAGTCGCACTTTTAAATCACTTTTTAATTCGGTGGCGAATGGAACACGAGCGGCTTACAAAATCAAGGTGCTTACGTACCATCATGTCAACTGTATTCGAACTGTTTTTAGGGCTTGTGACCAACTTAGTTTTAGTTTACTGAAAGCCAACAGGCACTGCCAACTTCAGTTTGTTATGTTTTCTGGCTTTGCTTCGTGCACGACAAGAGTATTTACAATGTGTTTTCTGCGCATGAAGTGTTGTCCCACTGCTTTGGGAGGGTTGTTTCCCGCCCTACCTTGCTCATAACATGTATGCGGAATGGAGGTCGGAGGTCAAAGAAATAGAATGTTTTGGCCAACACTCCTACATTTACAAGATTATACAGTAGCCTTGAACGTCTAGAAGCAGAAGTTTTGTTCAATTCTGAGTCATTTCAACACTCCAGATATTTATCTTTCTATTTATTTTATTTAATTTATTTTTGTTACTCTCCTTATTTGAATCCCTTCAATAGTTTGTGTCTTACTCTGGCCCATGGAATCTTAGATGCTTTTTGGAAGGCTTTATCTGAACTCTGTATCCCTGGCAAAGGCTTTGATACGTATATCCTTCCATGAATCCTGTCCTTCATTTTTAATAAGAAATACTATTGAGCCTAATTTTCTCTCTGCTGCTAGAATATACTTTCTAAAAAGGCAGAAATCACATCTCACCTGTTTCTTTTTGTATCTGTAGAAACATCACATACCTCATAGCAAGTATTCAGTAAAGATTTCTGGAATAATATGTTACCCTAAAAATAAAAGGCCAAAGTCAGAGGTAACAAGCATTTATTTGAGATTCATGAGAATCACTGTTTGGGAAGCACTGATTCAGGCAGAAACCCAAATAGTGCTCTGGTTAGGGGGTGAAGGCAAGGGGTGTTTATAAGAGAGGGAAGCGGAATAATTACATGGATAGAAGGAAGGAATTTCTGTTGGTGTCAATAAGTCAAGGAAGGAGTATGTACAGGTGTAAATAAGCTACATGGTTCTGTAGCTATTCATGGTGTGCTACTTGTACGGAATGTCTTTACTTTCCAGTCTGGGAGTCAGAATGTCTGCTTTTCTGTCAGTCTTACAGTTGTTTGGAATCCAGTGTTGCTTTGGCCCAGTCCAAAGGTAGTTTTGCCCAGTTTAAACCATCTGAAGATTTGAGGACTGAGACGAGCAAGGCAGCTCCTCAGGGAGGGAGGCTCCAATTTGGAATGGCTTTTGTTTATATTATTTTTCACAGTGCAAATACTATTGGGTTGTCGGAAAAGTCATGATGTATTTTTTTTGTATGTATTTCATTGCAAAAATGCATCATGACTTTACCGACAATGCAATAGTACCTCTAATTTATGGCACATCAGTAGACAACAAAGCAAAGTCAGAGGAGGAGTCTATCCCCCTTCTGTGTGGGCATCTTCAGCCTTGGCTTAGTAGGTGTTGGCTGAGAAGAGGAGTGATAGAATTTCTAGGGGTACCATATGTCTCCACGTTCAGGTTCAGGTACAGAAATGAGGAGATCAGTGAAGGCTAAGAGAGATAGGAGAATACTGTAAACTGTCCACTCATGCATGGCGCTACTGGGTGGTGAGGTCTCGTGAACTCATAGTACTTTTCTTCCCCCCAATACCTTTTCATATCCTCTCACTCTGTTGGGTAGGATTTTAGGATCGCTTTAAGCCTGACTGATTCTTCAGATGACTTTCGAGGCTCTTCCTGTTCCAAACAGACAGACAGATACACTCTCACACACCTGCACTCTTTCTCTTTTTCTTAAACTCCCTGCTTCATCCCACTGAACTCCCACGCAGGGCCTTCTGTCATTGCCTTCCTGTAATCATTTCCCATAATGACACCAGGGAAGGGAACGTTGTTTTAGCCACTGAGAGAAGTCCCTGCTTATTCACTTTTCTGTTAACCACAGTTATGAAGCCACTCAATAGTTAATTATCCTTTAATGATTGAAAGGATTACATTGATGACTGGATAAGTGGATGGATGGATGGATGGATGGATGGATGGATGGATGGATGAAAAGTTGGAGTAGAGCAGTAACTGCACTTTTGTCCACTTGCATTATCCTCATGGCCCAACAATAGATAAAGCAGCCCAGACTGAAAACTCTACAGAAGAAAATGAATAGCAAAATAATAAGCAAAATAAAATACTCACATACAGAAACTTACTGCAAGCAGCCTGGCGCAGTGTTTAGACATTTCTGCTACACAACAGTAGGTCAGATTACCTAAGACATTTTCCTATTCTGTGGAGATTTTCATTAGGGTTGGAGTAGAGATAGCATAATTTTAAAAATGAGACCAAAAAAAGGAAAAGAAAACTCAGTAATTTTAATGCATCGTTTTGATTATGGTTTTCCTCAAAACTTACAGTAGTTTATTTAGTGCACACATAAATTACGAGTATATGTCTGTGGACTGATAAGGAACTGTCCTGTGCCACTCACAGTGGAAAAGTGTTTAATCATTTTTAAGATTTGTATAACATCAGAATTTAGTATTACTGCCAATACATGCCAACAGATTTAAATGGGAATGGAAGGATTGCTGTGATGCCTATCACCCAGGGCTCTCAGGGTGCTGGCAACACCGCCCATGAAGCTGACCTCCAAGTGAGCAGCAGTGTTCAGCTGCCATATTGCAGCAATGCCATGTGGGGCCACAAGTGGTATGACACACCAGCACCACCTGTGGGATAACAGGATTTGAAATGATGACTTCCTTTCAGAAGACAGAAAACAGCAGATCTGGGAGCCGTGAAGTTTCAGTTGAATCATCTCACTTGTGGCACTTATTTTAAATGCAGTCTGTTTATCTCAGTATTGCCATCTGTAGAAAACATAGGCTTCCCCCCCATCTCTCCCCCCACCCCCGCCCCGGGCACTTCTTTTATTCACTTGTAGACAGATTGTTGAAGAGCTTCCTTGCATACAAAGTCATAGACTTTGATGTATTTTTATGGAGAGCATCTTCTCTGGCAAAAGATGACTATCACCTTTCTCTACAGATTATTCTGTAGAGAATATGCACAGGGAATGGCTTCCTGCAAGTTCAAAGGCAGCTCTGCCTGTAGCTCACTATCCACAGAGCAAAGATGTCTGAGCCTTTCCCCTACGTTCTCTGTAATAAGACTAGCTATGTTCTAACCATTGGGTGGTGTTTGGGGGACAGTGCTTCATGGGTCGTTCACATTTCTGCCCGTCTTGCAAGCAGAGGCACTGATACTTTTGTTCTGGTTTAAATTTTCACTGTTGTTGTATTGCAAACAGGCTTGGAAATTAAAGTGACTCTCCAGATGAGAAGATGAGCATGATAACTGCCCATTATAAAAGTTTCAGGTTCCCTACGCTCAGGTTTTCTCTCTAGTAACACACACCATAGAGTGTGCATGTCCCATGGCCCTGTGACATTACCCTGTAGGGGGAGGGACTCAGGGATCCTGATAATCTGGCTACTGCTACTGCTACTGCTATGAGTAACAACATCTTTTGTTTTAGATTTCAGAGTCTCGTGTCTTCTGCTAGAAACAATAGAATTGTGGTCATCTAACTTGTTTGCTTGAAGATAGGGTGACATCTCATATGCTTCACAGGAAGTGAGAATAGTAAGGTAAGATGCATTATTTCAAGCAATGTGATATAGAATTAATGAATTAAGGCTTTGTTTGTTTGTTTTTTTGTTGGGGAACAGTGTGTTTTTCCAGGCTCCATCAGCTCCAAGTCAAGTAGTTGTTTCATTCTAGTTGTGGAGGGTGCAGCTCAGTGGCCCATGTGGGGATCGAACTGGCAACCTTGGTGTTATGAGAACTGCACTCTAACCAACTGAGCTAACCGGCCGCCCCTAAAGCTTTGGTTTTCACACATACTCGTAGCATACATTAACTAACTTTTACTAATGGCTGAGTAGTTGTAGGGTAAGTTTAGAATAGTATTAACAAGAAATATTTCATTATGATCCAGGATGTGCATTGGTTCAGTGTTACAGTGAGAGTAGAATTATATTTGCATAGTGTATTGCATAGCTCTTGATGGCCAGTATACTGTATGCTTTGTCCCAAAATTGCTACTTTTTAAGCTTAACATTTTAATCTCAAAATGAAGATAATCTGAAATTGAAAGAGTTTTACAGTGAAAGTGTTTTCAGGTACTTTATACCATAGAGTTCCTCAATTATTTTCTTATATTTTATATCTCCCAAGAAATTATATTTTCCCCAAGGCATGTTTCTGAAACAGTCATGCTAACCAAAATCTCTTTGTTCACATTCAAATAGGATTACATTTAAAAACTGGTATGGTTTAACTACTACAAAACGTTGTTTTAAATTCATGGAACATTGTGATTATTTATAAGTTTGGTAGGATTCTCTGAAAATCTTTAAGAAACCTAATTTGAACAACAGTTTTAAGTTACTAAAATGTAGTTTTATAATATAGGCATTTCATACAATAAAAATTTTCATTAAGCACTTACATGAGAGATTAAATACCTTTTTATTTCATACTGTAGATTTAATAAAAGTAATTCAGCCTAACAATTGTGTTCTTTTATTTAGGTTTTAGAATTACCTAAAAAGTGCAAATCCAGTGAGACATAGTAGTGTTCTTTTTCCTTATGCAAATTTAGTAGATTTTACAAATATTGTCTGATAATTGTAATGTTAATAGCAATAAATGTTTGAAATTAGTGACTTATGCATATTTCATAGTTTTTTTTAACACCCTTTCATTCGCGGATTGACTTGGGTGGTTTTTATTAGGAACTGGCAACATTTATTGTGCAGAAATAATAGCTTGCTCTCAAGAGTCAACATGCTCTAGTTATTGTGCGCTGTGATTACTTCTCTCAGTTCCTCGCTGGCTCATGTTTTTTTCCTACTTCTATTTCCATATTTACCTTACTTTCTTCTCCCTCCTCTTCCCCCTCCTCTCCTCCTCTTCTTCTTCTTCTTTCTTCTTCTTCACATACGTGGTTGGCCCATGGGAACCGGAGACAGGGATTGGCAGGTAGATGAGGAGGGAGAAACCAGAGCTTTCCCCCTTCTCTGTCTTGGGCGATGACTCAAACAGCGACTGTGTCTTCTGCATGCCTTCAAACCCAGCCCTCCTTCTGTGGTCCCAGCTTCAGCCAGCCAACTCTCACCGTGGTGTTCTGGCCCGAACAGACACTCCTGGCTTTTGAGGTCTATTACTACCTTCTCCTTTTGGTGTGCCTCTAGCCCTAAAAGCAATAGTGGCTTCCTGCCAATGTCAACCTCTGTGATTTATCACCATCCTTTGCTTAGCTTTTCAGCTCATCCATCTCTTTTATTTTTATTTAGTTCTCTGTGCTAATTCTTTTTATTTTTAACATGCCCAAAATGGTTTTTCTTTTCCCTAACAGGAAACTAACAAGTCTTTTGAAGTGATAAAAACTTGTTTTTGCACTGCCTAGTCAGTTTCTTCATTTTTTTAAAAAACTTTTTTCTTCTAGGTTCTTCTTGCTTCTCTTAGTTTTTTACTCCTTAACTGGTGTTGATTTTTTTTTTTCCAGATAGAACAGACGGTGATTACATCTACCCAACATAGCAATATGGTAAACAGTGTCAACTGGATTTCTTATTAAACAGCTTATGTATCACAATATAAAAAGAAAGAAGTAAGTAAAGCATTTTTAAAAAAACAGTTCATCAAAACTGTGTAATGTTGTGTGTGTATGTATGTGTATTGTAGGCACATATATGGCTAAGAGAGGTGGGAGAGCAAGGCATTGAGGTCAAACTCAAGTCCCAGCTCTGCCCTCTTGCTTTGGAACTTTGAGCTAAGTAACTTTTGGTCTCTGCGTGTTTCATTCCTGTGGTTAACAGATTACCCAAAACTTGAAAAAAAGGCAAGGGAAGACTGAAAGTTTTTTTGTGTCATGCTAGAAAATTATACAACAGGTTCCTTCAAAGATTATATTATTGTCTAGGGCAAGGGTTTGGCAAATTATGGCCCACAGGTGAAGCCTGGACCAAGGCCGGTGTTTGTGCAGCCTTTAAGCTAAGTATGGATTTTACATTTTTAAAGAGTTGTTTAAAAAAAAAAGAAAGAAAGGAAGACTAATACATGCTAGAGGATTGATTTGATCCACACATACGGACATATTTACTATCTGGCACTTTGTAGAAAACCTCTGCCAGCCCCTACTACGAGGAGGAACTACTGTTTCGCTTCGTATTTATTACTGACCAGAACTCAGGCTCGTGAAAGTAGATGACATCTTGTAGATTGATACGTTGCAAATGATTTTTGTCCCTTAGAGAAGCAATAGATTTGCATCTGGCAGAAAAGATAATCCTAAGGAGTATGACTGCATTGCTTTCCAGGACATTAACCAGTTTCATGTATAACTTGTAACTATATTTTAGCATCTTCAGTTGGCTGTAAGGAGTGCAGACTCTCTCATTCTCTTTTGAAACAGCTTTACTATCTGCTGTTTCCTTTATTAATAAGTAAAACAATTTTGTTGACAAATCTTTCTTTTATATTTGCATTCGTATCATATTTTAACTCTTAGCACTTTAAGCTTTGACAGTAGAGGGCCTGCCTCTCTTTTTCCTGTTTACCTATCAGTTCTTTCAGCATTTTACACCAACATGGTGTTGGATGACTAAGTGTGGGTTTTCCTTTATTGCTTATCCTAAAAGTCAGTCTAGATGTTCTCCTAACAGAACTCCAATTATAGCTCTCACTGGGTTATTCCACTTCCTCCAGTTTTTAAACGTACTGTTTGATGTCTGCAATATTGAACCCTTGTAGCTAGTGCTTATCTCTTCATACAAATAGAGTTGTGTGTTTATCAAGATTGGTGATTTCCCCCCTTTTTTCTTTATATAAGTTTCCCTTACTATTGTTAATGCATGGTTAATTATATAATACACAGACAAAATTAGTGCAGGAAGAGAGAATTGATTCAGTGAAGGTCACACGGATTGCTTTGAAAAGACTCAACAAAGGTGAATTGCTAAATAATTGCCATGCAGTTATGTGTGGGTGGGTGAAGGTGCCGCGAAAGGTGGGTGCACTTGGCCATGGCCAGATTTCTGCTTGGAAGTCCCTCTTCCTGGCAACACCTGTCCTGCAGGTAAAGCCCTTCTGTGAAATGGGTACATGCATTGTGAGGGTTTATTTACTCATTGGAGAAGACTGCTTCTAGGGAAAAGAGAGCCCTATAAAAGAGTCTATGGAATTGTCCAACAATAAACAATACTTTAAAAGCAAACTTTGAGTACATCGATCATAAATTCAACATTTCAGTCTCTCTTGAAGTGCTCTCATTTTTAATAATAGATTTTGGAATGATCTCATAAAAGATGCATGCTCACATATTAAACAAACATCGCTTTGAATGATTAATTTTAAAATCTATTTTCTACAAAATAATGGGAATTTACCCCACCTTTTCTGTTTATAAGAAGTAAGGAAACCAAGCATATATTTTTGAATTCATGATTATATGTCCTTGTGGTAAACATGATATATTTGGAAAGCAGTGCAAAAACAATAATCCAGAGTCATCATCCAGAAAAATATTTACTTTTTAAAGGCCTGAACAAATACTTTAAAAATAAGATGTTTTAGTTAAAATATATGTAAAATAAATGCAAGGATATTTAATATACCTACATTATAAAAAATTTAATTTTTTCTTATACATTTTTAAAAATAGCTGATACTTATTAAATTTTATATCTGAGTCATCCATTATCATTCACAAATTTAATGATTCAAATATTACAACTTATTTTCCTAAGTGCACAAAAGGAAAATAATATCAGAATAAGGAAACCATGTCATATATGTAAGGAATTAACTGCTTCAAAAATCTTATTTGTAAAAATATGTCAATGAGATGATGTTTTATGTGAGATATCCAGGAATAGTTAATTTAACAATTATCATTCAAGAAAAAAATGTGAATTGAACAAGACAGTTTTCTTTTCTCAGAAATATGCATAGCTGACTTTCATCTACTTACAACTCAAGGAATAAATAGTCCACGGCTAAATAATAACCTGATTAAACTTCATTTTATTTTCCCTACTAGACATCCAACCCTGTTTTTGCATTTTAAGCAAACTAAGGAGAAAAGAATGATTTGGCTTCTTAAAGAAATGGGTTCATTTGAAAATATTTTTTGTCCACCTTTCATTATACTTAGAAATGCATCAATGTCTGTTCCGTTATTAGAATTAATTATACATAGGTATTTTATAGTTAAATACACAGTGTAAATAGTAACTGTGTAAAGCAAAAAAATCCCCCTAGAATGGCATAGCTGAAGTAAATAGTTGTCAGTTAATATTCACCCCTGATGCTTTGCCATTAAAATGCAATGGAAATCTGACAAAATAATCAGAGGAACCTAGAGCAAATGACTCTATTCATATAATAATTGATTACTGCTTTGACAGCATCCCACCTTTTTCACACAGTTGTGCAAAAAAGTTCCCTTTAGATTAATCGGCATCATCATGAAATACATTGCATGAGTGTGTGGTTGGGAACCCGCTCAAGCCCATATTAAATATAGTTGAGATTAAACTGTTATGGAGGAGTGGGTGAAGGCTCCTGGCCGATTGTTTTCATAGGAAATGTGTGAAGGCTAGTGACACTGAGACCAATTGTCGTTTTGCTTTTAAAGAGAATTTTTTTTTTAATTTTCGAGCGGGTCTTTTTAGTTTTCCAACAATAATTGCCACTGATTGCTTATGTGACAACATAGCCTATATGATTGGGAAGATTAGCTTATCAGCTTCCATTGAAACAAAGGGAAGATCCATTCAATCTAAATTTCCAGTCCAGGCTGATAGAATTGAACTGTTCTTGAAATGCCAGCAAAGACATCTAGACTGTTCTCCAAAGTTATGGGCCAGAATGCTACTATTGAATAAAAGCCAAAATGATGCTAAGCTTATTACAAAGGATGTTGGAAAGGCAGCAGAAAGCTTTTCTCTGTGCTTTTATCATATCGACATGTATTCTCATCAAGAAACTACAGATGCACATGGTTGCTTTGGCACACGGAATTAGAAAACTCTAGAGAAAAGTAAAACAATAAAGATGAGTGAAACGAATCCTATATAGAGACAGATTGAAAAAAAGTTTGGAAAAGTAAAGCTTGACACTAGCTCATGTTTGTAATGCCCTAAAGCTTTCAGATTTTTGCAATATTATATTAGTAAAAAAAAAAATCTGTTGATTATAGTTTGAAACTGAAATAGATCCTTGCTTGGCAAATGTAAGAAATTCTATTTGCATCATCTTATGGGAATCATAATTCATTATTGATGAATTATTAGTATTTGATATTCAAATAAATTCAAAAGAATTTTAGGTAAATTCATGTCATGGCTCCACACCAGATTGTTAAGGTAGCTAAAATTCTTTGAATATATCATTTGATTTTTTTTTTTGAGTCTGCTCTAATGGAGGACAAACAGAAATTGGTTTAAAATATATGCTGTAAGAACTGCCAGAAAACGGGCAACACTGAGCTTGGGAAAACTCATCTTATAATCTGACAAAAATGTCAGTATCTTGTAACTTAATTACTCTTCTCTTGTACAGCTTACTTTTTAATGTAAGCACTTCATTTCTTAAAGCCAAAGCAAATATTTTTTTAGAAAATCACATTATGTAATCATTAACTATTTAAATATTTGACCAGGAATGCTAATATTGTTATTGACTTTTTGCCAAGTGATCCTTTCTGTGGCAAGTTTATGGATGTGAAAAACCCCATCCATAAACTCACTCATCAATGATCAATGATGAAGTAAAGTAACAGGGAGCGAAAGTGACAGAAACAGAACCACATCGGAAAGGTGCATACTCTCATGACCAAGTATTCCAAAACCTTGACATTTGTTTTTATTCCAGAAACCTGGAAAACAAAATTTAATTCCCCAAACCTGCAATCGCTTCCTTTCTTGTCCTATTGAGTCAGAAAACCTGTAATTATAGCTTGAGATGGGAATGCGCTGAGCAGGGGATGAGAAAGTATTGTTATGAAGGGTCTATAAGAGGTCATTCAGCAACCACTTGTTCAGTAAAGCATTGTGACACCTGCTGCCTTTTTACCCACTACCAACCATCTCCTGCTCTGAGGTGTCCTGGGCACCATGAGGGCACACCTGAGAGGCAGCCATTAAATATGCAGCGTCACAACCTGGCTGCAAAGGGCATTTGGAATATTTAGTAAAGGAGCAGGGCCTGGGTATTTGAGGGTTGGTAGGAATTAGATTCCGGGCCGCAGCACAGTTCTCACTGGGGAGAGAAGTCCAGGGCTGCTGTGGAATAAGTTACTCTGGTGGCACCTTAGGAAAGAAAGCTCTGTTCTTAGCAGCTCTGCCACTTGCCAGCTGTGTGGCCTCCGGGAATAACTCAGGTCCTATTTTGGTCGTTTCTAAAAGGTGGTGTGTGATTTTAATTTCTAAGTGTCCTTCTATCTCCAAAAGTCTTTTTCCATCTCTGGGAATAATTTTTAAATTTCCTGTTTAAATTGAGACAAAATGGAGGGTGGAACCTTCAGAATAAATGTTGAAAAGTATATATCTATTTTCTACCAAGCGTATTTTAAAGGGCAATGAATACTTCACAATTAGTTTGTATTATGTTTTCCTTTAAAAAAAATTTGCAGGTGTACAGGGAATAGTCTATTTGCATGTGTTTAAATGTTTCTTTTTGGTGACGAAGAGGAGACAAAATTTTGTCTATCAAATGAATACTTTATGGAAATATACAATGTCATGCTGTTTTTTTCTTCATTTTTTTAATGTTCAAATAACCTGCAAAATAGAGATATCAACAAAGATAAATAAATCTGTGTGAATAAAAAGGAAAGATGAGCGATGTGTCAAATCTTAATAGATTTTCATATTGGCATGAAGTTGTATTTATCACAGGATATTTTTATACAGAAAGAAGCAATTTTGGGAACATCCCAAAATAAATGCATTTAAGAATTTTCTTTGAGTTTTATAAGCAAGTTCCTGTACTAAATGATTCTTAACTCTATATTTATTTGAGTAGATAATGTTGCAATAATTTTTATTTTATGGGACAATTGCTGCTATGCTGTTCATCATATAATGACTTATCCATGCTTCTTATTCAGTCTCTTTCCTTTATATTCTTATTAATCTCAGAAAACATCAATCTTCCCCACCCTCACGGCCCTTCCCATACATCCCCATGTGATACCATTGAATTAAAGCAAGTGATATATTTTGACAAAGTTCGTTCAATGGTATTATTAGACAGATTACATATATATATATATATGTATATATATATATATACATATATATATATAATGCCATATATAATGGCATACATTCTTGCAATTTTTCTTTTTAATTAATCTGAGAACCACAACAGTTTAAATAGCCATCACATTATTATGTAGCAGGCCCTGATTGAAAAGAAATAGTTAAATACACTAAATGAGGGGTTGTGTTTGGTTCAGAATTTCTCTTCTTACAGGAATGAGGTTTTGAATAATGCAGATGGTATTTAAAATCATGTCTATGATGCTAAACAGCCTCCCACTCAGAAACATGAAAATATATAGTTCCTTGAATTTATAATGTCATAAGAATATCCACTTATGGTTTAAGAGTATATCCTATCCCTATAAACTCCCTTTGTACTCTTCCAGTAGATGATTTTTAAGGACCTGATAGAATGAATAAATTCTAAACAAATGAATTAGAAATCCAGGCTTCATATAGAAAATGTTATTTTTCTGTTGGAGTGAAAAATGTTTTCTAAACCCTACAAGACTTACATTGTGTTTGTACATGTACAGCATTTTTGCCTTGAAGTGTAGTGATTAAGGGTTGATCTGTCCTATCACTTGTTTTCCCCCAAATTGTAAGCTGATTATTAATTTGCCAGTTACCTTCTTTACAAGAAGGGGAGCCATTTTTTCTGATTTCCAACCTGTTTGCTATTTACCAGTTTCTTATAAATCTCTGACTTGAGAAAGCGAGGAAACGAATCCTTGGCCATGAGGCTGTAGATTAACTTCTGAGCCTCGTCAAAGCATTTGAGGGTCGGCTCTGCAATATTCTTTGAAATGAGGTCCCTGGTGCTGAAGTCAATGTTAATCTGTGGAAATAAGTTTGCATATCATTCGATTAGTTTAATCAAAGAGTACACGGTTTATACAGATGGTAGATTCACATGTTATTTGAATTTTTTTTCCTAGACACAAAGATAATCGGATGCAAACTAGCAGAAAGGAAGGGTATGTGTTCATTTTCAGTTGCACCACACATGCTGGGTGTATTTTTCTTAGGTCGAGAGGGTTGGAATTGTCAGGCAATACAGGTAAAGCCTTCCTTTGAGAGGATAAAAAATGGCAAAGTGAAAAGGCAATTATCTTATGATTTTAAATTTCTTTTCCCACCCATTCTTTTTTTAATTTTTGTCCAGTACTTTGGGCTTCATACCTAACATGCACTTTCCAGAGGCAGAATAATAACTAGAATTTACTGGGCTGGTGTCCGCCAACCCATTCCCACTCTCCACACCTCATGCTGTTTGCCACCATGTTGCTTTTCATTCTCTTTTGTACTTTTTTTTGTTTGTGAAAATGGACCAAATGACACCCCCTCTACACCAACCCCATGCCTCCCACAGGGTGTGTGTGTGTGTGTGTGTGCGCGCGCGCAAGTAATCTGTCCCACTACTGTCACCACACGGAAGTATCCCCGACAAGGTCTATTAGAGATCTATCATATGGGCACACGCCATTCACCTGCCAATATGTCAAATGCCCCAAACCTT
Source organism: Hipposideros armiger (assembly GCF_001890085.2). NCBI lineage: Eukaryota > Metazoa > Chordata > Mammalia > Chiroptera > Hipposideridae > Hipposideros > Hipposideros armiger. The sequence continues at coordinate 161,720 of NW_017731748.1, forward strand.
CTTGTGGGGCGACTTGTCCAACTCTACACATATCCCAGGATACATTCAAAGCGTTTCACTTAAACGGAAAATAGTCATGAAGTGAAAAAGAGATTGGAAAGTTGAAACTGAAAGCTCCCTAAAGACAGCTGCTGTGTATCGTATTTATCATTCTATTTTTTTTGGCACTTAGCAGAATATCTAACATATAATCGGCAATCAGTAGCTATTTATTGAATCGAATTAAAATGTCTCTTGGAAAAATGAGAGAGGTTGTAAAAATGCCAGAATTTTGGGGTCAGGTTAAAGAAAGACTGTAAATGACAATTTATGTTTAGTGAATTGAAGTTAAAAGATAGACAGACCTGCAGTCAAATCTCTCCTCAGCTACTTACTTGCTGTTCATATGAGGGATGCAAGTTCTGTGATTTCCTTTAATCTTCGATTTCCACAGCATAAAAGACAATGGTAATAGCATCTATCTTAAAGAGTTTTAAGGACTAAATGGGGTAAGGAATATCAAACTATTTCAATATTATTATTCTAGGAAAAAGAAAAGAAAAAAAATTCAACTTAAGAAAAATCATCAAAAGGTCACTGTTTGCTCACAGATGTTTCCTTTCTTAGGTCCTCCATCAAAGTTCCAGATCAAATGCTCCTGTTCTCTGGAAAGCCTCAAAGTCTGGAATCAATTTCTAATTCTTGACACAGGAAGATGGTGCAGTATACTGGGAAGACTTTGGGAGAATTTTCATATCTGTACTCTGACACTTATGATCTTGGTGACGAGACGTGAATAGCGTTAATATTTCTGAGCTCTGCTGTCTCGTATTTCAGGTGGGTAGTTCTTGACTGAATTGTTATAAGAATTAAAGTGAGATGATCCATACACTCATTGATTCTACAAATATTTATGAGTTTCTGTTATGTGCCAAATGCTTTCTGTTTTTGGGGAAAGACAACCAACAACTAAAGAGTATTATTTTAGATTTGAGTTTGAAGGATGAGAAGAAGCCAAGTCAGTCCTCTAAGAACCTGGGGAAAAACATTTCTGGCAGAAAAACAATACATGGAGAGTCTCTGATGTAAGAAAATGTGCTATGTTCAGAAAAGTCACTGAGTCTGGATGGATAGGATATAGGGTGTGAGAAAGGAAGATTCTGTGATGAATTCAGGAGAGGAGAGACAGGCCAAGTCTCGTAGAGCTTACGTGTTAGGTAAGGAGGTCTGATTTTTCTACTGGAAGCGATAGGGAGACACCGAGGGTTTTGAGCAGGAAAGTGTCATGAGAACATGTTATTAACTTACTATGGTGCCGGCCTCATAGTGGACATCAGTGAATAGAGGCTGTTATCAAGATCTCGTAGAGGTTTTTAAACATCTAGGAGAGTCTGTTTGTGTGAAGGGGACACGAGAATATATATTGCCTGTTTTCCTCCTTTAAGCTGTTACTTCTTTAATGGCATCATCTGTAATTTGTTTAACTTTCTATTCCCCATAATGGTAACTATAGCAACTCAGCTGGTTGAGGCCCATTCATTGGGTGACTTTCACCGACAGCAGGGCCAGTGTTTTCCCAAGACACAGTGTTACCTGATTATTATTCTAAGCAGAACTGAACACCTGTGTAAGCCCTCATTCTCCATCTTGGCCCAGAGCCCTTATCCTGGCTTCCAAGGTCCTTGCAATATGCTCCCAACTTACTTTTTCCCTTCTGTGCGTGCCCTGTATTTCCACCAAGCTAGACAGTTCCCCTCCAAATCCCCATGTTTTCCCACCTCTGACCGTTTTCCCATGCCATCCCCGTGTAGCTGAAAGTCATTCCTTTTTCTAAGCCTTTCACAATCTTTTATGTCTTTAAGGCTACATTCCAGTGGCATCTTCTTTGTGAAGTTTACCTGTGCATTTTTTTCCCTTTTCTGACCTCTCAAAGGATTTTGTGTGACTTAGACAAGATTTGCATTTTGCTCACCACTCCCTATGCTTTGCACAGTGTAAAGACTCAATAAATATATGTTGTAGAAATGAAGTTAAAACAAAGCTTCTATATTTGTTAAAAACCATGTTTCAATTTTAAAGAGAACCACTTTGTTTCAACCTGATAGTGATAATTAATATCATTTACTGAAATAGATGAAGCTTGTGCTTCTGACTTACCCCTCTCATTTTTCTGACTTGCCTGTGTTCGCACCAAGGAACTGCCAACATCAGCTATTGATGGCTTGTGATGAGCAGATATGCTGTTCCCAGGAGATAATCAGTGGTCTTATGAAGATGTGATTTGGCAACTTAGCTTAATGTCAGTGACAAAACATCACAACCACATGTTGTATATATGTCATTATTTTTCTTCAAGTTGTTCAAGCTTGAAGCATAGGAATTATCTCTGACACCTCTTTTTTCTCTGCTCTCTTATCATATAAATATACACATAATATATCTATATTGTATATATATATTTTTTTCGTCATCTTTTATTTTGTAATTTCACAACGATCTTTTTCATTCGCACTTCTCTCTCTCCAGTTTAGTCTTTTACACCCTCATCTCTTCCCTAAACCACATAATTTACCTCTTATCTGATACCTCTTGTTATAGCTTTCCCTTCTGAACACCGGAGACAGCATTACTGTATCAATATCACCAAACTATCACTTTCAGCATATAAGTATCCAGCTGAAAACCCGTTCTTTTCTATAACATAAAATTGAAACTACTTACTCTGGCCTTTGAGCTTCCGCACACCTGGACTTCAGGTGTTGTGTTAAAATCACCTCCTACTGGCCCTTCGTGGGCCCACACAGCCTTATCCAGCTTAAAGTGAAATCTTCTCAGAAGCCTTCCTTGATCACAGAGGATAATTTTCTTATCATACACTATTTTCACTTAAAATTTTTAAAGAAATTTGATTTCTTGCTTAAACCCATTTAAATACAAAGGCTTCTGTTAATGGTAAGTATTCAATCTGATTATCAGAGAAAAAAGATTTGGTAGTACAAAGGGAATTGAATAGTTCACGGCCTGGAATTAACCTGTCTTTTTTCTGCCATCTTTTCCCTATTCATTTCACCAATTCCTTTTTTCTCTACATGTCCCTCAAAATATAAGCAGAGAAGATAGGTATTGTACAAATTCTGTCTCATCTTCTCTCCCTAGATTTTTTTTCCTGGTGACTCTGTCTTCTATGACAAATATCTGAGCAATGGTATTATCTCTGAAATAATCATAAGGGCATTTAAAGATGATTATTTTAACTGTAAAAAAGTAGAGTTAATAGTTTTAAATATTAGTATGATGTGCTAAGTCTTTATGTGGCTACTTTATATCATACATAGAACTGTAAAATGAACTATATTATTCCCATTTTTTTGGAAAAAAGCTTATATATATATATAAGCATATATATATATATATATATATATATATATATATGAAAAAGTAGTTATTTGTAGTTATTCTTAGAATTTATTCATTTGAAGTATTCTTGAGTGGGAGTTTCAGAATTGTGTATGGATCTGAAGAGATAAGGGTGATTAAGATGAAAAGTCAACCAAAAAGACAGATTTTTAAAAAATGATCCAAAGGATAAACTCTTTCTTAGGGAAAGGAGATTTTATGCTGATCTTCGAAGCAGTCTTACAAATAGAGAGATTAAGGCAGGGGCGTGTGCATGGGAGGGTAAGCTGGAAGAAACCCAGAGGGTTTGGAGGGGAAGAAAGCCCAGAGCCTGGAGAGCACTGAAGATGCAGATCATGTAGGACCTGGTAGGTCTCCTTAAGGAATTTTTACTTGACCTGGAAGCAGTCAGGAGGGTTTTAAGTAAGGGACTGATGCAAACCCGTGTTTGAACGAACATACCAATGACCGGCCTGCGGAGTTGCAGCTAAGTGTGGGGCAAAGGCAGAGAAATTAGGAGCATGCACCACACGCTCAGGTGGGCGATGAAGGGAAGTCCTCGATGTCAAGGACATTTAGCGAGCAGACTGGATGGAACTTGTGATTGAATGGTTCTGAGCTGGGACGAGGAACACCATCTTTAAGAATGACTGGATTTTAGGACTGTTCTGAAGAATGCGATGAAAATCTGGACTCAGATTTGAACTTGTCACCTTTGAGATGCCCTGTCAAAGCCATGGGACTGGAAGAGATCACCGGGGGAGTTACGTCCAAGCGGAAAATAAATGAGGACCGTCTCTCTCATGGTGGTGTGGGCTGGGTACGAGTCAGAATAGTGGAAGAAACCATCACAGCGCCGACCTACCGCAGGTAGTAGTTCAACTAAGAGAATGATCAGATTTGTTAAATGCTCCTGAGAAGCTGGTCGGAGTGAGGGTTCTGAAGGCGGGACCCTCTCAGGGGGTGAACTTCTAGACAGGCGGGCTTCCCACCTGGGTAATCTTGGGGACCTACTGAGCTGTTGAGAGTCACACAGAAGCTGAGACTCTGCTGAGTACCTCAAGCTAGCAGGTCCGGAGCTTGCACTGAACAGTTTATCAGTTGATGAAATAAACAGAGTTGCATCAATGTCGTTTACTGACTCAGTATTTTGTTTGCATGGATACTCTTTAGTTTCAAGGATTCTAAGAAATACAGTATTTCAATTGCTTCTCTTTTAAAAGGTCATGAGTTACCTTAGGTATCTGAGATATGCCAATCTCAGAAAACAAGACGTAGGATTGTGATTCTTACAGAATGACAGCTGAGATGTCACCACGACTGTTTAGTGGCTTTTAAACCCTGTCAGCTTTGAAAAGGCTGTGACACAGCTGACACTGACAACAATCCGTTGCACGTAAATAACTGCCTCCTGAATGATGTTTGTGGTAGTTGTTTAAAAAACATTTTATGATAAAGACCCAGGATATTTTAATATTTATGTGATTTTGTTAACTGCAAGTTATGCAGGCCAAATTCCTCTGTTCTACACTAGTGATTTTAAAGTCTTTTGGCTTTCAACAAATTATTTTAGCAGGAAGAATGCATTTGAAAGTGTCCCTTTGGGCTTTCTTGTGACCCTAATCTGTGCTTTATATATTTTTACATAATTTGAATGAAAAGTTTTCCGTTGTGCTCCCACATTCAAATGAGATAGCCTTTCCTTGCTTAGAATATACGGTGCAGCAGAAGACCACCATTATGCAAAGGGTGTAAGCACGTGTAAAACGCCCCACTGAAATGGGGCGGGCGGCATCTCACCCCTCAGCCACAACAGAGTTTAAACATGACTCTTAGAATAAAAGCCACCTATCGTCACATCCTTGGTGACATAATTCTATTTAGTCACCACCAACACTTCCAGTCTTACTTCACTTCAGGCATTATTACAAGCCAACGGATTCCTGAAATACATTCCCAAGGGCGGCCATTACAGCTGAGAATGGCAAAGTTTGTAACATTTAGAAAGAATCCATCCATGCACAGGACTGCATCCTTTTGTTCTCATTGGTTTTAGAGACACTATTTGGGAGGCAATGCTAGCACATTAAATTAGGCAAGAGAAATGAAAGAAATCATGATGTATATAATCATTACATATAAAAGCACAAAGACTGCTAAAAATACATGTATGTAAGCCAAAGCTGTGTGGAAAAGCTGCTAGGAAGTGAGATTGACTGGGTTCCTTCCCCAACCCAACGTGCTCATCCAAGATTCATTTCAGTGGCACAGGGACGCATGGAAGTTTTAAAAACGCCTGAGCGTTTTGGGTCTGAGCTGAAACGTAACAACCATTTTTTTCAGAGGGCCAAACCGATACTGCAAATCATCGAAAGAAATACCCCTGCCACTTTTTTTTTTCCCTTACACATGCCATTTTTCCATCTGGACTTCATTGTTTGTGAAGTTACACCAATGTGAGAGAATATGCGAAGAGAAATAAAGCTTTTGAAAGGAAGATAGTCTCTGGGTGACAGAGAACTTGATGCTTTTGCCTTTAGGATAAACATCAAGGTCCCCAGGCTGGGTCATGTACATGTAAATAAGTAATAAATCCAGGGAAAGGAATTTGAAACCCAACAGCATGACTGTGGTCCTCCCTCCCCCGATCTTTGCATCTTAATAACTGCAGGGTGCGCCATTGGGGTCATGGAAGTACCGTTGCCTCCGGCACCCACAGGACGCGCTGCTTCACCAGTGGACTAGCCTCCGAGGCCCTGGCTGCCCCTCTGCTTGACTCTTGTTCCTCTTTCTCTTCCTCTCCTTCCCTCCCCACACCTTGTTTTGTTCCCCTCTATACTCAAATTTCTGGTCAAACGTTACTGATTACCTCTTTGGAGATCCATTCTCCCTGTTGCCTAAACTTGGAATTTCCTGTTGCGTGCCACCACATCAGCTGTGTTTTACTTGAACTATTTTTTAACTGGGATCTTCCCACCCAGATGGTGAGCTTTGTCTTTCAAGGGTTCTGTCTCTTTTTATTTTTTATTTTTTAAGCTGCACCAGCGTGTGCTTGGCATATAGTAGACATTTCACTATTGGTTAGTATACGCAAACTTGGGAAATTAATAAATAAGGAAACTCATTACATCTGTGGATGATTCTATAGTTGATTTCACAAGTAGCAACTCGTAGGGCAGGAGAAAACCTCAAAATAATATCAACACATTGGGAAGTGGCCCTTAAAACGCCAAAAAAAAAAAAGAAGAAGAATCTAAAGTGGGGAACATAAAATTGGCATTATGGTAATATCAGGACATGCCTCTAAACGTTCATTTTCTGGTTTCTGTGTGCCAAAAATTCATATATTGGGTTGTCGGAAAAGTTATCACACATTATTGCAACAAAAACCATAGAAAAAATATGTCATGACTTTTCCAACAACCCAATATCTATTTCTTCCTTCAAGACTCAGCTGAAAACTAACCTTATACAAAATAAAGGCCTTATCTCAATATCTTGTCTCACTACTATTCAATCATTATATCCTTTCAAGTATAATGCAAGCCATTTCACCTATTATTCTTCTTGTCCTTATTTGCACTTAATCATTTGTTGCTTTGTTGTTTTTTCCTAGTTCTATAAATTTCATTTTTTAGCCCAACTAGATTAAAAGTTTCTTTTGAGCCAAACCATAGTTTCAACCTATTTTTTTTTTCATTTCCTTACCAAGCTGCCTCCTACACACACATGGCATTAAACTTATGTGTTTATTATCTGTTCTCCTTCCTAGACTGAGCCTCCATTACATGGAGGGGCTTTCTGAGTCACCACTAGTAGGTGCAGAATAAGCATTTACTGATATAAAATAAAACAAGAGTCAATAAATTACATTGGACTGCATTAAAAATAAAAGCAAAAACCAGATACAGATATTCAAAGAGTGTCCTGAACAGACCCATTAAAATATCTTCTCCTTTTTGACTATAATTCCTTTTTTGTTTTATGAGTTAGGATGTCCTCACATTTAATAAATACATTAAAGAATTGAATATTTTATGCTAACTTTTTGACTGCCAGTTCTTTGTTCCTTGATTGGTGATAACATGAAGTTCAATTTATATAATTTTTAAACCTTACACTGTGGTATGGTTTGGAAAACTTTCTAATCACACAGAATGACAACCAACATCAATAATTTTCTCTTTGATCACATTTTCTTTTCAATATAAGGGAGCAATGAAATCAATATAGTATATAATAATATAAATATTATTTGAAACATGTCAGTATTTAAGTTGAATATAAACATAGTGTTTTACATTCTTTGAAGATTTACATATTCTTGAAATGAAGTATTATTATTTTCTTGGACATTTTCACATATTATTAAATTAGTGGTCCAAATTGAAGGACTAATGAATACAAGTTTAAGAATTATTTTCTTTGCCTCTCACAGGTTCTTACCATGTGCAAAGTAGAGACTTAAACAAATATATTGCTTGTCTAATAATTTTCTCAGTTTCAGAAAATCACTTAGTCAAAATACCTGGCTCACACCTATTTTTTCCTGCAGTATTTTCTTCTGAAAATTTCTAGATACAGTCCATTCAATGAGTAGCTCTTTTTATCTGAATCTAGTGATGTGCTAATATGCTTTTATAGTGTGTTCATGTATATACATTTATCATGTCTTTTACAGATGTTCTTAGAAGTTAGTTAATGGTTGTTTTCAGTGGATTCAGTAATACTTAGAGGGACTTGGTTAAAGAAAGAAAGGGATTAAAATTTCTTAAAAGCTGTTCTGCAGGGTGTAAACCCCAGACAGACAGTCTCATTCACCCTTCTCATCTATCCTGTGTGGTCCTTTTAGCGATGCATTTTCAGATGAGAAAACTGAGGCTCAGAGAGAATAAAAAGCTTACCACAAGGTTTCAAGATTTGAATTTAGATCTAGGTAGCCCCCAACTTTGGATTTCCTTTATCACACTAACTTTCAATTAGTGTAGAAACCAGAGTGAAAATAACACTGAAGGGAAGGAAAAGGCCGTTGCAATTATTATCCTCTCAGAGCTGAAAGTTCAGTTTCTATGTGCAGTCTTTGCCCACTAGAACAGGAAACTGAGAACCATTGTGATGTCAATTTATAGACAGGGATCATTTAGTAAGTTTAGTGTAGTCTAACTGTAAATTGTCTAATTACATCAATAAAAATTAAGTAATGCTAGCAATTTTATGGCTGAGGAAATAAAGGCAAGAAGTTGAGAAGAAAGCCAGTGGGACTTGGTAGACATCTGGATAACATGATCTTGTCATTATTCCTTAGGATTTTCTACAAAGAAAATTGGTTATAATTTTGATTTTTTATGAGTCAGTTATACAGCGATAAATATGGAAAATAGAGAATATCTCTGTGGATCTCATTCTCCAATTTTCTACTTATGAAAATCATGTTTTCCAACCTCCATATCAAATGTATCACCTTGTCTTTTTAAGTCAGCCTACTAGATAAATCTAGAATACTTCCCACACTTTCTTATCTCTACTGCTGCCACTCTATTCCTCATTAGCAATACCAAAATGCTTATAATTTCTGGAAAACACTAGAAAGCTTTGTACCTTCATGCTATTTGTACCACTATGGCCTCATTCTGAAATATTTTTCATTTGCTCTTTTTATAAATATTACTTACTTTTAGTTAAATACCTTTTCAAGTATGAACCACTCTGCAAATTCATCCCATACTCTCCAGAGAGATTTAATCAAACTGTGCTAATAACAAACTTCAAATGTGGTATTATCATATATTGCCTACTGTATATTTGACTGACTTTATTACAGGTCAATCTCTCCTTTTACTCTGTGACTTCATTGTGTGGACAGCCACTCCAAAAATTGGTTTAATGAATGAACATACTAACGGTTGTATTTAACTTATACAACTTTTAACATTTAACTTATATTACATTTAACTTATAACTGGTGGTCTACAGAGAAATATCTTGAAGACTGCAGTTGGTATATAATATAAGAGACAAATGTCCTTTAGTAATTTGAATTGGAAACAATAACAAATAAATGGAAAGATAATGACTGTTTCAAATATACATATGCTTCTTTATTTCAATGCATTTTGTCATATCCAATACTAACATTTTTAGACACTCACGGTGACAATATAATCTATTTATTGAAAAGCAGCCATTAATTTAATTATATTTTATTTTGTCAAAATTATTAGATGGACAAATTATAAAAGTTGTAAAAGTTTATATCCTAAAATAATAACTATTTATTTAAATTATTACTGTATATATTTACTTTGGAAGGAAAGATTAAGAAAATAAACAAAGATATTTTGTCAATATTGGTAATTTATTATGTATTATAAGTTTGAATTCAACTATAATTAAAAGATTACATTTCTCTTTAGAAGATTTTTCATACATAATGTTTGCGGATGTTATCTTAGAGCAATCACTGCTAATTAGATGGTTTCATAAAGAAGGAAAAAAAAAAACCTGGCTTTGAAATCAATATCAAAATAAAATATCTTTGGAGTTGATTTCAAAGCCTTTTTAGCGAATGACACATTAATCAACTTGATAAATCTTATATGCTATTTTTAAATTTTTAGAATTATTTATTGATTCTTAGATGGTAATTTTGGAAATAAATATTCAAATATATCCATAGGAGTTAAAGTTCTTTTCTGTTTCCGCCTACAAATTCCAGGCAGTGCTTCCTGGATCATATTTCTGGAATGCCGTGTGAGGCCAATATATGCAGCAGTAATTCATGTCCATTTAAACTTGAACTATAGATAGGGAAAATTTATGCCCTAGATTTTCTGAAAGTGTTTGTATTTCATCCATCCTGTCCTTTGTCCCCATAAGCACACCAGCCCTTCTCATGCCATGAATCCTAATTTTTGATTAGAAAATATGGTAACTGAGAGTATCAGTATTGCCCCTCTGAAAGAAAGGTGACTTGTGCAGTTTAGGTTTCATGCTAGTTGTTGAATGTAACTTCCTATTTGCTACTTTTGCACTAAACCTCTTTGCTTCTATGATATATTCAGTGAGTAATCAAGGCAGTTTTAAAATGTATATTGCTTATACTTTACAGTCAAGCATTAAAGGGGTACATGGATATGATCATGATTTTGGTTCTCAAAACAAAATGCAAATGAGATATTACACACATACACCTTTTTTGGGGGGCTGTGATCCCAGGCTTCTCTCTAAGGCTTTTTTTCCTATTTTTCTGATATTACAGCAGCACGGGTGTGTCCTGATTTCTTGAGACAATGCCTCCCACCTTTGGGTCATTTTCACTGTCAAAGAAATAAAGGTAAGCAAACCCTTCTTTTGGAAAGTAAGACATTACATGCCATAGTGCGGACCTCCAAAATATTAAAAATGAAGAATGTCTACTCTTGCTTAGGAATTGTATTCCCCCCCCGCCACACACACACTATTTAAAAACTTTAAAAAAAAATTCACTCAAGAATTCTATTCCACATTGAGTTCCATGACTTACAAAAGGAGAAACAGAAGTGAACTTGAAATCTAAGAGCACATTTAAGTAGGGTTATTCTGTAAGGTTAACTTGAGAATGATTTAATCTGAGATAGTAGACACTGTGTCTCGGGAGCCTTCATGTTTCACTAAGAAAACAGAAATAGTGTTGAAAAATATTTGGAGAATGAGTGAAAGACAGAGGATAGTCTTCAGGAACTTCTACTGAAGTTCACGAAAGTTTTCTATTTGAACACATAGCAACAATTTGATTTCTCTTTAGATGGATTTCGTGTCTTTTCACGGAGAGCAGATTTGCTAGCAGGTGAATGAATATTCATTATCCCAGAATAGTTTACTCACCTCTTTAGGGGCATCAGCTTCAATGAATTCAGAATAAATTTTCTTGGCTTTGGAAGCAATTTTTTCGGCACTTTCTGTTTTCTTGAAGTCTTCACAGGCCAGCCAGAACTCCACGTTTTCTTCACTATACTCTGATTTTAGAAATGTTCGAAAGGCATCTAGACCAGCTGTAAAATATATAAGGCAAAGTTTTACATCATATAGCTCAGTCATATGACCAAAGTAAGTATATTGTATGGTGTGAGCATGTATTGGGTATTCAGTGGCAAATACTTGTCATCCTTCTAAATATAACATTTATACATTTTAGTTTTTAACTTAAGAAAGTTTGGATCAGTAATCACAAACCTCAACTATCGTATCTATATTTCTATAATTAACACCATTAACAAAGAAAACCTGTACTTTTCTTTCTAGATGTGCAAAGTCACAGAGTTATGTGTAGGGGAAAGTCCTAATGGCAGTTATTTCATAGAAAACCCCATGAACTTCGCTTTTCAGACCCATTGCACAGTTAATGATGTTACTAACATGCGGTAAGAATGTCTTTGTTGCCATGAATTGGTGATAAAATACGATTTGATGGGAAGGAGTTAGATTGTGTTCGACTGGGCTTAAAGCAGTTGAGGAAGGGCTGGCCTGTGTTAGTACTGGGTGAATATACTGGCCAACTCTAAACCGAGAAAGTAACTGGCCAGACATTCGGTATGGACGTTTCTCTTTTTGTGATGATGGTCAACTTTAATTCACTAAGCAAATGAATGGGCTCTTCCCCAGTGTTGCCTTAAGCAAAGCACTGAGGCCCCCTCCCCCTTTTGCCCCCATGGGAGCTGCTCTGGCTTAGCTTGTGCATGTTCTCTTCCTGCTTTCAGCATCCTCCCAAGCATGCGTGTCTCCACCAGCATTAGACTAGGAACTGCAGATGGGCCCATTGACTTCCAGGCTTACTGATGTGTCCTCGACTCATGCATGCATTTTTGGTAGATTGAATAACAACACGTAATGCTTGCAGTCTCAGATGCCCATCGGTCCTACCTCTCCTCATATCTTACTTTCTGTCAGACTTATACATTTATGATTCCTTTCTCTCCTACATATTTGAATTTGTGATCACCTGTCTAGAGCCTTCTTTTCTCTCCTCTCCTCATTAAAACGTGCCCCGAAATACTCATCTTTGGTTTACCTACAGCTCATCTGAGAAGGTAATATTGGCTAAATCTTTTAGGGCTGAGTATGGTTAAAAGTGCCTCTAGGTAGATCTGTTAGAAAGATCATGATTAGATTCCCGGAGTTGACGGAACTCAACCAGTGCTCTAAGTTCATGTCTTTGTTCCCGTTGGCCCCCTTCCGACAGCAGTGTATCTGGTCATAGGTGAGACTATGTCCCTCTCTGAGGAAGAAAACGTCCGTCAGCACTGTGCCTCTCAGAGGGACCTCCCTTCTAGAATGTGGGCAGTTTTCTCCTCCACTTGCCAGGAGGGCCCCACTGTGTGCTCTCAAAGCAGCTCTTCCCTGATTCCAGGTTTGGAGATTAGATACTTCCTGTTTCAAAGGAGGGAGACGTAAGTTTATGGGGAACCAGGGAAGGAAAATTGACTAGAGAAAAAGAAAATGCGAGAGAAAGGTCTGTGGAAAAGGGCTTAAGTCAGATGTTTGTAGGTTAGGGTAGGCAGGAAACACAGAGAGGGTTAGGAAGAGAAATTAGAAAAGGCCCTGAAGCAAGGTGAAAGTGTCTAAAAATACTGGATTAAAATAGAGTTAACAATGTTTTTTATATTTTTCTGATAAAGAGTTGAAATAACAAGTCAATGCAGAATGTTATTGGGTACCAATTAAAATTCTCAGTAGAAATATTGGTGACTATGGATGCCATTAATATGTGAGTGCTATAAAAAATTCAATTAACTGTACTCTTCTTGAATTTGCAAATACACCCAAGAAGCTTCTGTAACACAAATTTAGGTCGTGAAAATCTTAGTAACAAAATTTTCTATGAGTTAGATCCAAACAATGATGAATTTGAGGGTCCTAAACAGAATTTATGTTAAAATATATTTTATATAGAAGATAAAGTAATACTTTACTAATACTGAAAGAATATTATAGATTCATTAATGCACATGAAGCTTTCTCCCATGAGGATGATCTAAATACATCCCAGAGAGATGGGAAGAAAGAGATCAAGAAGCAATTACTGTTTCCTCCCATCCTGCAATTGCGGTGAAAGACTTACCTGAGCTAACAGTTACCATTGTAGAACACAATGGAACAGAGTAAACAATTAAAACCGGAGCTAGTCATCTCTTTCTGGGACATACTATTGCCTGAACTACTCTTCTATTCCATACATACAATTTGAATGTTTAAAAGGTTTCAGGAGACTTTGGAATAATATGCTACCTAGAATTAAAATCCTATCATCTAAGGTCACTCCCTGCAGGATGGAATGGCTGGTGGGTAGCTCCAACAGGGGCTGACGGAAGGAGGAGTCAGCCGTAGTGGGTGACATCTGCTCTAATGCTGTGCCCAGTACACGCAAGGCATATCCTCAAGTCAACAAAACAATTCGATAATGGTGTGAGTCGCTGAATCGTCAAGAGCACTGAAAAGCGTGGAAGCTCTTTCTCTGGTGTCATAAAATGCAAGACCCAAGCAGCTGTTGAGGCGAATGTGTGGCTTTCCCACCCTCCGTGGGCATGAAATATAAAACCCCAGCCTTCATCCCACGGCCTTCCATCCTCTGTTCTGTGTGCTGTCACGTAGAAGTCCCCGCTCTGGAGCCGGCAATATCACCACTGGCAGAAGTACTGTGTGTTCTTAGCTAATCTGACCTCTTCCACTGGTTCTATATTTAAAGGGAAAAAACGTGCCACTCAAAACTTACAAAATGCCGTTCCATACCCTCATGTCTTTCATGTCTCTTGTTAGTGGAATTCTAGGAGTATCGTGACTTATTTTATGCCTATGCTGTAGGATTTAGTTATTTAAGAATCATGCCAGAGTATAATTTCATCTAGTTCAAGCTAACATTATATATGAATGAACGTCTATGAAGAATTTATTCAGCTTCATATTTTAAAGTTTTCTAATATTCTGATATTTGCTTTATGAATTTAAAATGGAAATACTATTGTAGTAGTACAAACATATGACATTTAAAATATTTTCTCTATGTATCTCCATAGTGTCATGTTTCCCATATGAGATAGAGCTGCTGCAAAGCGGGATTATTTCTCCCAAGAACAGAAGTTGTAGATACCTTTGTAAATGACAATTTTGTATCAAATTTTGGGATATTTTATGTATAATTGGCCAAAATTACCTTATTGAGCCATCATATCAAATATAAATATGTATTAACATATGTACATATTAATATAGACACATAATATAAATATGGTATTATATTTACTAAACATGAGAATGGCTCAGTTGAAATAAATACTTAAAACTTTTTATTTTAGTCTATAGCACATAAAAAGGAAGTGATTTGTTTAAATTTTCAGCGGTTTGTATGTTTCAACTTGTGACAAAGGTAGTTATTATACAGATCAAATGATAATGGGTCTAAGGAAATGACAGATTTCTTGCTTGCTCGTTGGAATTTCTATTTTAATATTTGCAGTTTCTATAATCTTGTTTTATTTTAGGCTCAACCTAATTGCATTTCAACTTTGGGCCGGTATAAATTTGTGTTACTGTGGAGAATCTTCTAGTTCAAAAATTGATCAAAGTCACATTATATAATGTGTCTATAACTTTCAGGATTTAACGACTTACTTAGTATTGTATTTTTAAACCTATCCTTACTTGGTTCTTACCTTGGTTGGTTAAAAGAGTGTCCATATTTTCAGACCAGGCCACTGTGTCTGTCGTCGGTGACCTGTGGAAACAACAGCTACCCTTGACGATAGCATTGTGATCTTTTTCTTTTATAACCTATAGTAATATTTGAGTTATGTATATTCGTCGAATTACATCATTTAAATGAGCTTTGCAACATTAATCAAACTGCAAAAGGTCAGTAAGTATTATGTAATTTTTTTCACAGCGGACAAGCTATGCAACACAAAGTAGAATATAATTTGACATCAGCAAATTATTAATCTAGCTGACAGTGTTAATAATATTTGAAAAGCCTTGGATTCTAATAGAGGTGTCAGAGAGAGATGGCTCATGGTTCCATGGAGCATAGTGAATTTCTTCTCAACTATGAATATATTAGTTGTTAATTCATGTGGCATTACTCTAGTCTATTTCTGAAAAGATATCACCATAACAGTAGCAATGAATGAACTGTTTGCCAAGTTTTCACAATATGTGAAATTATCTGTTTCATAATTATGCATGTCAAAAAAGTTTTTAAAAAGTTCTTATTAAGGATGTCTCACATGTAATGATCTTGAAAATGTTTGTATATTTTGAGAAATCTTTATCCCACGCTGAGACAGTTTTTATTTCTCCTTAGACTGGTATGCTTCTAGTTCTGGGCTGATTTATTTAAATCTAGAAATCTGCCAGCAATATCTTTTCCAAAGCAGTCAAAAAATTTATAGACATAAACCATCTGAAGAAAGTATACTTTTGGGGATGTGATGTAGAAATAATACATCAGCTTTAAAATATAAACTTTTGAGATGCAAGTATATCATGCATTATTCCTCTTAGTAAACAAAGATCGTGACGAAATAAGCCCCATCCATAGAAAATACCTGCTGCTCAGGGAAGAAAAAAAAATTGGATTATGTACCTATGATATGCAAATGACTTCATTATGCAAAGGGACGGTTTTATTGAAAGTTTCCTTTAAAATGACTGATAATAAAATGTCTCATATCTAGTCATTCTGACAAAATCTTACATTTGCATATCAAAGTGACTAATCTTAAATGTGCTAGTGTGAAGCATCTCTTAAACTTGTATGGTCTATTACTTCTTGTAATTTGTTTTTTTATTATTTGTGTTAATGTTGATTGCACTCCCTTCTCCTGTGGCCGTGTCAGTTGTATTTTCAGATAATAATGGCTGTCCTCATAGAGGATGCATAGAGGGGGCTGTGTGATGGGCATTCAGGCTGCTAGCTTCCGTTAATTACATTTCCCGTCTCAAATTTTCTTCCCCCGTGGGTCGGCTGATTTTCCTTTCCCCCTTGACTAACCAAATCTTGGGGACACAAGATTTCCTGTGAAACAATTTGAAATCGTAGCTTTATATTCAAATGGGCAATTTAAACAAATGGCATTGTTCCATTTCCATCATTCATAAATGGAGAATGGGACCCCACTCTAGATTTAATTTTGCATCGAAGGGCTTTTGAGCACTGTGACACTTGTTACTCTAATAAGCTTGTTATAAACCCTATGACTTATAGAAATTCTATAGATCGTGCTAAAATGATCACATAGTCACCTACAATGCATCCGTAGAAAAATGTCATCTCTATTTGTAGATTGGAATTTGGTGGTTAGCAGAGTGTTGGAGTTAGAAGCTTCTGTGGAATGTATGTTAATGAATAAGGCAGAGAGGCATTTGCAGCCCAAGGCTGGCCACACAGCACACTGATTTTGAGGAACAACCATCAAAGAAAAACACTGAGAAAAGAATCTGGGCAACGTCATTCAAGCATGAACATATACATACTCCGCCTTTGGTATGTCAGTTCTCTCATGACAAGAGTCAGAGTCATTTTCCAGCACCCAGGCCAGAATGTCTGGTCCAAGAAATATTTGTTGAACATATAACCGAATAATGATGGAGGGACCAGTCCCCAAATAGTGGCCGGTATTGAAGCCTTCACCAAAAGCGATGCTGTGGCTTTCAAGATGCTGGTGAAGATAAGTGATCAAAAGGCTGCTGAAAGGCTATAGCTGACTTGTGTTAGCTTTAAAGCATGTTCTGGGTGAGGGGAGAAAAAATTGTGTGAAAGCATCCCTGGGGAGCCACAGACCACAGACCTCGCTCTCAGCTCTGAGGTGTGTGAAATTGGAGGCAGTGATCATCCACCGTCCTGGAAGGCATCAAGGCAGGTACTGTCCTTTTGGGAGATCCAGGCTTTGCTCAAGCCAGAAGCAAAGGAACTAGTCAGTGAAGAGCTTATTGGATGTAAAGGGGTCTTTCTGGAATGGAAGTGTTCAAGTAAAGGGTAGCTATTCTTAGCATGTTCACTAATGTAAGAAAACAATAAAAACAGAAGGAAGAACATCTGGGAGATAGTGTGCAAACAAGGACAAAAGAAAAACCCTTGTGTTTTGATTTGGAAGATTTACTAACATTTCACAAATAGTCTATACACATGGACTATTACGGATAATGGAATGAGAGATACTAAGATATTCTAGTATTGTTTAAGGTCCACCAAATGCTGACATTATTATAAATGAAAAAGTTGCCCTTCAACTCTGAAGCGATACCCTTGCTGGTGGGTGCTATGCCTGGAATGCCCTTAGATTGTCACTTTCTAACTGATTTCAAGTTTGACTGGAAAGGTTTGATTTTGACCATCTGATGTGATGAAAGGGTTGGTGGTAATGCAGCATTTACTTTTTAGAAGGTAGGCAGAATGTAACTCTTTTAAGAAAAAAATGTTAATTTGATGTTTGAATTTTGGGTTGATAGTATATTGACAATTCTGTGGAAAAGTACATTATTGCTGTATATGACTAAACAAAAAGACAATATTGTAATAGCACTTCAATGAACAATCATATGTGGAGTGTTTACAATTTATACCACATGGTGCTAAGCATGTCACGTGTTTTACCTTACTTAATCTTGAACATGACAGTCTATTTTAATCCCATGTTACCCATGAGTCAAGAGACTCAGATATGCTAATACATGGTGTAATGTCTCACATATATTAATGGGCAGTTAGGATTCAAACACAGGAATATCTATTCGCAACCCAAATTCTTTCTACAATTCTTCCTAGAATGGTTGAATCAATACCCCTATCCTTGTACTTAGTTTGTGTTTTAGAACATTTATTATAAATACTTTGAGAGTGCTTTTTCTGGAATAGAGTTTTATTGTGCTTCACACATATATTTCTCCTATTATAATTGTTAAATTACGGAAATTGGCTACTCGATAGAAAGTTTCCAGAAGACAGAGTTTCCTACATCTTGTACATTTTCAAGTGAAAATGGGATATTTCTTAGATGTAAGTGAGAAATATGTTTTACGTTTAAGAAAATGCAACCATATAAATGTTAAGAAAGAAATCTATTGAATTAAAATTGGGGAAAAACGATGGTGGGTGATTTAAAAATGTACTGACTTGGTTGAATTTTACTTGATATGTGTTACGTTGAATAAGTGGACAGTGTGTCACTCTGCCATTTCTCTCTCTCTTTCCCCTTTTTATTTGGATTTTAGTTGTGACTTTTGAGAGCTTTGGTCTGGCTCATCTCATTGTGTATGTATTTCCTGTATAATTTGAATGTATAAAGCAGAGAAGCTTTTCATGTCTATATGATTTGCCATGAAAATTCACCATGTACCTGGAGCCAAAATCACGCTTAATATTTCATGGGGTTTTGGCTGATTTCCTTTCTGTTTCCTTCATTAAGCCAGTGCCATCAAGGCCAACAGTCCCCATATTTTGTGTCCAGAGAAGAGCCAGGCCAGATGGGAACTGCATGAAAGCTACCAGTTATCTTGCTAATTGTGCCAGCTAGAACCCGTTGTATTGCATTAAAAATGTGGTATCCAACAACTTATGTGTTCACACTCAATTAGCAGTGTGCTGGAGAATGGGAAGTTCAAGCAAGGAGTCCATGTGCTCGGGGAAGCGCCAGCTGCTTCCTCACCCAGCATTTAATATCCAAGTTCAGATTTCTAAAGAGACATTGCAAGAATGGATCATTTTTCCAGGGCTCATATACATCTTCTGTGTCACATTTAATAATTTTGAAGAGCTTCATGTAAAGAGAGCTCAGTGTTTTTTCTCTGCTTTACAACCTTTCTTTATCTTAGCCAGTATATAGAATTAACTGTACATGCAAACAACGAGCCGTTCACATATTTTAGAAAGGAAGAAGAAATCAGTAGAGAAAGGAGAGAAAAATAAATCAGGAAGAAAGACAACAATTAGCATATTTATCATAAATGAAGGAAGCAAAACATTGAGACTAATGAAGGCTCAAGTGTTTCATTTGTACCTCTTCTGAGATAAAAATAGCTTTAAACAGCAACTTACTTCATTGGCATTTTTCGTTCCACTGTCTGACTGTCACAGATGATGCGGAATTTTCTCTTTCTGACTGATCTTCAAGCTGAAGGTAACGTGACAGCAGGAACATTACAATTAGTATGCAAATACCTATTCCCAGGGTCATAAATTGGCATTCTTTCAATCACTGGAGTCTCAGCTTTTTGCATTTTGTTGTTAACTTTTCACTGGTCAAAACACTTCAACTTCTAAGTAACAAATAACTCTCTGAATAAATGTGACATTTCTCAGAGTCTGTGGCATACATGAAATGAATTCCGTTTGAAGGTTTGCTTTCTAAAGTTCATATACATCCCTTTACAAGACAGCTATTGCTCACATGAGGTTAAATCAACTCAGAAAAAAAATATATAAAATGTAATAGTCACCTTTAGGTTTTTAATCTGTCAATCATTTTGTTTTTCTTTGATTTTCAGAAAGTGTGAGGGAGGCTCTATTTTTAATACACTTATCTTAAACAACTATATATGTTTAAGTGTTTTTACGAGTTTATACATGGACCAAAATGTTCTAGCACAAGGCATTATACTTTTTTTTATATTTATGCATTTTTTTACAGCTTAATAACAAATATTTCTCTGTTTCTTTTAAGCATGAATCTCATGGAATTTCACACCAATATTTCCTTATGAAATGCTGATGTTTAAGGTAATATTGACTGAATATAGTCATCAAAATATGGGCCATCTATTGGTGTTTTTTATTTGTAGTCAAAGTTTTATACATATAACCGCATGCTTCGTCAGGCTTTAATCTCACTATAGCAGAGTTCTTTGGGAGTAAAATCCTACTAGGAGATATTTATGGCCCTCAGTATAAATCAGTCACTCCTGAAAGATTGATGGTTTTTCTGGGTGGAAGAAACAAAGGGCCAGAAGACAGCAGAAAACCTGCTTCTCCCTGATTGAGGAGAGCAGCGTCCCTGTTCCGTTGATCTATAGAAATGTGAGAGGGTCCCTTCTATGCGAGTGGCCCTGGACTAATGAGCCTGATGGAAGTGGCAGAGAACGACCTAAAAAGTCAGTGTATCATTAAGAAGAGAGATCATCAATTAGCTCGATTCATTGTGTTAATTCAAGCACCATTAAGTAATGCTCTTATGATAGGCAAAAACGGAATCATTAAATGTATTTAGACTTTGTTTTGCTGAGGGGGGATAATGAAGTACTAACTTTGTAATACATGCTTGAACTTCTTGGAAAAATAAACTGTCAAAATTGAAAGACCCTCGTGATAAAAACCATGCTACGTCTATAAGAAATGTGAGCCAGGCGTAGGCTTATTTTACATGAAAACTTTAAAACAAACATTGAAATTTTTATTTTGAGTTTAGCGCAGTGACCACTATGCTCTCTCTCACACATCCTTCCACAACACACAGTTGTTATTTGTTTAATGTGCCCTTCCCATGCTTACATGCTTCTTTTAATTTTTCAGGGAAAAACAAAGATGTGGATTTTATTTATGGAAATGAAGGTTCATCATAAATGAGCAGGTGAGTAAATCAACTGCCTTCTTAGGCTGAATGATTATTGTGTTCAGTACATCTTGACAAAAGACCATGACATGTAGGTATTGTTGAGACATCTAACTATCGCCCGCTGTTAGAACCAGGGGATTCAGGCTCCATTCTCAGAGCTCGTGTCTAGTGGGATAGGCTGAATCATAGCCCACAACGCTGTCCATGTCTTTATTGCCTGGAACGCGTGAATATGCTACCCAACATGGCAACGCTGGTTTGATGATCCTGGTGGGCCCAGTGTCATTACAAAAGTGTCCTTATAAGAAGAGGGCAGGAGGTCAAAGCCAGTGCTAGGCTGTGTGCGGACAGAAACGAGGGACTGAAATGAGGAAGGGGGAAAAGCCAAGGAGCGCAGGTGGCCTCCAGATGCTGAAAAAGGAAGAGGAACAGCGTCCCCCCCCTCACAGCCTCCAGAAGCAATCATCTTAGCCCAGCGAGACTGACTTTGGACTTCTGACCTCCTGGACTCTACAATGAGGATTTGTCTTGTTCTCAACCACTCAGTGTGGGGTAGTTCGTTACAGCAGCATCAGAAAACTAAGACATTCAAGGAACTCCAGTGTTTAAAACCCTGCTTAAAAGAAAGTAGGGATGGAATACAACAAGCATACATTTAGAGACCAGGGCTGTGAGTTCATGGGTGAGTTGGACCCTTTCTGCTCACGGTAACTGTAACCTCTCTGGGCCTCTTGCTACTGAAAAGGAGACAGTACCTCTCTCCTACGGTACCGTGTGAGACTATATGGAAATATACCTAAGCCGAAGCACCTTGCATAGTGCTATTGATATATGCTCAGTTTTTACTTCCTTTCCGCGAATTTGACATTCACAGAACCGTAGTTAAGATGGAATGTGGGGCTCTTACAGACCATACTTCCCTCATGTAATCAATGGGTGTTCCTTGTCAGGATATGGGATTTATCCTACAATTTTTTTGAGTGTTTACGTTGTGTCAGAACTCGTGATAGGTGGTATAGGCCTATAAAAAACTTTAGTCAGACAGTATGAAATTGGTAATTTTGGAAAGTGACCAGGATGGGGTTGTGTGCGGCATGAATTGGAAGAATGTGAGGGTACAGGCAGCTAGAAGAGTTAGAAGTATCCTGTCGTGGCCCAAGCATGAGAGGACAGGCGTCTGGATGACGGGCAGTGGCAGAGGACAGGAAGCTCTCATCAGCAGTGTGGTGCTTGTGAGGAAGGGGTAGGCCAGAGCGGGTCACAGGAACTGGT
The DNA here is from genome assembly GCF_001890085.2 of Hipposideros armiger. Classification (NCBI taxonomy): domain Eukaryota; kingdom Metazoa; phylum Chordata; class Mammalia; order Chiroptera; family Hipposideridae; genus Hipposideros; species Hipposideros armiger. Next base: position 183,943 of record NW_017731748.1, read on the forward strand.
CTCAAACGTGACAGCCTGAAGAATGGTGTCCCTACTAGTGGTCACGGTAGTAACAACAGAAAGCCAGGTTTGGGGAGACAGTCGGTGAAAGGAAGCTGAGATACACTGAAACATGCACTAGACAGCTTGCTAACTTTCCTGTCACAGGAGGTCCCAGCATTTTGACAGACTACTCAAAGATAATACATAGCTTTCAATCTATATAGAGCTTTTTTATGATCCAAAGAAAACCATCGCTGTCAACATTTTACTGCTCAAGATGGGTGAGAAATACTTAAAGGAGAATTTAACTCTGGGCTTGCATAATTTAATCTAAGTGCAAGTGTAACATTTTATCTTGGTGCAAGTTCTAGATAATGTTCCTATTGGGTTGTTGCAAAGGTCATGATGCATTTCTGCAACAGATTTCTATTTTGCAACATAGAAAAAATACGTCATGACTTTTCCGACAACCCAATATATAAAAAAATATGTTGAATGGATTGGATGATATCCAAGTGAGGATTTGATGGAAAAAAAATAGTTAAAATAATCAATACTTAAAACGTATCAGAAACGTCCTCAGCATTATCTCCCTGGTCATCAGTCTACGAGAGAGACAGTAATTTTATCCCCGTTTCACGTATGAAGAAACGAAGACTCAGTGCGGTTAAGTAAGTTCCTTATGGGCTGCATGGCTAGAAAGGGGTAGGGATGGGGCAAGGGTGAAGAGCAGGACTTGGAAACGGAGTGGTGGTGAGCCTCAAACCAGTGAAGTTTCGTTTAACAAGGGAAACAGCACGGAAAAAGGCGCGGAGCAGCAAGGGCACAGCTGCTCACTTCAGAAGTATGTAAATCCTCGAGTAACTCCGGTAGATAGAGCAGCGCTCACATGGACTGGGGAAAAAAACAATTACAAGAAGGCCCGAAAAGGCTGGCGATATGCAGTGGTGCGGAATCGCCCCGACAACACTGTTCGTGGCTTCCGGGGGAAAAAGAAAGTGTGTCAGAGAGTGTCAGATGCCTAAAAGGTTAAAGAGAGTGAGGACAGTTGACATACTGCGGAGCTGGCTGAGGTGGTCAGTGGAAAAACCAACAGGACCACAAGAATGAGGTTAGGTGGGGGAACGGTTCACCCCAAAGCAGCACTGATGGGTACCCCATATTTTGTCCCTGTTCCAATTATTAGGGGGGGCGGAGGAACCATCATCATTTTTCTTTCCTACCTTTGTCTGTCTTGATTTCTACAACAGGCTTATAAAAGTAGCCATTTTGGGACCAATTATTTTTAAAATTTAAGGTTTTTTAATAGACAAAGGGGAAGAGAAAATGATATTTTTCTAATCCGCTTTGCCTCAGGCTACTGCCATGGGAGATACCATTTATAAAGCAATGAGCCTGAGTTTTGGGTGGTTCATGAGTTATTTCTGGGAGCATCTAGAAAACAAGTTCAGAATGTTTTGAGCAGGGGCAATACCACTGAGATGTGTTTAATCCCCCAAAGTGGCTGCTTAGAAATAGAATGCTCATTTGGACGTTTACTTCTTAGTATGTTGTTGGCAAATCAGCCAAATTGCTTGCTAGTCACATCTCCTGGCTGACTGTGGGTCCTAAGTGTACTTCCTCTGTGTTATCTTAGTCACTGACAGTGAAGCAGACATCTGCCTCAGGAAAGTGTAATAGTTAGAACCCTAACAAGCTTTCTGATGCAAGCAAAAACCTTTTCTTAAGTTTTCAATGTTAAACACCATTTTACATTTTAGTAAATTTGTATACCTAAATTAATTAGAATTAAATTTGAATAGCATGATAGTAATGAGTGAAGCTAAAAGTATTTATCCAAATCAAAAAGTCAGATTCTCTTTCTTTGGTAAAGAATATTTAACTCCACATTATAACCTCATAGTCTTCATAATATGTTATTAACTGATTCCTTGTAGCTTTTCTTTAATGTAGCTGAGTATTTTAACAACATAGAGATAACCATTTAATTGACTTTTCTCCCCCATGTTTCAAATTTCTGTGTTGCTATCCTGTACACACAGCATCTATTTGATTTTCTCCTGAGCTAACCTTTCCTTTCTTCATATCTGTTTAAGAGCTCTTTATTCAATGTAAAAAGATACGTAAGGAAGGGTAGCAGTCATGGGAGATAGTTATATAACTAAGTAAAATAATTTTTAAAATGACATTTCAACTGGAATCTATGCACGTCTTTGACTAAAAATATTTTGTATACTTTTAGTGGCCCAACAGAATACTCAATACCTTTTAGTGGGATTGACATATTGAGAAGAATTATTCTCTGTACATGGTAGCTTTTAAAAATATGCAATAGAGAAAAGATGCTAAGGTCCTCTTTATATTTGAGAGAACTAATACCTAAAAAAAAAAAAGAGATGGAACGCTCCAGGCTAATACATACCTATATATCTAAAGTGAAATTCTCTTTTATATCTAAGTACATTCCAAACATAGCATATAATATTCTTTACTATTTTCTAAGGCAATGGCTTCCTTTATTATATTATGTATTACTAGAATCAGTTATCTAAGCCATGATATAAATTATTTTATTCTGTTATTTCAACCAGAACCAAATTCCAAGTAGGGAAACTTGGCCCTTTCTACTTATTACTTATCTAGAATGGAAAAGGTAAAATGAAAATAAAATTCACACCAAGCCAATTACCCTTATTTTTCAACACATGGCAAGGTGATTTTCATGTCTAGTCTTTCATATTTATACATGAAAAATATATTAAATATATCTAAATAAGTATATATAAAATACTTATATATAAATACTTATATATAATATGTGTTATATATGTATTATATATATATTATATAAATACTTATATATATATAAATAAAACTTTTTTTTTAAAAGATTTTTATTGGGGAATTGGGGGAAGGAGAAAAGACAAGTTGCTGTTCTTTTCTTCTTCAGTCTAGTTGTGGAGGACGTTGCTTCACTGGCCCAAGTTGGCACCATCATTGCGCTCTTCCCGGG
>NW_017731748.1:187834-211646 GCF_001890085.2 Hipposideros armiger
CTCCTAAGCACTCTAGTGCATGGAATTTTTTCTACTTGGAATTCTCTATCCATTTTCTGTCTTCTAAATACCTCCAAAGCATAGCTTAAAAGTTGCCTCTTTTTTAGAAGCCTCGGTGTGGTCCAAAGAACCCCTGTCAGTCCCCTTCAGTTGGTAGCACTGTGGTGCTACTCAACAGCTTTTTTTTTTAATAAAGTTTATTGGGGTGACAATAGTTAGTAAAGTTACATAGGTGTCAGGTGTACAATTCTGTCAGACATCAGCTATATGTCACAGTGTGCTCACCACCCAGTGTCAGTTCTCCTTCCGTCACCATATATTTGACCCCTTTACCCTCATCTGCCGCCCCCTCAGCCATCCCTACTGCAGCACTCTATCTGGAGTCATCTTCTTGTCTGAGGCAGACAGAGGCGCATACCTCTCACAGCACAGGGCACCATCCCTTACACTCTAAGCATGCCCAGCGAATATGTGTAAAAGAAAGAAACTGAGATGATTGAGGATGGCAAGCAATGTGTAGAACTGAGGGAATACTGAAAGTGTTGACAAACAACAATAATGAGGAAGCTGATAAATAAAATAATCAATGGCAGTGATTGTCATTACGAAGCTGGTATTTTATGCCAAACACTGTACATAGCTTTACATAGTGTTTAATTTCATTCGTATACAAATTCTGAGTTTCTCATTATATACGTGAGGAAACGAGCTAAAAATGTCAGTTCCTTCTGCCTAACAGTCACTTAAAGTAATGAAGCGAAACTGAAACGTGGGTTCCACGGATTCCAAAACCTATGTTCTTTGCTTGCATGTAGTTTCAAATTTGAAATTATGTACCTTATTTGATGTGAAGGTATTTGTCATAAGTTTGAAAGAACAAAAGTATCAGGCATTATGAATTTTCTTATAGAAAACTGTTTATATCTGTGAGAATACTATAATAAAGAGGTTTGTCCAGGATCATGTCTTAATACTGTTATTTGTAGGTCCAGATATGGTAATAAGCATTGAATTGGAAGAGTACATGAAATCCAACTTAACACATTGTGAATCGGTGACGCAGATTTGCGTCCATACATTTAAATGCCCCGTCCTCAATGTGTTAAAAAAGGATTTGTGCAAACTCATTAGGCAGGCTTTCAAGCCCTGTAATGACATCAGTGGAAAACAGATTAATTTTTTTTAAAAGAAGCGTTACCCTAGTGTCAACCTAGCCTTGGTGGGAGAAAGAAGAGGAACTGAGGAGAAAGGGGTGGTGTGGGCGTGGATATATTACACATAATTTTGTGCTAACTTAGCAGTACGATTTCACCTACTTTATTACTGGGGGTTTATTAGTAAATTACTTTGTAAAAATATAGCCTAGATAAGCACAGGACATGCAGACCCAGAGACAATGCAATGGCTACAGAAGTACATCTCTTTATAATGTACAAGCACAGTATGTTTAGGGAGTCATATAGTAAAGCAGTTCACTTTCCCCACAGGATGACTGATATGATTTTGGGTTATAGTTTAAGTCATACAGTGTGTTTTATTTTACTTTTTAAAGATTTTCTTTTGACATGATTATAAATTCACAGGAAAATTTGAAAACAAGATAGAGAGGTCCGATACACACTTTGCTCAGTCTTCCTTGGTGGTTGCATCTTACGTGATTGCATCAAAATACCAAAGCTGCAAATTGGCATCGGTACATGTGTGTTGAGTTCTGTCGTTTTATCACATGTGCAGATTCTTGTGATCAAAATACAGAACTATTCCATCACCTCAGTGATCATCCTCATGCTCCCCTTCATCACCTCCTCTACAGTATTTCTAACCCCTGAAAACCACTAATCTGTTTTCATCTCTTCATTTGTCATTTTAATAATATTATATAAATAAAATCATAGTGTGGGACCTTTTGAGATTGGCTCTTTTCGCTCAGCATCAAGTCCTGAAGCTCCATCCTAGTCGTATCTGTGAATAGTCCATTGCTTTTTAATCGCTGAGTATTATCCTATTGTATGGCTGTACCACTCCATATTTAACTGCATCTACTGAGGGATGTTTGGTTGTTTGGTCTATTATAAAGAGAGCTTTTATGAACAAGTGCTTGTAGATTTTTGTGTGGATGTAAGTTTTACCTAGAATAAATGCTGAGAATTGCATTTGCTGGATCATATGGTAAATGCATGTATATATGTATATGTGTGTACATACATACATATATGTGTGTATGTACATTTACACACATATATATTTAAGAAACTGCCAGGTATTTCCACAGAGACTACCATTTTACATTCTCACTTGCAACATTATGAGAGATTCAGTATTTCTACATTCTAACCAGCTTTTAGCTGTTCTTTTTTATTTATTTATTTCTCTTTTTTCTTTTTTTGCTTTGTCTGTTCTAATAGGTATATAATGATAAGTCATCATGGTCTTAATTTTAATTCCCTAATGGCTAGTGATGTTTAGCATCTTTTCATGTGTTCATTTGCCATCTGTCTATTTCCTCTGGAAACGTATCTCTTCATGTATTTTGCTCATTATTTTCTAATTGGTCCACTAGTTATTTTTTTTTAAAGTGTTGAGTTTTTTGAATTCTCTATACATAGCAGATAGAAGTCCTTTGTTATATGTGTGGCTTACAAATATTATGTCTTAATAATGTTTCATTCTCTTACCAGGGTTTTCACAGAGCGAAAGTTTTTAATTTGGGTGAAGTCCAATGTAATGTTGTGGTTGTTTTCTTTTATGGGTATGTTTTTGGTATGATTTTTAAGAATACTTCCCCAAGACCTAGATCTCAAAAATTTCCTCTTGTTATATTTTTAAAAATTTAGAATCTTACATTTTACATTGAAACGTACGTTTCATTTAGAGTTCGTTTTTACATAAGATGAAAGTTTAGATCTAGGTTTTTTTTTGTTTTTTTTTTAAAGCTGAGAACCATTTTTCCCTATAATTTTGGTAATATTGCTCCATTGTCCAATATTGCTGATGACCGATCCATATAATTCTCATTTTTAATATTTTTATTGCTGCAGTTATGAAATAGTTTGCTCTGTTCCTTAGCGTGCTTCTTATGTCATTCATGGAACTGGACACATCGGATTGATCCTTTTAATAAGAGTTTTACGTTCTTCAGATCTGGGAAGTTTTCTTTCACTATTTTTTCAATAATATCTCCTTTTCAATTCTGTCTTCTTTTTCTGGACCATCAGTTTATCAATTAGATTATGAACATCTTGAGATTTACTTCCATTTTTGGTCTTTTTTCCCCATTGTGAGCCTTTCATCTAAGATTCTGCTTCAACTACCCTGCTGCATGATACTTTTCTTGCATCATATAAGTTTTTCTGTTTTAAAAAATTTGGGGTGATTAGTTTTTCAAATTAAAATAAAATTACTTTTTACTCAATATCCTTCTCCAAATACCTTTGTTATTGTGTATATATATATAGTATTTATTCCTTTAATATTATTTCAGAATGGTCTCTTGAGGGATGGGAGATAAGCGTATTTCAATCTGTTATTTTTATACAAAAAATAGAGACAGTTTTGTATGTAATTTTAATAATTCTCTAAAATAGCAAATGTTTTAAATTACTATTTTAATTTTTCTTTCTACCCTTACAATATTTTCAACTCATCAATTGAATTATTTCATGGAATTTAATAATTAACCTACAAATTTAATGATGTCAGGTATGTATTAAATACTTTTTCATTATTAATAGTTACTCTCATTTATGCCATTTATTAGGTATTTAAGCATGTCTAATTTTCTGAATAGTGTGTATTCGCATGCAGAAGAATGAAATTGGACCATTACCTCACACCATATGCAAAAGTCAACTCAAAATGGATTAAAGAATTAAACATAAAACCTGAAACTGTAAACTGCAAAATTAGAAGAAAACAGAGAAAAGCTTGTTGACATTGATCTTGGCAATGAATTTTTTTTTTTGACACCAAAAGCAGAGGCAACAAAATGAAAATACACAAATGGGATTTCATCAAACTAAAAAGCTTCTGCAAATCAAGGAAAATAACAGAATTAAAAAGCAACTTACAGAATGGGAGAATATTCTTGAAAATTTATTTACCTTATAAGGGATTAATATCCAAAATATGTAAAGAACTCATAACACTCAATAGCAAAAAGAAGTAATATGATTAAAAATATGGTTAAGTGATCTGAATAGACATTTCTCAAAAGAAGAAATATAAATGGCCAACAGATACATGAAAAGGTGCTTAAACTCACAAATCATCAGGGAAATGCAAATCAAATCCACAGTGAGCTATTACCTCACACTTTTTAGGATGGTTGCTGTGAAAAAAAAATGATAACAGGTGTTCATGAAGATGTGAAGAAAAGGAACCCTTGTACACTGTTTGTGGAGATGTAAATCGGTGCAGCCACTGTGGAAAACAGTATGGAGTTTCCTCAAAAAATTAAAAATTGAACTATCATGTGATCTGGTTATCTATCCAAAGGGCATGAAATCTTGATCTCAGAGTGATATCTTTTTGCTCTCCCATGCTCATTACAACATTATTTACAATAACCAAGAATTGGAAACGACCTGTGTCTGTCAATGAATGAATAAAATAAGAGAAAGTGATATTTGACATATTATCCAGCCATGTCATTTCATGGCTTGATAGCTCATATCTTTTTAGTGCTGACTAATATTCTGTTGTTTGGTTGTGCCACTGTTTATCCATTCACCTCCTGGAGGACACGGCAGTTGCTTCCAACTTTTGGCAATTCAGAAGCAAGCTGATAGAAACGCCCATGTGCAGGTTTTTATGTGGACATAAGTCTTTAGCCTTTTTTTGGTAAATCCACATTGGAGCCAAATTGCTGGATTGTATGGTTAGAGTATGCTCAGTGTTGTAAGAGCCACCCAACTCTCTTCCCCAGTGGCTGCACCATTTTGCATTCCCCACAGCAATGAGTGGGAGTTCCTGTTGCTCCACATTCTCACCAGCGTTTGGTGGAGTCAGTGTGCTGGATTTGGCCATTATATAAGAAGTCTGTATTGGTATCTCCTTTTAATTTGCATTTTCTTGATGTCATGTGATATGGAGCATTCTTTTCACGTGCTCATTGGCCATCTACACATCTTCTTTGGTGAGGTGTCTGTTAAGGTCTTTGTCCCATTTATTCATCAGGTGGTTTGGTTTCTTATTATTGCTTTTCAAGAGTTCTTTGTGTATTTTGCATAGCAGTCCTTTATCAGATGTGTCTTTTGCAAATGTTTTCTCCCAGTTTGTAACTTGTCTCCTCATTCTTGAGGGAAATAGTTTTTCATATCTGATGAAGTCTACTCTTAGAAACACCAGTTTCCTATTATTTCAATTCAGCTGCTGAATGATTGCCTTGTGACTAAGACATTTGTTGGTGTGGTATAGACTTGTGGCCTTACTTGCTTTTGGTGGCATTCAATACAACTTACTTTTCAACATTTACATTAGAAGAGATAAGTGGTGTTTAATAAATATGGATAAAGCCAGTATGATTTTCTTTTGTTGGTGGAGGTTTTTTTTTTTACACATTGCTTTCATGCTACAATGGCATAGTTGAGTCTTTTAAGGAGGGCACATCTCACAGTGGCCCATGCGTGGATTGAACCAGCAATGTTGGTGTTATCAATACCACGCTCTCACCAAGTGATGAACTGGTCACCCCTGGGTGGAGATTTTTAATGTGAAATATCTATCTCTATCTGTCTACCATCTGCCTGCCTATCTATCTATCTATCTGTCTGTCTGTCTGTCTGTCTATCTATCATGTATCTATATCTCTCTGAGAATACTTTTCGTTTCTTTTATGTGCACATTTCCAAGTGCAACATAATCATTATTTCTACTTTCCCAATGTGAAATTCACATTGAAGAAAAATACTATGCCAAAGGGAACTGCAAATCATGTTTTTGACTTTTAGTTCAATTTTGCAACCAGGGCAACATGAAATCTCTGTTAATACAAGTACTAATGCCTTATCCTTCTGTGAAATAGATCTTTTTCCGAGAGAAACCTAAACAAGGGGAACATTATACCAAATGTAGATCAATAATCAAACTGAAGTGAAAACTTTCCTGGTGGGAAAATTAGTTAAGTAGAATAATTGTAGAATTATTCTGTAGAATCTGTCATCATCTTAAGGCTTTACCAACTTCATTTTAACAAAAATGTAACTATATATCGTTGGTTAGAAGACTCATTGACATTTTAATATTTAAGAAGGCTTTTTATGCTGATTTCCTGGCATTATAACTGTGGAGAAATATACGTGTGCCTGTGGAAACAGTTACTACCTCTCACATTTGTGTCGTTTCTGTGTGTACTCAGCTATATATTTGCTTTTCTTTATCAATTGTATTTCTTAGGCATGCATAATAAAACATAATGTAAACATTTACATGAGACAAAATTAGTTTTTAACAGTCAGTTTTTTCCCTGCAAGCTACTTTTTTGGCATGAATTCCTTAGCATAAGGCTATTAATCTGTCTAACAAACAACTTGGTTAATAATCTCTTGGTTGTGCATTTTTATGGCTTGGGCCGTAACTGTTTTCTTTTCTAAATATATGTTTTATTTGCATCATCTCAATAACGGTTTGGATAATCTTCAGTAAATTTATCTTTACCACCCTACGGCAAACTGTCGTCTGCAGGCCAGACCTGTCTCTTCTTATCCTTCCATCTCTACTCAGAATTTCCACGAACGCACAAGCATCCGTGCTTGGTATCATCTTTGCCTTCATCTAAATGGCTCCTTCTTCTGTAATTTCTTTTTCAACTTCTCTGTTATCCATTTAGTGACCTGAGCGAAAAACCTGGGAGTCATTTTTGACTCTTCCCTCTCTCACCACATCCAGTATAGTTTAATACCTCTCGACTCACTCACTCCACTTTCTCTCGGCGTCCACTGGTCTAGTTCAGCTTTGGCCTGACAGTTCTGAAACGGCCCCTTAACTGTTCACCTGGTGCCCTGTCTTGTCTTCCTAAAGGCCGCCCTCCGTAAGGTGACAGGATTCACCTTTCTGAAAAGTAAATATGAGAGTATGTCCTTGCCTGACCAGATGCCATGCAAATGAACTCCATTTCCTCCACAGCCAACCTTTATGCAAAGCCAGAAAGAGGCAGCTGCCTCCACAAGGTAATGTGAGGAGTGCCTGAAGCTTCTTCATCTCAAACTTCTCTGTCTTGCAGCACCATCATTCTATGTGAGATTCCCATCTTCTCCATTGTTTGTGTTAGTACATTGAAGTCTCGTTGTAAAATGCAATATTTGCTTTTTAAAATAAACTATTTGTTTTGGATTATAGTTTGATGGAGAAGTTGGAAAGATAACCCATAGTTCAAACAGAGTCCTCATCCATTCTGCCCCCCTGCCTCAGCATATTACATGGTCATGATATGCTTATCAAAACTAAGGAACTAACATGTGTCTATTACTGTTGGCTAAACTCCACAATTCCTTCATAGTTCACCTGGTTTCCTAGTGCTAGCCTTTTGCTGTTCTCGGATACAATCTAGAATGTCACAGTGCATTTAGGCAATACTTAATTTGATAAAGAAAATTAAATGCAATTATTTATTAATAACTTAGTTTATGACAATTTATTAGATGAACTAGCCCATCATTTTTTATACTCTGAAGGGATGGAGAGAGAATAGGGCTAGAGGAGTGAACACGTGGGACAGGGTAGTGAAATTTGGAGAGAGTGTGTTGGGGTGTTTGAGTGGTGCGCTCTAGTGTGGGGACCCAGATGGGGGGGGCTATGGCATTGCTGGGAGACCTTCGGAAACCTGGGAACACTTGATTGAGGAGCTGCAAAATGGAGGGAGGATGAATGCAGGAGCAAAGTGAATCACTGCAAACAAAGGTTTTAATCACAAGCTTGTTTGAGAATAGTATTTATTGAGTACATAGATAAAGATCAAATCATTATGATTCAAATCCCAGAATGGGAAAATATTTGGGGCAAAAACTTGAAAGCATATGTACCATTGACCAGAACTGCAAATTGACAAATTTCTTCTTAAGAGATCCTTGTGTGGACTTTGAAGGGGATAGTAGTCTGGGGGGGGGGTAAGTAAAGAGATTCTGAGGTTTGGGGTGACTAGTTTGATTACTGTCTTGCCATGACAGGATTTTCTTCAGCTGATACAAAATTTATGATTAACCTTGGGTATTTGAATATCATGTTTCACATGAATGGTCTCAGGTTCTAAGGGGGGCAAATAGAGCTTCCACGTTAAGTCAACTACATAGGAACCTGAGGAGAATATCTGTGTGATTCTTAGCTTCCTTGGGAGCATCAGCTGTAGTCCCCTGCAAGGGGCCGGATATTGGATTAGCTGTTCCACTTTTAATTTCCCAGGAACATATTGTGTGGTTACAAGGACACAATAAGACAAACCTGCATTCAATTCCTTTTTAAAAATGAGACATTGCAAAAGATGTACTTGCTGTAATCTGCATGTGTGGGGAAAGGGTTTGTGGGTGTGGGTTTTTGTTTTGGTTATTTTTAGAGTCAACTTTTCCATTCGGAGATAAGATAATGTGCTACGCAAAATGAAGGATTTGTTTAAGTATTGAAAATGAAAAAGGTATATCAAAAATCATATTATCATCCTCAGATCAAGCTCTTCTTGCTATTATATCAGCGTATGTAGGTAAAGTTAATGAGAAAATTGATCAATTTATTCTAATGGTACAGATATATAGTACAGTCTTTTATGATCTTGTTTATATTCATGAATATGCAAACAATTCATAAAAGACAGTAACAATGACTAAAAATGAAATCAAGAAGAATTTGCTCCATTTTATGAAGTGTCAGTAAGTTTCTTATTTATTTATATTTTTAGTATTAGTGCCTAAAGTTATAATTAGGAAACAGTAAGGGTCAAGGATGATTTTTTTATTAGAGTGGGGTTTTATCAATATGCCTGGGGATTAGAAAAGACTTTAGTCATAAAACTGTCCTCTAGTTCCACTGAAATTTCAGCCCTAATGTCAAATCATTATAAATTTATTAGGCACTTGTCATAACCACATTTATTATAAATTAGATCATTTTATATTCTTGAGAATGGGAAAAGTAATTAAATTGGTGGTTTCATTTGTTGATGGACAGTTTTGAAGAGTTTATTTCTTTTAGAAAATTAAGGTATATTGTTCTCTCTCCTAAATAAGTGCTTGTAGAAAAATGGGGTTAATAGAAACCTAAATTGAACAGAATAAAATAATTTTGTTACGAATATTGACTAGATTTTATCTAATACACTTAATTTATAATCATGTGAAGCCCTAGTTTAGCATTTAAATATTAGGATTTTTTTATCATTATATAAAGCTTCAATTTTAAAATAAATATTTAATTAAATGAATTAAAGGCAGAGATTCATGATAATATTATCTGTTATACAGTCTGTTCTTTGAAAATATGCTAATTGCAGGCTTTATAAATGATATGGAGATGAAAAATTTTTAAGTCCTTAAGCAGTATAATTAACCTTTATGATTTTTTTACTAGCCAAATTTAAAAGTATACAAATGATTTATTTAAAATCAGTCAGGTTGAGGGTGGGTGGTAGATGAGGGTAAACAGGGTCAAATATATGGTGATGGAAGGAGAACTGACTCTGGGTGGTGAGCACACAATGTGACATATAGATGATGTATTATGGAAATGCACACTTGAAACCTATATAATTTTACTAACCAATGTCACCCCAATAAATTTAATAAAAAATTTTAAAAATCAGCTAGCTGAAAAAGAATTTTTCAATATTTTGAGCCAATTAGCTAATTTTAAATTTGCTTTGTTTCTTCTTATGCAATTTCCTATTCTCATTCTTTTTCTGAAACTACTAATGTAGAAGTAGGAAATTAAATTCACAATATAGTAAATAAAAGTACCATGTTCTGACGAGGTTTTTAGTCCACTGTTTATAACCCTGTTTTAGATTGCAAATGTTTCTTACCAGAAAAGCCTGAAGGGCTTATTATAACACACTCTCATATACACACTCACTGTCCTTTATGTTGTTTTATGGTCTGAGAATTAGCATTTATGTAGTTTCTCCTATATGCTGCCCTGTGCTTCTCAGCCTCCCATGCAAACATTGTAATACGAAATACTCTGTGTGCAAAATTCTTGCAAAATACTCATTGCTATTTTGTGTGCATACATTTTAATTAAAGCACATAAACCATGTTGTCTGGTATATTTACTCTGCTTCATCTCTGTTGTTGTGCCCTTTGCTTCTAATTTCTGGAATATTCTTCATTGTGTTTGTCCTCCGTATCTCCCCTATAATCGAATTCTTCCATCACCCCAGAAACCACAGGAATATCTCAGTTGAACATCCCCCCTGCAGCCCTCTTTATCACCAGTTTTTCCATGAGGAAACTGAGGCATGTGCAGTTGTGTCATCTTACCAGGATTGCACAGCTGGGATTAGGACTCTAGCAGTTGTCTCCCAGATGCTGCCATCACCCTGAGCCCCTGCAGAGCCCGCCCTGTGTATTATATTCCACATGCTGTCTTCAGAACCGCTAAGCTAGCCTCAACTTCCACCTTAGTCTAAAGTAGCTTCAGCAGAATAATTCAGTGACGGATCCAGGCATCAGAACTCTGTGAGCTTTGTCATAAAGCACATACAGTGTAATGAGAAGCTAAAAATGCTATTCTGTTGAGCTCTAGTTGGAACTGAGATGGGAAGGGAACCACCCATTATTAAATGTCTACTGTGTGTCAGGCATGGTAACAGAAATTTTACGTTTAATAATTAACTTTATCTACTCAGGTGCCCCATGAAGTACTGAATGACCCCCTTGTAACAAATCACATAATGAGCCCGAGTTCTCATAACGTATGATTGCCTACATCGCAAGTTGACTCCCTCCTGCTCAGCTCCCCAAAGCTCACACTTATCTTAAGCACCCTGCCTCATTTTAATGAATGCATTCTTTACAAACGAAAATAAACGATGGAGGCAAGTGTGTTGACTATGCAGGTGTTTATCTCATTTTGGCAAATTGCGTGCAGAGTCAGCCTTAGCACAGCTTCGTGTGAAATCCTTTCCAAATACCACATCCTATCTGCGTGTCTGTGTTCTTATTTTTAAATAACCTACAGGAGTCAGTAAAAGGTACAAAATGGATGTTTCGTATATGACATTGAGGTTCATTTTCCTAGAAAACAGACATTTGGGAGCTCCACTGATACACATGTTGGAAATGGGTTCTCATATGAAAAGGCTGGTTGCACCCGTAAGGCAGTTTGAACCCTGTCCTCCTCTGCACACGTGACTATGTTAAAACATTGTTTCTGTTCCCACTGACCTCTAGGTGGAAATGACTTACAGGTCTTTATGGTGATGATGACTGGGAATTATTAAGGGCCTATCTTAGTTCTTAAATGGAGGATTTCCAAAATCCTTTTTCAAAGAATGATGGAACAAAAAATTTTTTATTTTTTCAATAGATAATTTTTTTTTCCTGAGCTTGAGCAGTGATGAGTATGATGATGAATCAATATCAATTTAGGCACTAGAATGTCTTCTGAATGATAAACCCCATCAATAAAGACAGAACTAAATCAGCCAAAATTGGGAAGTCAGTAGATGGGCACAAGAGTGGCTCTTCCCTTAGAAATACCTTTCTCCCATTATTTCTGCTAGAAGACCAGTCCTGGGAGAAGACAGTGTTGCCAAAGGGCCAAAACAGACCATTGAAACCAGCACAGGCGTTCTCACCAATTTGGCTGTTCTGGGAGGGTCACAGTCCAACCCAAGGACAGGGGAAGTTAGAGGCAGGCTGATGGCGAGATGCTGTGAAGTCCCTCAGATCTCACCACAGAGGTGTCTGCCATACTCCTGCCCCACAGAGAGCTCAGTTGGCTTGGCTCAGAGGTAATTAGCAGAAGTCATTCATAGTGATACTTCAAGGATGCTGCGGTTGCTCAATTTATTTTCAAATCAAACGGAAAATGGTAGTGTCCCCTTAACCAACCTAAAGGCATACTTGACATTTTTAAGTTTAATGACTGTTGTTTAGGTAATGCAGTATTTTGACAGTGTTTAGAAAGAACAGGGCGTTGACCCCTTTTAAAGGCTGATATATGGTGGAGATACTAATATTTATTGATAGAATTTTAGCACATGGTACAAACTATTATAGTAATATGTAATTGTGTGCACTTATAGACGAGTATGATACATATTCTAGAAAATGTATGAATATGGTGACACCACTTCTTGAGTTTGGGATGGGCAGATTGACTACAGGTATCTTACTAAATTGCAAATTAAAAATGTGTAAATTACTTTGAAAGAATGTAATAATTTGTAGGAGTTATAATTTTATTTAGGGTGATATAAAGATGCAGTTTTCAAAATTATTTTTATTGGGTTGTCGGAAAAGTCATGATGTATTTTTTCTATGTTTTTTGTTGCAAAAATGTGTCATGAGTTTTCCGACAACCCAATAAAATGAAAGTTGAATAATAGTGAAAATACTAGCTTACATTTATCTTTAAAACTTTAAACATTGTAAAAGTAGCACTTTTATTTTTTCAAGCTCTGCCTAAGTTATTTAAACTATATATAAATACTGAAATAGAAAGTAATTTTATATTGAATATGCTTTTGTGTGCTTTATATAACATCGTACGTTTTCTTTCTTTATGCAATTCATTATTTTAGAATATGGTAATCAGCCATCTTCTGACTGCCTTTGAGTAAGGTCTTGTTATTACTTGTTCTAATTGTTTTTGTAACAAGATAGAGGGAAAGGATGAGATAGTTTTTACGTTCCTTCTAGCTCTAAAATTCTGTGGGTCTGTGATCCTATGTCTTGTACCTTTTTTTTGCCTCCCTGGGGAGTCTGCTATTCTTTGTTCATCGCACTCTTCTTACAAATTTGAATCAAAGTCTACGTGGCAGAGTATCAGTTCACTGACAATATGTGCCAATATATTATTTTGTGCAAATGTGACCAAATGAATACCTACTAAAAAGTTTTTCATTTTACGATTTTAAACCTTCTGAATTTAATGAATAGCCTCTAATATTTGGCATTTTTTATGTTTCAGTGTCATCATTTTAATCTTTAGCAAGATCATTTATATAACAAACTTTTAATCCCTTTATACTAGTGAATGAAAGGCAGGAGAAATAGCTTACCTTCTTGCTGTCTTGATTCCTCCCTTGTTGACAGGATGGATGAGATAATCTGTGCTTCGTTTAGATGAATTTTTTTTCAAGTGCTAACTTTTCTATGTTGACATATTCCCTAACATGTATATATGTATTCTTTCTACACAATCTTCATATAACTGCATTATTTTTGAAGTCAAGTTTAATATGAAACCACCATTGAATCCATTCCATACTCAGGATTTTTAGATTTTAGTTAGTTTTAATCTGAAGGATTAGGGTGGTGTTTCTACCAAGTGTAGAATAAATCAAGTTCAATGATAACCTGGACTATCTGAATCTCTTTTTTTAATGACCTGGTACCTATCCGTGTCAGTGTCCTGAAATCTTCACATTGTGAAGTCACTTACCTTGTGATATGTAAATTATTTTTTCAGGGAAAGTTATGTAAATCTTTACTTTGCAATTGCACTCTGAGGAAAGGTTTTAATTTGAGAAATAACACAAGCCCTTATTCCTTCTTCTGAAAGCAGCATTTGCATGGCTTTCATATGGTATACATGTTTGCATAGAAACTTTATCTTCTATTTTACATCTGCATGGCTTATAGCCTTTATTGTTAATGGTTCAAATCTTATCTGCAGGATATTAAAAATGCTTAAAAGCTACAATTTTTATATTTTCAGCTAATTAGGAAATGATTTTTTTTAATACACAAATGCCATCTGTATCAAGTCAAATAGACTTGAAGGGAAATTGTTACACTAGAGTATTTTTTTTTAAAGGAATGAGCCTAAAATCGGAGAGATATACTGAAGTGGTGAAAGAGAAAGAGGCAACCCCTTCATCTGCTAAGATCATTTGAATCTCTCTTGTATCAATTAAATTATCAGCTGTTGCAGTGAGATGATCTTTAATGTCCATCCTATTCAAGGGTTTAGAGGCACTAATGATTAGTTTATGAAATAAGGTTTACCCTCAGTGCTGTAACACTGACATTATATCAAACTGCTAAATAGATTATGTGTCATATTTTTACTCTTGACATTTTGGGGTTCTAGTTCGAATAATTAACTCTTTTGTCTTTCACATACCCTCAAATTAAGTAATATTATTTAAGTGTCACGTTATACGGGAAAAATATATTCACATTCCTTTATTTGGTAGTTCACTTGGTATCTTACTTTGCTAAATATATCTTATGTAGGTAGTATTTGAAATATGATACATATATAAAATGCTTACCATAATCGTTAGCTTTACCCCAGCGATCTTTAAAGTTAGATTATCCATTTTTCCTTCTGCCTCAGTGTTTGCATATGAAACCCGGCTCTCATATCCTGAAGGTACTATACAAAGCAACTGATAAGAAATGAGCTTCATGAGAATAAACCAGTTCACTGAGAAATGCTGATTACGTCCTCAGAATTAAGAAGTCAAACAGAAAAGCTGATGCCATGTCATGAAGTAGGTCAGTTATAACAGACAAGCTTTAACTAATATAAGTAGGCCATTTCATTAAGAAAAACAAAACAAAATGGCAGACTGGATAGCTCAGCACATAGCAATTGGAAACGTATCCTTGGTAGAGTGTCTCTTTCCTCTTAAGTTTTCCTCTAATGGTTTTATTTCATTTTAAAATGTATATTAGAAGTAATTATTTTAAGTCTGATTAAAGATAATGGCTTAAGTCTGAAAAAACCCCCACAAAACTTTGACGTTGGGTACAAGTATTCTTGTCTTAGTAAATAGATGTTAGACTGATTTTCTGAACCAGTTTGATCCCAGAACTAAGCCCCCAAATACAGTGTTTTATAGATAATTGGTGAACTCTGAGGAAAAGTAATATTGCTGTTGTCTTTTTAACTTTCAATTGAAAACAATTGTGTATAGACAATGTAGAGTGATAGTGATATATTTTGGTTACTTCATTCCAAGTCCATGTTCAACTACTTACTATGCACATCCTTGGGCAAGTTATTTAACTTTTGAAAACCTTCGTTTTTTCTATCTGTAATGTGTGGAAAATAGAATTGAGCCCTTAAGCTGATAGTAAAGATTAAATGAAGCAATCCACTTGAGCATTTATTGAAGTGACTGCTTCATGGTAATCATAAACAAATACTAGCTATTACTACCAAGGGAATCGGCATTTTAAAATGTAAATTCAGTATGAACATGCAAGTGAAAGAAGACTTAGAATATTATTTTTAATCATTAGTAGGAAAATACAATATATTGATAAGGGACGCAACTGTAATTTAGAGTAAAAATAAGTGACATGGCTGAGAAATAGCAGGTACCACAGGTCACCCAGGCAGGTCATCTGACTTCTTTTGTGAGGGAGAAGAGACGTGCCAGAGAGAAGCAGCCAGACCTCAGTAGCCAAACACCTGCCAGGTGACTGAGGTAAAGTTGTGAAATGAAAATGGTGAATCCCGAGAACTAGGTGAGAAAGAAAAGTCATTTGAGCGACAGAATTATGCTTATTTTCTACAGATGCAGGATTTTGAAAATGTGATTCACAGAGTTTATGGGAAAGGCAGTCAGGGAAGGAAGAACTAAAGATATGGATTGAGGTTTCAAGCGAGGCGTAGTTTAGCCAGGGCTATGGGTGTTGTGAGAGACATTTTAAGGATGAATGTGGTCATATATATGAAACACTCTCTGTTCCTTGGAAGAAAGGTTCTATAAAAACATAACATATTGCTGATTCACAGGATGAATGGGGAAGGTTGAAAGATTTTCAGGCATGAGGAAAGGGCACATTCACAATCCAGTGAGAAGCAAAGGATATTGAAAATGGAAGGTTGGCATCAAGAAAAGAAAAGAAAAAAATTAAAGCTCCTTTTAAGAACACACACACACACACACACACACACAGAGGTCTAAACAGGACTATCTTCATTTTGAGTTATTCTGTAAAATAATGGATTATTTTTTAAAAGGGTGGGTTTTTTTATTTCCAAGAGAACTGCACTTAGCGTGGAGAGTAAGTGCTTGACGTTAAAATGAATACAGTGGTCTGAAGAGCAAAGAGTGAACTTGGAATAAATGTCTAAGGAGACAAAGTTATAAAAGCAAAAGTGCAATAGAAACAGGAAAGAGGTAGGTATTTGGATAAAAGTTATTTTGCCAAGCACTTCAGGGAAATGTTGTGAAGGATGGGATTTTTTAAAAGAACTTCCTTAGAAAGTCTGTATAGAGTGCATGGAGAGGATAGCTTGCAAGGGGATATGGCCATTTTTAGATAAACAAGGTGTGTTGGAGGAAATTAGAGTGTGTCCCCAGGGGGTGTCATGTGGAGCGGCTGATTAATGTTCGGATCTCATAATTGATGCAAAGGTGGCTACCAGGGAGCATGGCCAAGAGGATGCCTTTGAAACAAATCAAGGGTTCAAACTACAAGCTCTTCTGAGTGAAAACATGTTGCCCTTGACCATCTCCGCTCCGTTCATGACCTGACCCTGGAGATAGTACCGATCTCTGATTAATTCGGCAACCAAAGGATGTTACCACTGAAAAGGATTGTCAGCTGGAGTTTTACTGGTAACTGGAAGGGTTCTAAGAATGACGGTCTTAGGACTTGAGGAAGGGGCTTTGGGAGAACAGATTTACTGAACCCTCACAGGCGGTATTACCATAAATTGAAATCGCGTGCTCTGGTATGTGTCTGGCATATGCTTGGAAAGATAACAGCAGATCTTTCATTTGCAACTACCATGGCCATGGCAATCACATGAAAGACGTAATGTAATGCCCTTGACTTTGGAATGCTATCAGGTTCTTTTACTATACCAATCTAGGACGTTATTTCAGTGCAAATAAGGAAAGGAAAACCTCGGGCTGTCTCATTCGTTTTGTCTGGTACTTGCAGAGAGGGACTAATGTTGAGTTTGTTTGTGGACTTCTCTGTTTTCTCTCTTTTTGCTTGCTGACCACTCTTCCATTCAGTTGCCATTCCTTTCCATCTACTTCGAGGATAAACCCAGCACCACACTGATCCAAGCTGCGTCCAGCTCTCCCGGATGGCTGCAGCTGTCTCTGTAGGGCCGTCCCACCCCGACCCCTGCAGTCTACTCCCACCCAGGACACAGGGCCTCCTTTTAAAAAAATAAGTCAGACCCTCTCACTCCCGCCACAAGCCTTCCCATGGCTTCCGGCTCACTCAAAGCCACGTCCTAGAGCAGGCTGAACGCCCCTGGCATTTACCCTCACCTCCTCTCTCACGTTGCCTCCCATCACACGCCTTTTTGCTCGCTTCACCCTGGCCACCTTCGTCATCTCCTTATCGCTTTTCCGCCTTTCTAAGCACCCTTCTTCCTCAGCTTCTTTACTCTCGCTTGTCCTTCTTTCTGGAAATTTCTTCCCAAGCCATCTCCATCACTTACTACCTCACCTGATTGGCTCAAATGTCACCTGAGGATGTACCTGACCACGACACTTAGCATGGCTGACACACTGCAGCCTGCCTCCTCCCAAATTACCTTTGTCTCCCTTCCTCGTATTATCTGATCCAGGCAGGTGCATAAGGCACTCCCCACTGCCTGACAGACGGTACCATTTATTTCATTTTTCTGTTGATTTGCTGTCTCTCACTACTTGAATGGCAAACTCCAGGTAAACTGGGATTTTTATCTGTATTGTTTACTTTTGAATCACAGAACCTAAAACAGTTTATAGCATGTAGACATGTTTTAAAAATTGATGTTGAATATATAAATGAAGGGTGTTCCACCCAGAAGCTTGCTAAAATGCATTGTTATCTTGAAGTTATGAAACAATGGGGATAGGTATCTGACTATGACTAGGAACTGGTACATAGTGAGAGTGAGAGGTTAGAGAAAAGGATGAAATAAAGACAGTGAAAAGCCCATGAAAGTACACAAAAGATATGAAACTATGAACTGATTTGCTTGAAAACGTTAAGACACTTTTTGTTTTTAGAGTTAAGAATACTGTGTATTTGCTGAGCTTAACTCATCTTTTGGCAAATTAGAAAATAAAGTCCCCCAAACCTGAAACTTATTCTAAAACCAGATGTTTAAAATTTTTTATGAAAACAAAAACGTTGGCTTTCTCTTTAAATTGTAATCTTATGAAAGGGAAGAAATTAAGCAGTTATTTAGGCCACTTCAAACACTTAAGCATTTGGGGATATATATTTAAAATGTTCACATCCTTACATAACTTAACCAAAACTATGGTTTAGCATTGATTTCTAAGTAAATTTTAATATTCAAACTTTTATAGTCAAACGTTTCTACCTGCTTTTATAAGTTAACCGAACCTTGTCTATTTATTTTTGTCAATAGATGTCAGTGGTTGACCATATTAGTGAAATTATTGCAGATGTACCTGTTTTATTCCACTGTTAAAAAGCTAGGCTTTAAAGGAATGTCTCATTTCTTAAACAGTCCTTTTTATTATGTCACCTTGAGAAGTAATATATAGTTGTGGCACAATAGTGTTGACAATAGGAAATGTTAGTAAATTCCCTAATTGATTGCAACTCTTGAAATATTTAAGAGCTATAGGAAGCCTTCACAAAGCAAAAATGACTTTCTAAAGTGCTTGCTTTGTTTATATAGATTTATGTATATTCCTCCAAGAAGCGTTTTCAACGTACAAGAGAAATTGCTCAGATATATAGCGTTTTATTCACATTCATGTCTGCCACGAAGATTTTTATTGACGTTTCAAGCAACTTCTTCGAAAACAAATCCAGAAACACTGTCCAAGACAATTTGCAAATAAAGTTTTTTTTTAAAAAAAAACACCTATTATAAACAGTTTTATGCTAATTGGGCACTCATCACTTTATATCTGCTAAACAGGCTGTGAACATTGCATATGGCATAAAATATTCTTGTTCAAAGCCTTAAACACCTCCAATGAGATACAATTGTTTCTCCATCTCCTTTTCTACTATTTAATATTTTCCCTTTTACTGAGTTTCTTTCCTTAAATATATCTTCTGTAGTTAGAAATGATGTGAGAAATAACACTAGATGGTTTATTTACCTGGAGTGATAATTTTTAAAGTCCTGGTAACAGTTCTCCAGAATTTTCAAGAATGGTAAACTATGCTTCTCTCTTCTTTGGTCAATGGGAAATGTACAAACGCCTGATCTATTTCAAAAATTTTCTTTATCATTTTTTTCCCACTAGAAAATTGTTACTACTATGTTGAACAAAATAGGCAATATTTTGATAAGGATTTCATTGAATAGAACTAAAATGTATGCCATCATTTAATGGTAACTCAAGATGTATTTATTGTGCTCCTATTATAGCCCAGGAACTTATGATGTTTTCTTTCTTACCTGTGGTTATCTGTTGCCACGTAGAGAAGTTCTTTGCTCTTATTCTTATGTATAAAATAATTGTGTGTGTGTGTGTGTGTGTGTGTGTGTGTGTGTGTTAAATAAGCTTATTGAGTGAAAGAAAATAGAAGCCACGGAGTGGGAGAAAATATTAGCAACATGTACTTTGACAAAAGATGGGCATGCAGAACAGATAAGGAACTCTTAAAAATCAAGAAAAACACATTCCCCCTAATTGAAAAAATATGGACAAAAGAGTTAAGTCACCACACTTTTATAACAGAGGATATCTAAATGGCTAACCATCATATGAAAAAGATGACCTTCAATATTAATCATCAAAGAAATAAAAATTGAAATCACTGTACATACAATATAATAATATAATGTCTAAAATTATTTTTTAAAAAATGGCAATACCATGTGTAGGCAAGGCTGTAAAGCAAAAGAATTCCTCAAACAGCTCTGATGGGAGTGTAAGTTGTTACAACCATGTTGGAAAATTGTTTGGAAGTATCTTTCAAAGGTGAACGCATGCAAAACCTATGACCTGGTAATTCCAAGAGTGTTCCATACATGTGTGCCGAAAGAGATGCATTAATGTCATCAGCAGCATTTTTTTTTTGGTAAAGACCTCACATCAGGAATAGCCCAAATACCCACTTACAGCATAGAAGATAAATTAACTGTGGAATATTTAACACTCTACAGCAACTGAGAAAGAATGAATATGGCTGCATGCAACAACATGGATTCATCTCCTAAACATGAGCGAAAGAAACGAGGCACAAAAGAGTAGAATTTATTTTTATTTGTATAAAGTTCAAAAGTAGTCAAAACCAAACCTATGGAGGTAGAAACAATACCTTTAGGAGGCGTGCTGATTCAAAGGGGTCATGAAGGAGTCTTCTAGAAAGATGGGGGGGGGGTTTACACAGAAATGAGCACGTGGTGCAATAATTGCAATTTCTATACTTTTTTCTATAAGCTATACCCCAATAAAATATTCACTTGAAAATTGAACTAAATACTCCTTTCATAATTCTTAACAGAGTAGTGGTGATATCACTTTTTTGTATCCCTTCATTAAAACACTGTACCATTCCAGATTAAGGATTTTTTGGAGACACTTCACAAGGTACACAGATGCCTTTCCTCATGCAATCACTCACACTTTCCCCATAATATGTGAGTGAAAGAAGAGGACTCTGGTGTTGAAATAGAAGTGAAATAATTGTAATTGAGTTCCTGCACGAAGTCACATCATTTAAAGCACACAACTTTGTTCTGAAACTCCTTGAAGGTATCCTCAGGAGAGAAATACAATGACATAACAGGGTTTTTTAGTTTTGGCTTGCTTTGTTTTTGCCTGATAGAATAAAGACATCAGAAGAAACAATAAAGGGTTTGCTAGCTTTTAATGTGAGGGCATCTTGTATGTGTTTTTTCCTTTAAATACAGGCATACCTTGGAGATAACAGTGTATTTGGTTTCAGACCACTGCAGTAAAGTGAATATTGCAATAAAGTGGGTCACGGGAATTTTTTGGTCTCCTGGCACATGTAAAAGGTATGTTTTTACTGTAGTGTTAAGTGTGCAATAGTCTTATGTCTAAAAAAAATGTACAAACTTTAATTTAAAAAGTTTATTGCTAAAATATACTAACCACAGCCTGAGCCTGTAGTGCGTCCTAATCTTTCACTGGTGGAGGGTCTTGCCTCCATGTTGATGGCTGCTGACTGATCAGGGGGCTGGTTCCTGGAGGTTGGGGTGGCGGTGGCAGTTTCTTAAAATAAGACAACAGTGAAGTTTGTCACATCAATGGTGCTTCCTTTTTACAAACGATTTCTCTGTCGCATGTGATGCTGTTTGATAGCATTTTACCTACAGTAGAACTTCCTTCAAAATGAGAGCCATCCTCTCAGACCCTGCTTCTGCTGTATCAGCTGAGTTTACGTGATATTCTAAATCCTTTGTTGTCATTTCAACAATCTTCACAGTGTCTTCACCAGGAGTAGCCTCCATGTGAAGAAACTGCTTTGTTCATCCATCAGAAGCAACTCCTCTTCCATTATGATTTTACTCTGAGATTGCAGCATTTGAGTCCCGTCTTCAAATCCCACTTCTGGTTCTAGTTCTCTTGCTGTTTCCACCACATCTACAGTGACTTCCTCCACTGAAATCTTGAACCCCTCAGAGTCACCCCTGAGAGTTGGAATCAACTTCTTAATTCCTGTCAATGTTGATATTTTGACCTCTTCCCATGAATCACGAATGTTCTTAATCCCATCTAGAATGATGAATACTTTCCAGAAGGTTTGCAATGGACTTTGCCCAGATCCCTGAGAGGAATCACCATCTATGGCAGCTAGTGCCTTACGAAATGTATTTCTTAAATAATAAGACTTGAAAGTTGAATTGACTCCTCGATCCATGGGCAGCAGAAAGGATGTTGTATTAGCGGGCCTGAAAACCACCTCCGTCCGAGCTCCTGGTGACCAGGTGCATTGTTAATGAGAAACCATATTTTGAAAGGCATCTTTTTTTTTCTTTCTTTCTTTCTTTTTTTTTTTTTTCCTGATCAGTAGGTCTCAACAGTGAGCTTAAAATATTCAGCCAATCATGCTGTAAACAGATGTGTTGTCATGTTCTTCCAATATGAGGCTGTTTCATCCACACTGAAAATCTGCTGTGTAAGTGTAACCACCGTCGAGAATGACCTCAGCTAGACCTTCTAGATAACTTGCTGAGGCTTATCCATCAGCCCTTGCTGCTTCACCCTGCACTTGATGTTATGGAGACGGCTTCTATCCTTAAGCCTCATGAGCCAACCTGTCAGCTTCCAAGCTTTTCTCTGCAGCCTGCTCACCTCTCTCGGCCTTCATAGACTGAAGAGAGTTCGGGCCTTGCTCTCAAGTAGGCTTTGTCTTAAGGGAATGCTGGGGCTGCTTTGATCTTCTATCCAGATAGTTAAAACTTTCTCTGTATCCACAGTAGGCTCTTTCACTTTCTTATCATTCGTGTGTTCACTGGAGTAACACTTTTAATTTCCTTCAGGAACTCTGCTTTGCATTCACAACTTGGCTAAGTGTTTGGCATAGAGGACCTCGCTTTCAGCCTGTCTGGACTTTCGACATGCCTTCCTCACTGAGCTTAATCATGTTCTCGCTTTTGATTTAAAGTGAGAGACATGTGGCTCTTCCTGTCGCTTGAACTCCTAGAGGCCACGGTAGGGTTACTAGTCGGCCTCTTCTCAATATTGTAGTGTCTCAGGAAATAGGGAGGCCCAAGGAGAGGGACAGAAGGGGATGGCCAGTAGGTGGAACAGTCAGAACACACAGCGTTTGTTAAGTCTGACGTCTTATGTGGGTGCAGGGGTGGTGCTCAAAACAATTACAGTAGCTACATCAGGGGTGACTGATCACAGACCATAACAAATAAAATAATAATAAAAGTATGAAATATTGTGAGAATTACCAAAATGTGACACAGAAACACAAGTGAGCAAATGCTATTGGAAAAAATGGAGCCAATAGACTTGATCGACGCAGGGTTGACAGAAATTTTTAATTAGTAAATAACACAATATAATTGAAACACAAGTGAAGAACAATAAAATGAAGTATGCATGTGTATAGTTTATATATATGTACCTATAATTTACATGTATATATGCTTTAAGTATACTATACACATTTATATGTATACACATACATATATACATATATATGTGCACACACATATAATAGAAGTAAGAGAAATTATTAGAAAAAAATAGAAGTGAGAATGATTATTAGGAAAACTCATAACTTTATTTTAAAATTTCATTTTCTTGTTCTCTAGGGTTATGTGCTATTTCTCTGGAGGTTTCTTACACAATGAAGGAAAAATAACTGTTTATAAGCATAAATCTTTCTCTTATATTTAGCCATAGTCCTTGGGCAACATCCTGAAACTTAATAAACTTGAATTTTGTCAGAAGAAAAGTGAAGGTAATTTAGTGGTCAAGACCCCATCATAGAAAACCTGCTTCTTGGAGCTCTCTGCAATTTGAGCTGGTTGGCTTCTCTCTGGCAAAAGTCAGTCAAGAGACCAAAGTGAGAGCCACTCTTAAAGCCAGGGAGGGAAGAAACTATAAAATGATCCAGTTTCAAGTTTTATAGTCATATCAACCTCTTTCTTTTTTTTTTTAAAGATTTTTTTTAATTGGGTAATTGGGGGGTTGGGAACAGTACTGGGAAATTAGGGGAAGGGGAACAGACAAGTTGCTGTCGTTTTGTTCTTCAATCTAGTTGTGGAGGACACT
>NW_017731748.1:211861-310985 GCF_001890085.2 Hipposideros armiger
GTGTCACTGGCCCTCATATGTGGGATCCGAACCGGGGCCCTCTGGCATCCCAAGCGAGTTCTTAACCATCGCGCCACTCGGCCGGCCCTCAACCTCTTTCTATAGAAGAACTTAATGCAGTGGGAATTTCACTGGACTTAGAAGGTGTAAGTTCAAATACCCGTTCTGTCATTTCTGGCTGAATGATGCTAAACAGCAGTCATTTCTGGACCTTGGTTTATTGGAAATATTGGAAATTAGGACCAAAAATTTGGATGGTCCCTGTGGTTCCAAAGTAATACTGTACATTCCGACATATTTAAATATCAGCAATTTAAAATAAATGAACAAATGTCTTCCATATTCCATTGAGTGTTCTAATGGTTGCTTCTAAAAGGCAAAACAGAAAAGCAACAAAAATCTCTCACGAAAACTCTCTGGTCTGCTCATAAAGAACCTTCCAGTCTGGAGAGGCAGAACGTAAGAAACCTAGCAGGAAATAAAATTTAAAACAAAGCTTGCATTGATATCATTTCTGTTTTTCCTTCGCTTGCGTGGACTATGTCAGCATTGCAGCTCTACCATTTAATTCCTGTGTAAAGTCAGGCCAACTGAACTTTGGTTTCCTCAATTGTTAAAGAAAAACACGAATATATGTGCATCTATCTACTTGGGCAAAATTTAGTGAAATTAAAAAGATGAGTAATGAATGCAAAGCACCTAATCCTGTTTCTGTCCTTTGTAAGTGTTCAAAATGACTGGTTTTCTGCCTTATCTGACCTTATGATTTTAAACAAATTATGGTTAGTTTATTGGAAAAGGGTAATTAAGAGGTCAAAGATGGAGACTCACTGGGGAGAGATGGACAATAACACAGAATCCTTAATGTCAACAAAACAAAACAAAGCTGCTCCACCCTTCTGAAGTTTTCTCTCCATGTCCCATAGCTATCTCAAAATGCATGTCAGTGTTCACATGGGATAATGTGTTTAAAAACTTCTGAGAGGGCTGGCCGAGTGGTGTGTTGATTAAGAGCTGGCTTGGGATGCCAGAGGGCCCCGGTTCGGATCCCACATATGAGGGCCAGTGACACTGCCCTCCACAGCTAAGATGCTGAACAACAGCTCAACCTGGAGCTGGGCTGCCGTGAGTCGCCGGCGACGGCGTGGGCTGCAGCCCCTGTGGCAGTGGATTGCCATGGGCTACCGTGTGTAGCCAGCAGCCAGCGTGAGCGGCCAGCAACCGCAGTGAGCGGCCAGCAGCCACCATGAGCAGCCCAAGAAGCCAGCAACTGATGTGCCTCGCCCGGGAAGAGCGCAATGATGGTGCCAACTTGGGCCACTGAAGCAACGTCCTCCACAACGAGACTGAAGAACAAAAAACGACAGCAACTTGTCTGTTCCCCTTCCCCCAATTTCCCAGCGCTGTTCCCATTCCCCAATTCCCCAATAAAAATTTTTAAAAATAAAAATAAATTAAAAAAATAAATAAAAACTTCTTAGAGAAAACCTCTAACTTCTGAGGAAATAAGTCAAAGCAGAGCACTGCTGGACAGTGGGCCAGATGAAGTATCATTATTTCAAAGCATGGTGATTCCACATTTTAAGGAGGCTGAATAGCTATTAATGACAACAACAAAAATACTAATTCAAGATAAAAAAGTAACAAATTTTGTCATTGAGCTTCAGTGGAGAAGTGTATTACTTCAGTTGAAATGTGTAATGCTTAATATATATATATATATATATATTTTTTTTTCCTTCCCATTTATGTGCATGTTCTTAGAAATTTCCAGATAACTTGGTTGAGTTAATATTATTGTTTAACATTTATAGAGGTAATATCTTCCTAATAGAACATTAACAGTTTAGTAAATTAGATTTAAAAAAATGAAAAAAAATTGAATTTCTAATTTCCTTCTTTAGCTGACATCATTTTGTCTGCAAAACACTATGACAATGTAATAATACAGGTGACTACACAAGGGGACTGTGATTTAACACATATAATCTTTAGTAATACCTTTGAAAAATAAAGTCAGATTTTTGATTCATTAAACCCAATGTTTGTCTCTGACACTGGTGCTAAGGCAATGATTTGCAAAGTTAGTGTTCTTTCTGGAGACATCAACCATGACAGTCTCAAAATGCTAACGAGAGTTCTCTCAAATATCTTAATTTTCCTTTAATATAGTTATAAGCATACCATCTATTACAGAGTACGGATTATTCTGAATCTATTATTGTTATTATTATTATTATTTAGGTTTTGTAATAATATATACTGTCAATTTTGTTTTCTCTTTCATGTAAGTACTTTTATAATTTTAGTTTTTAATCTCCCTTTCGAGATTTTCAGATGTATCACTATTTCTGGTACTTCAATTGTCATTTAAGATGTTTTCTTTTAAGGGTAAAATTAGATTCTATTTCTCATTGCTCATGTTATTATAAACCTTTTAGTCAGAGGATCTTACTGCACTGATATAGTCAGAGAGCAAGTTACAATGACTTCTACTTCTTTCTTCTTCAGTAAAAATCAATAGCTTTGGAGTCCATTATTATATAACTATCATTTGGATTGTTTATTTTTTCTCGAATTCCCAATGTATTTATGTTTACCAATGATATCTTCCTATAGCTCATTTTTCTTTTTTGAGATGTCAATTTGTGTGGTGGAGTCTGTGAATTGCCCTACAACAAACCCATCTCTTTATGAGTGAAATCCTTGAGTTTTAGGTAAACACATTTCCCTGCCATCTTTGCAGCCAAATGCAGCCATGAGACTAGGAATCGTCTGGAGTGTACAGATGGAAGTAGTGGGTATGAGTGTAATCATAATCTTGTCCTCCAGTTTCTCTTTTTCCTTCTTGCAGGCTGGATTGTTGCTGTGACAAGGCCAAGGAACAAGAAGAAAACTATTAGAATCTCTCGATGAGGCAGAGTAGGATCTGGGCTTGCTGCCCATCTTTGGATTGGTATGTGAGACAAGTGAACTTTTCCATTGGCGACCCATTAAATTTGGGGATATCATTGTTAGAGTAGCTCAGCCTATCAACTGATGAATGCATTGTATAAAACAAATTTCATTGCAGGTGATTCTAGATAATTTATGAAGTGTCAGAGGCACCCACATTCTTGATAATTTTTGAAATTTACTTTTTTCTCCTTCCTTTAAATTAGTCAAGCATCACCCATTAAAGGACAGCTGAGAGCACACCACTGACATATGTCTTGTGGGACCCCTTCAAACTGTTTTTGGAAAAAAAAGGGGATTCAAACAAATAAAACAATAAACCAAGCCACTTTGGTATTCCCAGAAAATCTACATTTCAAAACTTCTTGATGTTGATTACTGCTGTTCCCAAGGGGTTAACTGAATCTAGTTAATGTAAGAACAATGAAAATGTAATCAATTAAGAAAGTGCAAACAAATGGAAAAATAACATAATATTTTTGCATATATACATTTTCAAAAGGTGTAGTAATGGGTGAATATGAGTAGCAGGGAGTGGACTTGAAATAATTTTAATTTTTTCTGAAAACAAAGAACATTAATGTTTTCATCAGATTTTAATGGAGAGAAGATATGGAAACGTATGGAAAAGTAAACTACATGTGTGCTTGTGAGAACAGAGGTCAACCCAATACCCACCCTCATTGAATTTTATTTCTGCCCCCATCCAAACACCAGAGTCTATTAATTCTGTGCCCCAGTAAATGTCACATCCTTTCATTCTCTGCTTTGCACCTTAACATGTGGTCTTATGAAAGTACTTTATTTCCAAAAATTCACTACATTTCTTTCTTTCCAGGTTTTTCAGAAGTTCCTTCATATTGTCACATCTTTTTTTTTCTACAATGGTTTTCACTGCCTAATGTGTTCTTTTTGTTCATCCTAAATAGACTTCCCTGATCATTCTGTTACCTCTTTGCCTCTTTTCTTGGGCTCCCAAATCCTGGGATTATGTTAGTCTTACATAGGGTGAAAGATGAAGAAACATCTCTATGTATTGTATTAGAATATTATGATGGATTCTCTTTCCAAATGGAGATATTGTATATGTTTTGATTTAAAACGTATCATAGATTAGATTCTATTTTGTATTTGTGAGCACATTCTGGAGAGATAAATGCTTTGCTTTCTAGCAGAATTTCATTTCTTTTAAAATGACAGTTTATTGTTATTTATTTTCCTTCTGTTTGTCCTTCTAGACTGTGACCTGGAGGCCAGCATAGGTATTTTCCTGAACTCTACCCACAAAACATCTAGAATTACCACATTGAGTAGTGGGAAAAAGAACATACATGAGGTATTTGTTGTCATAAGGATTTACAAGGAAGTTGGTTTGATAATATTAACTAATTTATGATCATTTTAGAAGTTTAACCAACCTCTATTTGATTTCTGTGTAGTATTTGGTTTCATTTGGGGAATTATGAAAGATTTAAAAGTAAATCAGTAAAATCACTGTTTTCAAGAATGTTCTGATATGTGGGGAATGAGAAATGTTTAAATGACTACAATATAAAACTGAAAGTGATATATTTTATAAACCAGACACTGGCTTTCAGAGGAAAGCTCTCCCAGTATCAGGTAAAGCATCCTCATCATCAGAAGACATTTCCGATGGGTCTTAAAACTTGGGGAGTGATTGACCTGGAGGAGAAGGTCACATGAGACATTTCAGGAGTATTGAACCTGTAAGCAAATGCATGCGACTTAAAACATTTAGAGAAATCACTCTGTGTAGCCTAAGCATGGAGAATGGTAAAGCGGTGGCAGCCACGATGGGAAATCGGGTTGTCCAGTTGCAAGGCTCTTCATATATAAGCCTGCAGTTGTATATTTATCTTTGGGCAAAGGAAAATTGTTCAGGGTTTTTGAACGGGACTTTGACATAACTGAAATTGTGTTTCATTAAGAACATGTAAAAGCTGTACGTGCAATGAATCAGGAAGGATAGACATGGAGGAAAGCCACGTGAAGATGCTCATTACGGTAGCCTATGGGGGAGTTGAGTTCAGCTTGTGGGGTTGGGAATAAAGCAATTAGAGGATACAGAAATACAATGCAGAGGGTTTAGCATATTATTAGCAAGAAAAAGGGGGAGTCAGACATGAGCCTGATCCTTCAACCTTCTCTGGCTGGGAAAAATGATATGTCATTTACATAAGAACATGACCCTCCCAGAGAGGATGGGATCCAGTACAGATGATGAAACTAATTTTACAATGAGAAGTAGCAGTGTACCTTTCTTGGGGACACTGAGGAAGGATAAGTGTATTGGTAGACCTTGAAAGACTTTAGAAGGAAATATAATCATATTTTAAGTTACTATAGAAAGTACCTTCGTGGCTTTCATTGTCCCGAATGTGAGAACATTAGTTCCTAACCAAATTGGCAGATGACGCCCTTAGTTTTTCTTTGTCTTGCAACCCCCTCGGTGTCCTGTCATGGACAAGGTGGTCAGTATGGGCTTCATCCTGGATGGGCCC
This sequence comes from Hipposideros armiger, assembly GCF_001890085.2. Lineage (NCBI taxonomy): Eukaryota > Metazoa > Chordata > Mammalia > Chiroptera > Hipposideridae > Hipposideros > Hipposideros armiger. The sequence goes on from NW_017731748.1 coordinate 217,339, forward strand.
AGACAGATGCCTCTGGTCTATGTCCCCTGCGCTGATGCGCGTCTCTGGTCTTCCTGTCTGTGCTCCTCAAGGTGAAATCAGGCAGCGCATCAGCCAATTGTATTAATATGAATAGAAGACGGGTTGAGCGCCTTCTTACCTCCCTCCATGAAAGATTTTTATTTAGCCTGAGACATCTGTAGGCTGTAATTATGCCTTTATTGTGAATTCCTCATGGAGACTACATGAGGGTAGTTTTAGAACTGATGAAACACAGAAACAAGGGAGGGATATTGAGTGGCTATTTTGGGAGCATCTCAACTCTCAAATTTTGACGATGAGTCTCTCCTCTTCTAATTTACCAAATGGGGGGCTGTGCTGCTTGGATCAGGACACTGAACCTACTGAACTCACTGATTCTCTAAACTTGGCATTGCAAGCAGCTAATAAAAATGTGGAATCACATTTTGCAAAGCACATAATACAATGTGTCCCTCCTACAACATTTGGGAGTCTTTACGCCAACTCCCTTATAAGTAAAATTCTAGTGATAATATAACCACACAGCTGGCCTTTGAAAGTTGTTATGTAATTTGGATAAGAAAATGAGTATAATTTATGAATCATAGAGTGCTATAAAATGTATAGCATCCCTGTTGGTGATTAAATGCATTTAGCTGATGGGTTTCCATGAAGACTCTAGTGTGGTTCTCCTGTATGACTTTCAGAGCATTCTACTTCATGGTGCTCCTCTTTGTTTACTGGTGACTGCTGAGGATATAACAGAACGGAGTGTAAATTCCCAAATCCCCACTTGCACACTCGCTCTTTGATGTGCTGTGTACCTTATCATAAAACAAAAAGAATAGAAATGAAAAAAAAACAAGACCAAGAATTCCATGTGGTATACTTTACAGCTGCCATCTAACTAAAAATCCCAAATACAGATGCTAATTGGACTTTTAATGAATTATTAAAATAAAAGTAATGAATATTCAGATAGGTTGCAATCAATAGTTCAGTAAACTATTGTTGAGAGAATTTCTAAATCCTAAGTGGGTAATAATGGAAAAGCTTAAAAATATGTCAAAGCATTTCATGATTCTTTTTACGTTAGTACTAACTTTGGAAAAAAGTTAATAAGTTTGTATATTTCTCTGTGTGTGTGTGTGTGTGTGTGTGTTTGTGAAGGAGTTTGTTTTGGGGTGAGTCTCTAGTCAAAAAACAAATGTCATAAGTTATTTGTAATTTATTATGGCAACTCGGGTTTTGCATACTCCGTTCAATTTATAGACTTTTATAGCCAGACAGTTATTTATCTCCTTATATCGTTTTTCTAGGCATTGTGATCACTGTTCTAGAAATCAGTAGTGAGGGAGTAGTGAGGACTGAGATGAGGGTGAGGCGAGTTGGGTGCTCTCAGGTATAAAATTTAAGGGTGCACCAAATGATATCTCCGTAATCAAGATAAGTACTATTTCAATGCAATATTTTAAAAGTTAAAAAAAATCAATGCAGCATTCAATGATGGACAAAATATCCTAGTTTAAATAAAGATAGGGTCAGTATTACTGATTTCTACTTTTGCCTCAGGCTCTAGTGTGGCTGGATACGACATCAGTATATCAATAATTTTCTGGTCTCTAAAGCTATAAATGCCTAAATTATCTTTTCTAACTTGGGTCCAGAGGTCAATAATTGGAGCACACTTCTATTAGAACTGACAAAATATTTCAATATGTTTTTCAATTGTCTATTTTGTTTTTTAAAAATTCTATAAGTATTTATAATATTATTCCTGATGAGTTTTATAAATGGGCCATTGAACAATTTGATTTCATTCACATATAAGTTCTGTAACCACAAGCACCCCACAACCTAGCGTGGAAGCAGTCAGGGGATCTTAAACTGAATGGCATAGTTGGGTGAACCTCTCTAATCCTGGGCACAAACTGGGTGCCATCGAGATGCCCACTGTGTAAGCTGGCCGTCCCTCTGTGGTTGGCCCACACCATGGTCTCCATGCCATGGGACCTGGGTGTCTTTGTAGTGCTGGGCGTCCTACCTGCCCAGATCCCATCTTTCCGGCTGTGTGAACTCCCCATCTCCCTGTGAGGGTCTTCTGCCTCAAATGTCATCAGAGTTTTGAACAGAGCCTCTCTTGTCCTCAGCACATGTTTGATATTCTGGGATTTCTTTCTATTTTTGGAGAATCTTTCCATCTTTTTGGCAGCCCTTAAATTCACACTCTTTTTTCTCTGTCCTCGTGCAACTTCTAGGCTAATCTTAAGAAATAAAAGATCTTTACCAAGGAAAGGAACTTTGTTGATTTCAAGCAGTTTCTACTTGAAGAATTATAAAATGCTTTTCTTTGGGGAGGAAAAAATGTAGGTAGAATAAGCAAATGATCCTGCTGAACCGATCCAATAGTTTAGGAACGTATATTAGATTAGACTGATCCTAGCATATCCTCGTGGCTTAAGAGATGTCAGTTTTGCTATGTACTTCTCTTTTCATATCTATGAATAAATATGCTTCTTTACATAAATTAATATTTTTTCTACATATGCAAGGAACTTTTAAGATAGAAATTTCTCTGAATAAAGATGTAATTTCAAAGTTTTAAAAAAGATTATTGTTTCATTATCTGATGAGTGCAAAATAACATGGGCATGTTTTTTTCTTATTGCTGAAGAATTTACTGAGCCCACCACACAATTTGGCTGAGGAAGAACTGACGTAGCACATGGTATTCTATGTACACACAATGTCAATATAATAATTTGCTATTTTGAATTTTTTGAATTAATGTGCATTTTAAACCTTTTGCTCTATTTATGCCCCCCTGTAATAGACTTACCTCCTTGAGTGGTTACTAAGAAAATGGATAATTTATCTTTATATTCTCCACTTTCCTACATGATTCTAGCTTAGAGATGTTTTCAATAAATACTTGCTGAATGAATTAACTGGATTCAGTGCATTCTACGTGATTTCATTTGTAAAATGTGTATGTCCATATATGAGCTACATAAAATATATAATTTCTAGAAATTGTGTAAAACACTATATGCTTATATATTCATATATTACCTACTTTAAAACATATATTTCATGGTTTTATATATTTTATAAAGTAATACAGTATATATCATAAAATTGCATGCATGATATAAAATATGTCATTTTCTATTCTTATGGTATAGTTAGATATCAAATTATACAATTTAATTTCCCCTTACATTACTTGGCTCTGTATTTTCCAAGAAATATTGAGAAATAAAAAATATAGGGCTTCAATACCAAGTGATAAATAAAAAATAAACTCTTATTATACTAACACTATTAGTCAGGGTTCGGCAGAGAAATAGAACCATCAAGATAGACAGATAGATAGACAGATGATATAGATATAGATAAAAATATAGATAAAAATATTGTTTTTAAATAATTTGCTCAGGTCAGTTTGTGTTGATATGTTCGGCTACTTAAGGCAGAAAACCTTATTTCTACCTTCAGGATGTGATGGGTTTTTTTTTAATCACGAGGTAAACAGAAGCATTATTTGTTCCTCTTGGGGCTGTCAGCTGAACAATGCCAGGGATTAATTCTAGAAACCCTCTTTTTGGTGTTACTCCTTGCTAGTAACAAGGAGATGTATTTACTCATGACAGGATGAAAGGCTAGTCGACTATTGAGGGCTTTCTCTTCACCTGCTTTAGAACTGAATTGTGAACTCTTTAAAGATACTTTTATACAGTGTCTGGCATAACACTTGGCACATAAGGATTTCACAATAAACTCCTGTACAAATGATAAATGGACAAATAAATTAACATTTTGTGCTTTAGCATCCTCAGTATATGTGTAAAGGAATATTGCTAGTGTATATGAAATGAACTTTGCTGCATTTGCAGAATTATACCAAGCGTTTACTCAAGAGATTTATCCAGAACATGTAGAAATTGCAAGACTATTTCTTGTTTCAGGCATCTGTGATGATACGCTACATCTCATTTTTTCCCCACTATGACTTGTCTGTAGAACAAAATGACAATAGACATGAGCTGCTTCCTTTTTTTTTCTAATAAGATTAAATAACAAAGTAGAATAAATGGGAAGAGAACAATAGCATTGCATAACCTCTGGTAATATTTTTCAAAGGAAAGAAAGTCTTCCGATGTGTACTTTGGCATGGTATAACACTGGCCTTTAAAATGCCTTTTTTCTGTGCATCAGCATTTTGTAGCCCATCAAAAAGTAAATTTGGCTTGATGACATGTAATGGCTAGTTGACAACTGGACAATGACAACACTGCCATTAACTGACCTACCTCTAGTTTCATAAGCAGTAGCATTTACTTTTAGATGATGGGTGAGTCATATAATTAGCATGAGCTTTTCAAAGTATAATTATAAAGAGATTGTAACTGAAAATGGTCTATTTCCCAAACACCTTTGCTGAGTTACAGACTTTCACAGTATTTCTCATCATCTTGTACCAAACTATACCACATTCATTGGACATTTCTCAAAGTTAAGTCTTAATTAATGAGATTGGATGGTAAAAAAAGGATAGGAAATAAAATTGCATATAAAATATGATTTACACAGTATAATTTTTACTTAAAATCATCATGTGATTAAAAAGCATTCACCAAGTACAACTGAATGTGTGAGGCAAACACTTGTATTTTTTAGACTTTGTTAATTTTTAGTAATTTTTGTGAAGTCCATCCATTGGTCTTTTTGTTGTTGTTGTTAAGTGAAGACGTGCAGAAAGGCGTGTCCTCTCTCATTTCCAGTTCTGCTCCTCTCCTTTGCCATTCAGCTTGGGTTTTCTTTCCAGCTTTATAGAGATATAATTGACAAATGCAATTGTGGAAGTTAAAGGTGTACAATGTGATGACTTGATATACCAGGGGTGCCAAAAAAAATGTGTATACATTTTAAGAGATGTTAACAGTTTGGTCAGCATTGCTCAAGCAGTAGTTTGCTGTCATCAGAAGTGCCTGGATGCTGATGGGAACCACTTTGAGCACCTCTTGTCATTGCAGGAGTCAAACGTGACTTGTATTCATCTTTTCTTATTGGTATATATTGAGTGTTACAATTTTAATACAGTTTACCTTTCTTAAAATGTGTATTTTTTTGGCACCCTCTGTATGCACATATTGCGCAGTCATCACCACAATAAGGTTAGTTTACACGTCCATCACCGCACATAGTTGCCATTCATTCTTTGTGTTGAGTCTTCAACATGGAATGCATGCATATGAGGAGTCCTACAGATCATCCAAGGAGAAAATATTACAACTTCAATTTACAGTTATTTTTTACTTAAAAATGAAGACATTCACAAAGGTTTATTTTCAAAATAAAACAGATTGAAGCTGGTGGCCTCAGTTTGTGTAAAGTGAAATTAAAAACTAACTTATTGTTTTTTCTATTTAATTTCAACAAAACTGACTTTCACAAAATGGACAAGTTGTTTAAAAAGATTCCTGCCAAGAAACTGCAGATGGAAGAAAGTTGGCGGAGCTGTCATCTCAGTTTCTTGCCAGGCGTATATTGGGTGGGTCAGTAACAGCTAAAGCATTCTAATCTAATCATACTATTGCATGGTGCCTGACATGTATTTTTTTAAATAATCACATTTTATTAGGCTCTTCTTGGTAAATATGACCCCCCCACACACAGTGAGTGAGAAAGAAACTCATACCAATGAGGGAGCATTTTGAAGACAGATCTTTGGAAATACTTTGTTGCAAATTTTTCACTCATAAAAACCCTCATTGCTCTTCACATGAAAAAGATTTAGAAGCCATTTTCCAACCAGTTCATAAGAATAACTGGCTCAAGGAATAGAGAAATATAACACAAAGCTAAATTTCAACAAAATCTTAGCCTAATTACATATGGATTGAAAAATCTCTGTCTTGATTATTAATGCGGTCAGTGGTACATTTCTGCTACTTGTATGTAAGTGATTTCCAGGTATTTTATTAAGCTAAAATGATAACGTCAGCTCCTAAACCCAAGTACCAAAATATACTCTACTTAGGAAAAAACAAAAGCAGAACTTTGGATGCTATAATAAATGTTTTGAGGCATTTTCATTAAGAAAGTTTCTGTACACTTAGCCAGTAAATAATTTATTAAAGTATTTGAGTCATTTTTGAAGAATTCTATTTTGCATATATTTTTAAAAGTGTGCAATTTATTAGCTCAATCATGTGACTATAATGTGAATTAAGTATATATGCTGAGGGCGCACACTCAATTTATTTTTTCTTTTTCCTCATATGAATGAGTATTCAGAAAAGCCTGGAGACCACTAGACACAACCTCCAGAAAGAGATACTTAATTATACAGCTCTGGGAATGCAGATTTCGTCTTCCTTTTCTGCAACATAATCTGTAATTCACCTGCTTAAAATAAATCCTCTGGCTTCATTCTCCTCTATTCTTTAAAAATCACAATCTTTCCTTTCTACTTCTTTCCTCGATTATTCCTTCCATCCTTGTCAGGAATGCCTCATTGTCACTTGGTTGGAAAAGTGTTCTTATTCTCTTTCATCTGTTTCTCCAGTTGGAGACCACAACTAGCCAGGGAGCACATAATTGGCAGGTCCCTCAGGCAATGAGACAAACATAGCTTACCTGCAGGTCACTGGGACAGGTCCCCTGGATATCCATTTCCCGGGAAGATCCAGCTGAACTAGTTTTTCCTTCTTCACCTTCTTTGAAGGCCTCTTAAACTCCAGTAGATTTTTCTCCCCCTCATCAGGTAATCTCTGCATTAGTAAGTAACGCTAATTCACGAAATGTATCCGACTCCATCCTCACAGGTAATTGCAGCAAATACACCGAGTTACTAGGGAAATGTCAAAATCTCTCACTTCACAGACAAGAGGGAGCAGGTCTCTCTCTGGTTGTGAGAGGTTTGCTTGCAACTTGACTCTGAAAAACTTCGTATTTTTAGAAATAAGTGTTGCAAACAGATTTTACTGAGAAGAGCTTGACCATTTCATTTTGCCATTTTATTTATGGTTTAAAAGGTTTATATAGAAGAAGTATGAATTGAGATAAAGCTAATGAATTAAATGTAACTGGGTGAAATAAACACCTTGACACACACACATACACACACATACACACATGAGCACACACACACACACACAGATCTAAGTAACTTTAATAAGAAAAAAAGAAATCGTAGGGAAAGTGAGAATACCTCCTTTGTCTTTTTCCCCCCCGCTAGTGTGACAATTCTATTCATCATGAATGAAAAGCAGAGGTACAAGACGTTGGAGGCCAGCTTCTGCCGGGAAATCCAAGGCGTATACTTGAGGTTACCAGCCTCACAGATGGGGGTGAGGGGGGTCACTGAAATGACGGAGAGTCCATCAGGGTCACGCTCTATAAAAATCACCAACAGGAATAGAAAAACACGGTCGAAGTCCTCGGAGAAAATTCAGGGACCTGAGTTGAAAAGACACTTGATTAATTATGCTGAATATCTTTCTTCTCTGGTGGTGGTGGTGGTGGGGCTTTTCGAGGTTCTCCACGTGTGCAGTCCCTCTAAAGAAGTTGCTAGGTCTCTGCCATATCTTATATATGCCGAAAAACAGCATGAAAATAAAAAGTGAGGCAAGCATGTGGCCGCTTAATTCTTATGGTGTTTAACTTTGTTCTGCAGTTTAAAAAAAAAATCCATGTTCTCATGGAATGTTTTTGTGTTTATATGATTGATTGCTGTCATGCTCTCACAGTTTTCCATTAGCATATTTCCATAAACATTTACTGCAAAATTTATTTCCATGTAGAATACCTTGAAGTCATCATAATTCCAAAGAAGTATGTTCCAGTCTCCTTGCAAGTTGTCAGATAATGGCCACTGCCAGAGGTAAGATTTTTTTTTTCCCCGCAGATTTTGTGTCACAATGTTTTGACACAGGAAATCCAAAGGTCTGATCTCATAAAGTAATCTCCCTCTTCCTGTCTTTTTCATTCAGCTCTTAAACTAAGTCTAAAAAAATATGTTTAGATTGTTGGCAGTTTATTATATCCAGAAGGAAACTTGCCTTACTTTTTAGAGGTGAAAAAATCTGAAAGCACAGAAAACTCAAAATAGCACTTACCTTTAAGATAAGTGAAATATATTCAAATTTAAAGCATAGTTACCCTTTTGATTAGTAAATTATGGTCTTTCAAACATGTGGTATGGCTGAGAAAAAAGGTGCCATATTAAAGAAACAACTGCAGCTATGAGATATGCGCTGTGAAAATTATAACTTAGTTTTAAATGTCTTTTAATGCCAATTTAACCATTTGAAAAAAATGATATTTTCCCAGTAAAGTTTTCCAAATCAACTAGAAAGTTTATTTTTCTTACTAACACTGTCCAGAATTTTAATAAAAATACTTTAAATCAGTGCACTGGTTCACATAAAGATAGAATAAATTAGACCCTATAAGTATTATTTTCTTACCATAATCCCTCATGTCATCAAAATAAATAAATGCAAATGTAAAATCATGTCCTAATTTGTTCCTTTCTGAGTTTTTAAAAACATTATTCGTGGACAAGAAAAGCAGGTTAGAGTAGAGGGACCAGGGCTGCATTTAGATACATGCTTATTTCTTTTCGTTTATATTCTAGCCTAAGAAATTGTGCCAAGAAATCATTTTCCTGTGAAGCACTGTCTCAGACTCACTGAGGAGAGAAGGGGCTCAGCTGAGGTAAGGGGGATTTGGGGAGACAATATCTAGGTTTCGAACAAACAGCAACTCAACTGATATAGAAATCAATTGTTAGGAATAATTGCAAGCAAACCCTGATTGTCGAGAGAGAGAGAGAGAGAAAGCGTAGAACTATCTATAGAAGTTATGGCAGCCACACACATGCCCACGTCCAGAGTCCTCTTCTGTTAAAATGATCCATCAGCTGGGCATTTACTGAATAAAATGTGCACATACATCCATAATGTGCTGTGGGTGTTCTAAGGGTGAAGGAGGGCTGGGTGAGGCCGACGGGTAATTAAGAGCCACTGATGTCCCCGCTGCTGTGGAACTGTCCATGTGAACAAATGCTCCTTCATTGGAGTTCCACCAAGTAATGGGCAAAGCTGCTTTGACATTTCCAGAGAGCGTGTCATTGTCCAGAGCGTAGCATTCTCCTGCTTTAGAGATATAATTGGTCTCGGTTTGGGCTGTAAAATACATCACATTCTTTTCTTTTCTGTTAGGGAAAATACTTTTAATTCTAATGTGAACCAGATTTTATTCTTTGGGGGAAAAAATTGGCTACATTTACAAATCAAATCAACAGTACTTGAGTCCAGGTTGGTATAAGTTCTATAGAGAATGTCTGATGACAGGCAACTATGGTTATTATTGAAAGTGGGGGAATATGTAAGAAAAGTCTGCAAGGATCACTGGGAATGTTTTAAGAAGGTAATGCAGGGCGGAAGTGCAGTGGGGCCTGCGGGAAGCCAGGCTCCTCAGTGGAGGCTCTTGATGAGAGTAGGCATCTTTTCCTGTTGTAAGGTGTTCTAACTGCAGCCTTAGATGAACAGACTCGAATGTGTGCCCATGAGCAAGATCACGTGGGATTTGTATCCCTCTTCCAGCCGTGAGACTCTCTGCCTCTTATGAGGAAGGAGTCGCTAATTAGTGGCTGTGGCTCAGGTCGCTCATCTGCTGCTGCCTTCTTTAGCTTTTCCTGAACATCTCATGTGTTTTTGTACATGATTAGTCTGTCTTCTTCTGTTCAAGCTCTGGGCTCTCTTTAGGATTTCCTGTAAACTGACATTTGCCTTTCGTTTTGACTTGCCTGTGGAAAGACAAAGTGGAGTGATCTGTATTTTGTAAACCATCTCAGTGTTTTTGGAAGACAGCCCAAGATTCATTTCTATGTTGAGTTACAGCATCAGATTGGATGGCATACTTGATAAAATACAAATAAAGCAACCAGATATCATTCAAGGTCGGTGGATAAAGTAGATAGAGTGCTTAGTAATGAAGATCCAAGGTAGGGTTGGGCCAAATTAAGAGCCCAATATGGATGTTTAATTCGTTTGGTGCTATTGTTTATGTTCATATACGGCTTAGGGGCTTTTGTTTTTAAGGATGAAAACTTCTTTGTGAGCCCTGTAGAAGCGCCTTCATGTAAAGACGAGACTAGAAAGAGGACAGCAGGTGACAATTCCAGTGCGTGGGGAAGAGCATGAGGCCAAGAACTAAGGCAGCGGGTGTGGCAGGGAGGGTGGGTTCTAGAGCTGTTAGCGGGTAGCATGTAGAGTGTGCGTGCCATTTGCAGAGAAGACTGAGAAGGTGTGATAAATGCTGCTACGTGATTCTCACAGGCCATCAGGCATTTATAATTATAAGTGCTAAATTAAAATGTGGGATATCTTTACAGCAAGCCAAGTTCAAAAATCTGTTTTAAACATTGTGCACAAATTATGAAGCCTGTGTGTGCATGGCAGCAAAGATAGAGTATAAATTAAAAAAAAAGAAGAAAAAGAAAAATTTGTTGGAATGTTATGAATGATATCTTCAAGAATTCCTTTATTGCACTTTCATGTTGTTTCAAAAATAATAATAATAGCTGCCAGTTATCAAACACTTCCCGCTGACCTGAATTCAAATACAAGTTAATTTACTTGCATTGTAAATGTAACCAAATAAAAGAAAAAGAAAGCTGACAGATAAATGCAATAAAACATGCAGATAAATGTGAAAAATCATGAGCCAAAAGACCTCGCTCTGTACCTTTGACAGCTCTAATAAGATAAATATTATTTTATGTGAAGCAGTATGGAATTGTGTTATTTATTTGAGCATCTTCTTGTCGTCTTGGACAAGAAAATGAAACCCCCAGGACCCTGATATCGCTATCTGTAAAATGGAGATAAGGAGTTATATATCTCAATGTCTTGGAAAGAAATAAATGAGATAATATGGACAGAGTACCATGTAGAGTGCCTGGAAAATACCAATTGTCCAACACAGGTGTGTAGCATTTCCCCTGCCCTTTTCTGAGATAAACCTGGGATAAAACTGAGTAAAGAGGTATCTGTAGAATGTGGTCTTACAGGTAACAAATTGAGCCACAAACCATCATATCTGTTCTGGGAATTGAAGAAGAAAGCTTCTGGTAAGGCTCGTGATGGGTGGGGGTAAAGGGCACAGCCATCAAGCTGTGTGGCCAATATTTATCTGAACTCCATGCGGGAGCATATTCTCAAATCCCCCCGTCCTGGGAAAGCTTCCTTTCTTATGATCTCCAGCTCACGTTTATGAATCTCAGTTGTAAGACTTACCAATGTCTAGGAACTGAGAAGGTGACCTGTGTCATAGATATGGTGCTCAGGCATCAACCAAAGGATGCGAGAAATACCCCAGAGTTTGTAAAGCGAAACTCTTCCTGGGAGTTCCCCAGGTCTTTCAGACAAACTGTGAGGGGCAGGCAGCCTCTCCAGCCACTGGCCATGTGTCCCCATAGGTCACCCCCACGATCTCTGTTGACCGAGTGGCTTTGCCCTTCAAGCCAGGAGGCAGTTTTCTCCATTGAGAACCTGGGGCTTTCGTAAGGATGCCTGTGCAGCCACCTGCTGATGTCATACATTTGACCACTTCATATCGGGGTCCTGCTGCTGCTCCAGCATGCTGTCTGGAGGTGGGGTGTCAGTGTGGGTGCCTTTCAGCCCCCACCTTGCCTGTCTTCCTCTCTGCAGTCCCCCCGGGAGCGCAGGCGATGGGTGTGGAGGAGGACAGGGCGCTGCCTGTGTGCGTGTGTGACTTAAAAGGAGGAAGTTCTCTTCCCCTCTTCTGACCAAGCTGACCTCTTTCTGTGCCGGGACACATTTCCCATTTATAGCAGTGAGCATGAGAGAAGCAAAAGGAGGAAATTAGCCTGACTGGCTATTTCAGAACCCCCCAAGAGGTTTGCCTGCTGAGCCCGAGCGTTTTTCGAGAGCGGGACAGTTTTTTAAAACCGTGTTTGAATTTTAGCCCTCGCCTGTAATATCTAGGACATAGTGTTGCCAAATAAATATCTCAGTTTTCAAAGATAAAGTGAGGTCTGTCATTAAAAAAGTCTTGAAAGTAGGATCATCTCTCATTAAGTTCTTAAAAATTTATCATACTACTATTTTTTTGAAATGTTATTCTATTTATGAAAAACAATTATCAGGAAATGGTTCCAATCAATGCTAGTTTGGGATGCATAAAGACTTATCTGATAGAAAAATTAGAAACGGAGGCAAATAAACTCAACAGATGTTTTATCTGGGTATATTATCTCAGGATTGCAAGTGTAAATGTCATTGCAATGTAACTGTTTAAAGGCCATTGAAAAAAGAAGTTCCATTTGTTAGAGTTTTGAGTTCATAACTATAAAAAAAGGGGAGGCACAAATAAAAAAATAACCTAGTGTTATAAGAGTTAGTACTTAGGCTTTTGATAAAACTTTTAGTGAGCTTTATCCATTAGGTGTGCTAATCAGCTAGTGTTGTGACAATGCTATATGGAAATATATATCTTAATGGCCAATATCACAGAGCATTTATTTTTATCGCTGTCATATCTGTGGGTTGGCTAATGTGGCTCTGTTTCAGATTTCAGGTGGAGTTCAGATGTGCTCGGTGTGTCTGATCATTCTCCTGGGACCAGCCATTGGGGAGAACTCACAGCACAAGCCAAATTCTGCCAGCAGACGGAAACTTCTCACTTCCGGCCCACTGAGATGCCACTGATCAAGGTAAGTCACATATGGAGCCAAGAGCTAAGGCGGTGATGCAATGTCATCCCCCCACAGATGCGGGAGCCATGATAACAGGCATAGGGATGGATGGGGAGGAAAGGAATAACTAGAAGCAGATAACACGGGTTCCAAAATGGTTCGTCTAAAACACTTTAGTTGGAAGTTAAGTCGACCCTGTGTCAAAGAAACGTGAATTTTAAAAACAAAATTCAGTCATGAAAGGTAAGTGAGACCAACTTTATTTCAAAATTAGTATAACAAATATTATTTAGTATTCTGTATACATTTAAAATGGACAGATGTAAAATGTTTTAAATGTTCAAAAATTAATACGAAGCATTTGACAAGTTTCTCCACATATTTAGTTAGACTGCTGTAACAGGAGGCCTCCCAAATTGAGTGGATTATATGACATGTGGGAAAATTACCAAGTAACAGCCCAGAGTGGCGGTCCCAAATTAGCAGATGCATGATATTTCCCAGGTGTTCAAGGACCCGGGCTGGTGGGAGCTCTGCCGTCTCCAAGGTCATCGTGGCATCCCCCATCACTTAGAGACCCGGGAATGTGCGTGTCACTTATACTTACCTTCCATGGAGGCTTCTAACAGCTGAGGAAGCCGGGCAACGCAGCCGAGCTGAGTACAGAGGAGAGGGCAGAGTACGAGGAGAGGGCAGAGTATGAGGAGAGGGCAGAGTACGAGGAGAGGGCAGAGCAGACACTGCTGAACCATTGGCAGTCCCTGCACACGTCATGACACGTCAGTACAGTCAGGTTTTCAAAAATTAACTCTTCTAGTTGGAGATATGATAGAATGAATTTTTAATATGCATGGCCTTATAATTGGGTATACATAGTATTTGTTAAATATTGAATATTAATAAAATGTCATTATGTTAAAAAGGAAAAAAAAACCACTGTCAATGATTTTCTTTGACAACAAGCACCTACAATGTGAGAGAGGGAAATAGAAAAACAGAAAGTTCAGGGTCAGGAAGAAAATCTGTAGTTTTTACTTTTTAAAGCATATTGCCTTGAATATGACAAATGATAATACATGTGTATTGAATGGATTAGACTTCAGTAATGAAAACAAAGTGAAATACATAACCTATGTTTTTAAAATATAAAAAGCGAAAGTGTTTGACTTGATGAAGTTTCAAAGTATAGATGACTGTGACTGAAAGTATTTTTGCGTGAAAAGAGCCTTAAATCATTAGACAACCTTTTTTCCCCCTTTACTTCTTTTTTTAAATCTCGTTTGTCTTTTTAATGCATATCACTGGCAGTTTATCTAAGGAAGTGGCAGAAATACTCTTTAATTCCTTACCTCTCGTCTATGACTGATTACGTGGCCTTTTCTTTCACACAATCTGGGAGGTTTACACTGTCTGTTTTGTGGTTTGGGATTTGGGGCAACACAGTACTTTGGTGTTGACAAGCTTTTGAACACCATCATAGTTTTAAACAAATTGAAGTAAATACAGTTATGTTTAAAATACACTTTAATTTGCATCCAGATTTTAACTGATCTAAATAAAATGGTATATTTTCTAAACATCTATAACTTATGTCAAACTATTCACAGTGGAGAAGCAGTGCTCATATTTCCAATTCAAATGAAAAACACTTTTTTTCTAAGTGAGTTGCCTGAATTTCATTGTAAAATAATGAAATTTGCAACTATTTTCCCAAATGTAGTCATTCAAAAATATTTAGTGTTAGCTGTGCTTTTTCTCTTGTATTTTAAAATATTGTCTCATGGAAATTCTTTCAGAAATGGAAAAGCCACCTAAAGATTCAAAAGAGAGCAAAATGAGTCATGTTTTCTATAGAAAGATTACAAATCTATTTCAATTATAAATTTAATTATATAAGTATTTTTATTCATATATCTCCTATAATTAACTTTGAATTAACATTCAATATATTAAGTGGCAACTGAGCAAGAAAATGTTTAAAGCAACAAATGTACTGGCATATTTAAATACACTCAAACAGGATAATGTGCAGAATTACTATCTTCAGACCATCTTTGCTTTTTAGATATTTCATGTTTCATGCATGTTTTACCTAGAGGGATGGAAAGAGGCATTATTTAAAAATATGAAATGATTATCCAAAACTACTGTTTACTCCTAGAAAAATATTGGTGTTCCCCAAGAACTGAGGCCAAGATGGAACCACAGACATAATAATTTCCTGGCCACTCCCCACAGTGCCCTGAATGAGTCATACTGAGTTGCTCTTTAATCGAACTGCGTATTTCTTCCTCCTCAAACCATCATCAGGCAACGCTTCTTGACTGAGTCATCACAATATGCTGTCCTGTTAGTAATACTGTGTGACACACTCATGTATTCTAGTACGTAACCGGCCTTTGCTGACCTCAATGGCTCATGCAGCTTAATAACTGCATAGAACACACCCAAACTGACTCTCCAAGGCTGTGCATTATTTAATTTAAAGAATGCCATTTTCGGCCATTTTCTAGTCCACTTTATACATATGTATTACACTCTGTTGAAAGTGTTCATCTCTCTGTTTCCTCATCACACTATTCTTGCTTCAAATATTAACACCCCCCCCCGACACACACACACACGCACACGCACTTGGCTCTTCATGTCTCTGACTAAAACTCTCTCTAAGCCTCATCTCACTCACCTGCAAAATGAAACTCACACTGTACACATCACACAATTAATGTGAGGATTCAGTGAATTCATATGTCTGGTGTTTTGCACATGTTTTCCGTATAATCTTGCTGGTGGCCTGAAAGCTTCTTCCAAAAAAGTCACTGAGCAGCTCTTACCTAAAAAGGCAGTGAATAAAGATTTACAGACACGGTTACAAACATGTAACATTCTTTTTAAATCATTAAGCTTTCATGGCAACACCATGAGACATGTACTGTCATCATCACCGTTTAGCAGCAAAGGCACAGAAAGTTCAAGGAACTTGTTCCAGGACGTGCTGAGTAAGTGTTAAGGACACACTGAGTCCGTGGTTCCCTTTGTAACTACCACTGTTACATGTGTTGCATCATAGAAGGAACTAGGTTTTTCCTCTACCGCTTCCTTGTGTCGCCATTCAGCAAATGCTTCTGAAGTGCTCGGTGTGGGTCAGGCACTCTTCTAGGAAAGGGAACCAGGTGACAGGAGAAGGTTGCAAGGCTTAGTGTGGTTGTCACTGAGTAGGGGACGTGCAAGGACGTGAAGGAGGTGCTGACGTGAGCAGTGAGGACGCCTGGGGGAATAATGTCCCATGCCGTGGGATGGCGCTGCGCTGGCCCCACTGGGAAAGCAGGTGGACGTAAGCCTGGGGTGTTCAAAGCCCAAGGAGGCCAGTGGGATTGGCGTTGAATGAAGGAGAGAAGAGCAGAGAGTAAAGGCGGAGATGTGAGAGGCTGGGTCACACTTGTACAGTGCAAGGAGAGCGTGGAGGTCCGGAATGGAGCTCCGCGTGTATGAAGGGCCCGCGTGCACGCCGTGTTGCATTTCTAGGGAGATCATGAAGAGAATAGCTTGCCTTCTTGCATACCTTATTTTTCATGTTTCAGACAGAGAGGACTTATTTTCATCCTTTTGTTGTTCCTTATTCCTAAGGAATTATACTGGAGGAGTTTATTTAGCAACCTCCATACTGAGGGGCATTTTTTCTTTTATGATAATTTATAAACATGTCTGTCAATCTTAAGATTCTTAAGCTGCTGAAAATACACCCTTTGACCACAGGAGTCTACTGGGCCCAGTCAGACAGGCATTAACGGGTACTCGTTTTTCCACTCATGATTCAGAAATCCTAGTTCAATCTATTGTGACTATAGTGAGATTTATTTAAGCTTCTTAAAGGCTCAGATCAAAAACTATAATCATACCTGAAAAAAAATTTTTAAAAAGTCAAAAAGACAATTAAAAAAACCACACCAAAAAACCCATAATCGCTAACTTTAGAAAACAGAATTCAAAATAGCTAACAGAGTTGGGGTAATTTTCTCTAGTGAGTAATTTTGTACATGACAGGAACATTTTTAGACCCCTTCGACAGCTCCAATAACTCTCCTCTTTCGCCTCCCATCCAGAGTCCGTCTCAGGTGGACCAGTTGGTGTATTTCCCTGGAATTCCTCATGGCTGGTAGAGCCAGGGCTTGTGGCAGCTTTGATCAGTTTTTCCTGTGCAAACTGTTCATCTTCCAGATCAAGTATGACTTGTTTGGAAACAGTTTTTAAAAGAAGAGTTAGAAAAATATATTCCCTAACACTGCATCCATGGCAACTGTTCAACAACACAGTTTAGTTGCTTTTTTGTTTGTTTGTTTGGGCTACATACCTGATAGAAAAATATTGTCATAAAGGAACTGTCCTTATTTTTTAAAATGCACCTGAAAAAGAGCTGAGAGGTACTTGGATTAGGGTATATTGCACAAAGTTGCTACTTGGTGTAATTTTTCTGGGCTTGCCTTTGAGAATTCTATTTTGACAGAGAAATTAAGCCATCATTTACCACAGAATGATCCCAAGAAAAATGATCATTGTATCTCTCTAAGAATGCACATTGATGTAGGAAAGGTTGACATAATCAATGAATCACTATCCTAATATATTTTTGCTACTTCAGCAGAGATCGTTAACCTAATGGATTATGTTTTGTAGTAGATGCATTTTTTTGGGGGGAGGGGAAACTCTGCATACTAAAATAACATATGGACCTTCCTGTTTTAATGGTCACTTAACCTTCACTGTGTAAAAGGCTTAAGTGAATTTAAACATTTGTATTAAAATCTATACCATCATATCTCAGACAATAAGTAGCTAGAAGTTGCAGTTGGCTCTCTGATGCAAGTCATGCTAAGCCCTAAGTCACCCACCAACTCATAGTTACAGCTTCAGCTCTGCCAGCCAATCAGGAATCCCCTGATCAGCATATTAGGTAACCTCCTAGGGGAACCCCTGGAGTCCCCTGTAAGGAAAGCAACCTTGCAATGACCAACCCTCTGTTTTGCCCAGTGTAACTTCTTGTCCCCACTCCCATCTTCCTGTAAAAGCCTTTCATTTTGTACGGCTCCTCAGAGCTGCTTTCTGTCTGCTAGATTGGTTGCTGCCTCATTCGATTTGAATTTGCTCAAACTCTTAAAAATTTTAGTATGCTTCAGTTTCTCCTTGAACACAACCGCTGTTGGCTGGCATGGTAACACTGGACACACCTTTGCCTAGATCTGAGGGCATTTTTATTTTTGGAGAAATTGGAAAGCAGGATGGGTTTGTTCTCCAAGCCCTATCTAGTTTTTTCTCATTCATTCTCCATCTTCTAGTCCTAGCTACTCTGATCTTAGAAGAAAGTTACGATAAAGGGATTTAGGGTGATATATATTAAAGACTTACAGTGCTAATTTCTTTAAAAAGTAGTCATAGTTTTAAAAGAGATCATAGTAAAAGGATAATATTTATTGATAAATAAATGAATCATTGATATTATCATTTTTTGCAGTACACACATTACTTTGGAGAAAACAGGTAATTCATTCATTATTTCAAGAAACATTTATGGAACACTTATTTCATGTCAGGCATGTTTCTGGGTTTCAGGGTTACAAAGACAAATAACAGAAGATCCCTCACCTCCTTGAGTTGGCAGACAAATGAAGAAAACCTATAGGTAAGTAGTTAAAATACACAGTGATAGCTTGTATAGCAGAGGAAAGTGTGTTGAACAGAGGATAATACTGTTCTGAAACACAGGCCTTGTTCAGAATGAACCTAGAAAGACGCCTGTGCTGAACTGTGCAGGATAAGGGGACTCTGTGACGGGGAATAGTCCAGAGGAGGGACAAGGTTGGAGGCCTGAGGTGTTGAGTGGCACCTGCCAGCACAGGTAACCAGAGCCGTAACTCTGAATCAAACAGTGATGCTACTGGGCCGCTTCTAAGCCCTATGACAAAAATGCAGCTGCTGATGGGGATTGTGGGCATGAAAGAAAACAGAAGGTAGAGCCTGGGTACATGTCCTCGTGAGCCACCCAGGCCTCTGCCAGCACAGCAGCGTGTATGGAAGCTGCTAGTCCCAAACCCAGCTCTGCACCAACATGGTCTACGGGAGCCTACTCCAGCCTAGAGGCAGGAGAACAGGTAAGAGATGGATGCGGATAGGGAGGGCCCCTGGCCTCCGGCATCAAATCGTGTAGATGGCTGTGTAAGCAAGACCGACCCACCGCAGAGGGATGGAGCCAGTCTATGCGGCACGACTTGCACAAGGAAGCTGCACGTGCTTTTTCCTTAATTCCCAGACTTTTGGCTTTGGGCTCTCAGTTGGCACCCAGACACATGCCCGCTCGCTGACACACAGCTCAGAGGGCAAGGTAGCAGGTCAGGTCAGCCCGGAGCCCTGCAGACAGCACCTGGCTCTGCCAACTTCCTAACGGATGACGAAGTTCGGTTTAAGTCAGCGCATCCACCAGAAACCCGGTGGCTTAGGAACTCTTAACTAGCAAAACGCCTGTGTGATGTGGCCAGAATTTTGATTGTCTGTTCGACTCCCAGAGGTTGTTAATTTCTCATTAGTGGTGGGATTTTAATAGAGAAAAAATGGAAAAATTGAGCAAAGGAATGTGAGGCATAACGATTTTCCATCATTTTCTCATTTGTTTTAGCGCCATCATTTCAGAGAAAATGAATCCGTTGATCAACTAAAGGTGTTTATTTTTAAATATGCTTTCCAATCCCACAAGACTCTATAATGGTTTCTGAGTGTGTCCTCCACTTTCGAAATTCCGTACCTTTTTATTCCATTCTTTAAGTCCCCTGTCTTATATCTATCTTCCTGGAACTCACTCATCCCTCAGGGCTCAACTGAAGTGGCCCCCCGTCCATTGGGCCTTTTCCAAGACCACTTATCAGGGAAGAATTAAATGCACCCCAATATATGGCTAGTCAATTTGTCCTGTCAGTTACTTTTATTCTTCCTATTATTACAATTAGATCTCTGCATGTCTCTTTCCTAAACTAGATTTGAACAACTTTAATAATAGCTTACATTTGCTGAACTCTTATCAGGTGAATTATTTCATTAAACCCTTACAAGACTCCTACAAGGGCACTATTATTATTAGCCTTTTTTACAGGTAAAGAAACTGAGACACAAAAGAGATTTTCTCAAGATTAGTCTAGAAGTTGCTGAGCCGGTTTCAAAACCCAAGAAACTGGTTACAGAAAGTCTCTTAACCATCCAGCTCTAAGTGACAGGTTTTAGATAAAAGAAAACTTTATCTCTACATAAGGACACAAAAGCAAAAGGCCACATTTTTATGTATAAAGCAATAAAAGAGAAGAATCCATTTATGCTGAAATACAATCATGCATTTTTTATGATTAAAACCTAGCAGCATTGTTAACTCAGCACCTGTATAGATGACACTGATACCCAGAACACGCTTTATAGTAATTTTTCTTCTTTACTTGTGTTTTGTCACTTTCCTTCAAATGAGGTCACAAACATACTTTAAAAACAGTCTTGAAGCAAGAGATATAACTTTCTAAAAGTTAGTTTCTTGATCAAAACATATTCTGGAAACTTACATTAAATTCTAGACATCTTCCTTGAAGGAGCGACCCCAATATCTATCTTCTAAGACCTGAAATCTGAGATTTTTCCACTTGTTATCTCCAGTTGATAAGAAGGAAGTGAATCTTCACTTATTTTTAATTGCACTACTTTATGTTTTTAATGTATGCATTTTGCAGTCCTGGTTTTTACTGGATTTATGTGTGTTGTTTCCGAGGAATGAAATTATTCTGTTTTATTCATTTTTAATTTGTGCTTCTGGAAGACACATGACAAAAATGCTAGGTAGTTTACAGGACATTTAAACTGAATCTGGATGTTAGTACTAAAAATTAGGTGAGATTGAAGATGGAAAAATCAGTTTAATTCTATCGCAGAAGCATCTGCTTTTATTTAAAAGAGGAAAATGTCTGTAAGTGGGAACGACTTGCCAGATAATGATGTCACCAAGGCCATTACCCAGTGTTCTACTTCCCGCTTGGCTTTATCTTGATGTTGGGTGAATTTTTCTTCCACGGCATTAGATTGTCACGTTTGCAATCATGTTTAACAATTATCTTTGAGAAATACACATGCGGAAATGGATTCTATTAATGCAAAAGCTGTTTCTCTTTTAAAAATTTGCTACTGTAGCTAAGGTTGTAATACAAAAAAAAGTGAGCAAAGCCTCCATGTCTGCACTTCTAATTAGGGTAATTGAAGTAAAAAAAACTATGTACATATTTTATATATTATTTATATTTATACTTATGAATATATCTTACATAATTGAAACATATATACTTTACATAATATAAATATCTATAGCTATAGAATATAAATGTAAATTACATATGTAATACAAATGTATAAATACATGTAAAACGTGTATGTTACATAAAATAAATGTGTAAATATACATGTAAGAGGGATTACAGAATTCCCCTAATTTTTAATAATTTCATTATTTATCTCCCATGTGAGAAAAAAGGGAATGCTACTGATGGTGAGAGTGTATTCAGAATAGTCGGAGCTAAGGTCGTTTTTCTTTTAATCCACTAGGAAACACTTTTATGCTCCAGTCTCCAATTTGGTTATTGCTTGCTATCATTGATGTTGCAGATCAATTCCTTTTAAGAAGAGAAGATACACACACACACACACACACACACACACACACACACACAAAGATATACTAAAGATATTGATGGAAAGGAAGACAAAAGCAGACTTGATAGAAAACAGGGATATATCAGGAATGTATTGTCTTGTGTCCAGAACTCTTACACTACATTAATGTCTGTATGTTTAAATTTAATGTTGAACAACACAAAAGAAAGGAGAAGTTTTTATAGGAGGAGATGAATGAGTATGCTGTCAGTAGCACTGCTTATAGGAAAGAAATATGTGACAAGTTAGAGAAAAGCAGATCACGTGTTATTGAATGTTGCAATAAGCAATTCAAGACATAAAATGATAATTGCAGAGTTTGTATTTCAAGTCAAATTTCTACATTTATTTAGTATGTTAAGTATAGAATCTATTATGTCTTTGGAACAATTAAAAATGTTCTCTGGCACCAGTAAGTACTGTTCTGTTCCCTGACTCAAAAAATTTCACCGCATATTACTAATAGCTCTATTCTCTTATTCATTACAGTGAATATCGTATTTTTATTTTGAAATAAGATGTATCTTGTTACATGTTAAATTTCGGTTCCTCTTGAGTGTGTTCTTCACTTTTTCTTCTGCCGCATAAAACTGACTGCCAATATCGTGTGAAACACAATCACTCTATGAACACATGTCCCCATGGCAATTCTGAGTCATGGCAGCTTACATTCCTTTTTACTAGACCTCACGTACAAGAAAAGGTCATACGTTCTCTCCAGAATTGGCAGATTTTCCTCAAGTCCACTGGTCTCATGGGTGCTCTTCACACAAAATGTGAACTCAGTGCCGGAAGGATCCTCTTTATTTTGTTGATGTCCATCACTTATGTTTTGTCCATCACAACATGTCCGACTTAATGTAATGCTCTATTTCCTGGAGTAATGGATCATAACACACACACACACACACACACACACACACTCACACTCACACACTCACACACTCTTTTTATCCAGGAAACCTGCAGGACTGTGTCATCATAGCGGGAGGTTCATCTAAGTAAATTCTTCACGTGCTTGTTAATGGAATTCTTAGTAAACGACATGTATTAATACCCATCTGTTCACTTGACAACCATAGAGTATGATTACGAAGCTATATAGTATGATATGGTTTACATTTGTAGTGCATATATTTGTCATCCTTAACACCAAGCATAGGGATATAATTTCTATAAGAAGGGCTGGTCCAAGATTTGAGAGATGAACAGAATAGGCAGAAGGTAGTGGAAAGAGAAGGGATTAAATGAAAGCTGAGAGTGGGCACAACAAGTATTCACGTTAAATATGATAAAAACAACTTTACAATGCAGAGATACATTTGAGATGTTTTGTGAGAGTATGTCCTGAACCCCAGATAGGAATCCATGCACACAGATTATTCTGATAACACTTGATTCAAACTGCTTTGTCCATAACTATCGCAGCACAGTCATATATTATCACAACATATTTTTATTTCTTTATCTTAGGTGATTTTAGTAGATCATTAAAACTCGTCTCAATATTAATGCTAATAAAGGGTGTTTCTTATTGTTCCTTAAAGCATACTCAGTTCTCGGTTTGCAGATAGTTAACATTTGAAATGTAGAACTATTTCTTTGCCTTTTTTTTTTTTAATTTCACTTGCTTGGTTACTGTTTTTTTATCCTTATGACTCCCATCTACACTCTCCCCCCTCAACACAGGGAGCCATGGTAAGGTGCTTATTGTGTTTATTATTTGTGTTCTTTTTCAAATGATTATTTTGTCTGTAAACATTGAGTATACCTAAATAAGATTATATGACATAATTTAGTTTCCTTTTCAAACATAATCAATACATTTCTAAGATTATTTGTGTTCCTAGGTTTCTCTCTAATGGGTTGCTTCTAACTGCTTTATGGTACTCCATGGTGAGTGTCCACCAGAGCGGACCCATCTCTATAAACAGTCCTTCCATCAACATCTACTTAAATGTACTTTAGTCTTTTTTGTGAAAATATCCCTGGGATGTGTAATCAGTAGCAGATCATGTTCATTTTACTGAACGAAGTAAATTCCTAGCACTTGTCATGAGGCGACTTTGTAATGGGAAACAAGGGAAGGCTCCTTATTGCTCTAATTTGCATTTTCCCCGCTCGCTCTGAGTTTGGGAAGCTCGTCTTCAATGTGTCAACATGTTTGCTGTTCTCTGCTGGCAGGCGTCTGACATGCCCTTTGTTTATTTTTTGTTTTGGGGATTGCAGGTTTTCTTCCTGTTGATTTTCAGATTGATTTGTGTACTTTGGGCTTCTTGGGTTATGTTTTGAAAGTTGTATTTAGGAAGCTCCTTTTTGCTCTCGGCCTGGTAGTTTTCCAGCATTTCTGCTACGGAGCATTTATTGGACGTGTCGGACTTGAATCCACCTACATGTCCCATCTCTGTGTGGTCGTAGGTAGGAATCCCGTTTCATGTTTGTCCATAGAGTAAGCCCGTTTCTCCACACCAAACAATCCGGGCTCCTCCTGTTGGTGTCTGGTGTACCTCACTCATCGAGCGTCTGGGTCCAGACCTGTGCGTAAGCTCTTCATTTAGTTCTCTTGGTCCATGTGTCTTTTTTTGCACCAGTAGCTCTAGAGTCAGCACGAGCAGGCTATATTATGCGTAGGTAATCAACAACTCGGAGACATCAGTGATGTAGAACAGCAGAGGTTTCTTTCTCAGTCCTGCTCGCTCACTCACCACGGCAGGTCTGTGAGGGGCTCCGAGCATCTTAGTGTGTTGGGAACACGGGCTGCGGGGCCACCTGCAGCTTGGGCGCCGCTGTTCATGGGCCAGGGGGAAGGATGGATGCGAGGTTGTCGTGCTGACGGTTATATAAGTGTTCTCATCCGGAAGTGAAATGCCTGCCTTTGGCTTATGATGTATCATCTAAAACAAGGGTCCAGAAAGCAACGGTCTCCATGTGCTCACAACCTGGAGACCCAGAAACATTCCGTGGGAGCAGCATTAATCACTGCTGTAACTCAGTGACAATTTCTGAATATCAGATTCTCTCGTTTCCACACCCTCAGGAGACCTCCTCTTCATCCTCTCCCCTCCCAGCACAGGGCTACTTAGTCCAGTTGTTTTTTGTTTCGTTTTGTTTTTCAATCTCATATTAGGGTCACTTAATGTCCCCACGTATCTGCAAATTGCTCTTTGACTTGGCTTCCTTGCTGACAGTGGTCCCTCTAACTGCCTGGGTCTCCAGCTCCGATCCATCACTTTCACGACTAATAATGTGTTTGTTCTAAGTTCAGTGTTGGCAGCGCCAATCACTGGCTTGAAGTTGATGTCTTTCCCCCATTGCCCTTGGGCGAGGCACACAGGCCTTCTTCCCTCAGCTTGCTCTGCTCGCTCTGAAATTACCCTCCAGCCACATTGCGGCCCTTGTGTTAACCCGAGTGTACAAGACCGCCTCACACCTCGGGGTCCACGTTCGGTACTGTTATGTCCTTCTGTGTCCTTCTCTTGTATGTCACCTCCTGAATGTTAGGATTGTCCCCACTCTCTAATACCGCGATTGTATTTTCTGTCAAAGGCATCACAATGCCTTTTGCCTGCCTTTGCCTATATATCGACATACGCCTAATGCAAGTAGCTTGAAGAAACATGTGACACAGCATTTGCCTTCATTTTTTATAATAAAAAAAAAACATTTATTTTTTCAGTTCCAGTTGGCATTCAATATTATTTTATATTAGTTTCAGGTGTGCGGCATAGTGGTTAGACGTTTATGTAATTGATGCAGCGATCCCCTGATTAGTCTTGTACCACCTGGTACTACTGTTGTTACAACATAATTGACTGTAGTCCCTGTGCTGTACTTAATATCCCATGATGATTTGGTAACTGCCCATTTGTACTTCTCACTCTCTTCACCTTTCTCACCCAGCCTCCAACCCCCTTCCCATCTTGCAGCCATAAGTTTGTTCTCTGTGAGTCTGTTTCTTTGTTGTTTGTTCATTTATTTTGTTCTTCAGAGTCCATATATAAGTGAGCTCATATGGTGTTTGCCTTTATAGTACCTCTGTCTAATGTGTCGTTAGCATTCTGCAGATATTTTACTGAATCTATGAATGCATGAAAGAATAGTAGGTAAAACATATTAATGATCCTCATTTACGAAATCCTGTAAGGTTCAGTTCTGGGGCCTCGGACCCTCTGGGCCTTAACTGGAATTAATTTGATTCTTGAGCCTCTCTGGAATGGTAGCACATGTGGAGAGGTTTATCCACCTAGAGAAACCGCCACGATTGACAAGTCGCCCTGACTGTGGGAGAAGGGCTTTAGCACAGTTGGTGGAAAGACGCTGCTGCTCTCAAGGCAACAATTAAGTAGAATTCCTAAGTTAGGTAACAAGTGTCAGCAGTGCTTCCTGTAAGTCGCTTGGAAGTTGACATACCGACACTTCAGAAATTTTACATCTAGTATAAATGCACATATAAAAATAGTATGACATATATATGTCACACACACACACACACACACACACACAGGGTGCCAAAAAATGTATCACACATTTTAAGAAAGGAAAAAACTGTATTAAAATTGTAATAATATATACCAATAACAAAAGATGAATACAAGTCATGTGTATACGTTTTTATGACACCCGTGTTTTACGTCACAAACACACTTATTATATTTCACATACTGTCATTAGAAAGTAAACGTTCTTAAGACAGGTTTCCAGTGAGTTTAATTAGATGACCCGAGAGCCAGGTGTTCTAGAAGCACAGAAGACATTTTGCATTTAGGAAAATACATTATAAACAAGCTGTTCAGTATATCTTTTTCCAAAGGATACAAGATTCCAAGGAACCCTTGATTTGCACATTGCTTAGCAACATAATCATAACATTTCTAAAATTTAAAAATTAATGACATAAGAGATAGAAACCTATAGTCGTTTCCGTGTCCTGTTGTGAGGTATGGAGACACTTTTTCTATATTATATACAATGAGCAACTTAAAAAAATACTGTCCAGTCAATCTATTTGCATGTAATTTTGTTGAAGAGCATATTTAAAAATAGTTTTGAGAGTTTCCCCGTGCTCTGTATTTCTTATTCAATTTGCTATGACCCCATGGTGAGAGGAGTTGCTAAAATCTGGGAAGAAAGAATTAAGACTTAAAGTGAGTTTGACGTATTTGAGAAATGGTTAGTAGAAATGCTTTGTGTTACCTTCATTCTCCAATGCAGCTTGATCTGACTGCTAAAAACAGAACAAAGAAAATTCATTTAAATTTGAGCAAGAGTAATTTGGATCAAGCATAAGAAAAGTTTTTCTGGTTCAAAGAGAAGTTAGACATGAAAGTGGATTATTGATGAAAGCTAGTTTCCCATTCACTGAAAAGACATTCAGTATGCACGAACCATGATTTGGTCCACAACGTTAAGATATATATAATGGAGAAAAATCAATGACCAGACTCTTTAAATGACTGTTTCCTCTTTTGCTTGCTTTACATATCAATGTTTTTGTTCCCTGTTATATCCATAAAATAATTAATTTGAGGCAAACATATGCATACCTATTATGTCTATATACAATGATTATTTTAAGAAAATCACAGGGTTGGTATTTATTGTAAACTAGATGTCTTTGGTGAAGCTGTTTAGGTGAAATCTCCACACGATGTATGTGACTGTGACACACCAAACAATCAGACTCCCTTCTTGGGAAGTTTGAAAGTAAAACTCAGAATCAGTTGTTTTAGGGGCAGAAGGTGACATTTATACAAATAATCAGCTGTGTCTTGCTGGTGACATTGTAGAGATTTTGGTCTTGTCCAAAGTGGTCTGCCCTTTGCAATTAGAAGCTTTCCATGACTTGTTAAAAACTGAGATGTGAGGGGGAAAGGAATGTGATGAGTCACAATGGCCCCTCTGTCATGGCTGGAGAACCTGAATCAGTGACTCCATTGATGAGTATAAGTGGTGTAGAGGCAGAGTGCCGACAGCAGTGCTAAAGATGAGGTTTCGAGCATGAGGAATGCGAGCTGTCCACTAAGCGTCCGAGTAAGGGTCTTGCACAGTCTTTGGATATATCACAGCAAAATCCTGCTCAGCAAAAGATGAATAGACAGCACTTCGACAACTAATCTTATTGCATTACAGCTACACGGAGATTCCTCTCACCTTAGTAGCCATTATTTGCAGCACCTGGACTGGCACATACATGATACTAAGTCATGACTTACAGAGAAATGGATGCTAAGAAAACAGAGCAGTGTTGTCTTTGTTGGTAAAGGTGACACACACGCGTGCTCTGACATGGATGTCAGCACGGTGTAGTGATACAGGGTAGAATGCCCAGATCCATACCCCAGCTTCACTATTCACTAAGCAAGTGAACTTAGGCGGTCAGAAAACACAAAGACCTACAGCTTTAGTCTAGAAACTAAACTAGTGCCTTAGATTCTGTCTCCAAACTGTGAGGTGCTCCGTGGGTCCACCCGCCAACAAAACTAGGGAGGATGGTGAACACTGTGAAAATAAAGAAACAAACCACAAAGACAAGCGCCATTAAACCTTAGAACCTCAAACTAGGAAATGTTTGTGAAAATAAAATGTAAAAGACCTAAATAAACAGAAAGATGTCTCATGTTCACACATCAGAACTTAAGGTAACAATATTTCCAAAATTGAATGACAGATTCAAAACAATCCCTATCAAAATCCCAGTTGACTTTGCTTAAGATGACAATCTATGTTGGCATGGATGTGGAGGAATTGCAATCCTTTTTTTGCTGCTGGTGAGCATAGAAAATGATGCAGCTGCTTTGGTCTGGAAGTTCCTCAAAATGCGAATCAGAGAGGCATATAATTTACTAATTCTACGCCTATGTATATAACTAAGGAGAATGAAAACATATATCCATGCAAACATTTGTACACAAATGTTCATAGAAGCACTATTCATAAGAGCCCCCAAATGGAAACAACCCACATTTTCATTACCTGATGTATGGGCAAATAAAATACGGTATATTCTACAATGGAATGGCAATAAAAGGAATGAAATGCTGATATAGGCTACAACATGAATGATCATTGAAAAGATTATGTTAAGTAACAGAAGCCAGGCACAAGGGTTTGCTTTTCTTCCCTCTCCAAAACTTTGCACAACTTTGTCAGTTCAGAGAAATATAGCTCCATCTTAACAAATGTGCCACTGGACAAGCCACCACACTGGACCTAATATAATTTGCTCTGCAAAATACAATATAAATGAGGTTATCACCTTCTATGCAGCTCTCTGAGCAAACTTTTTCCTCAAGCTGACCAGTGGAGCAGAATTGTGTAGATCTGAGAATATGAGATGGTACAGTTATCAAAAATGATATAAAACGCCTTTCAAGCTAACTTAAATAAATATAGTTAGACTTCATTAAGTATGTAACTTTTTGAGAGTAAGCATAGATAGGAACTCTCCTTTTTTCGCATTGTTAAATGTGCCAACATGAAATTGTGCATTGTTTTTTTTTTTAAATCTCTGAGCTTAACCTTGGATATCCTAAGAATATTAATGAGCTCCATTAAAAAAAGATCAAAAATGGACCGGCCGAGTGGCGCGTTGGTTAAGAGCTGGCTTGGGACGCCAGAGGGCCCCGGTTCGGATCCCACATATGAGGGCCTGTGACACTGCCCTCCACAGCTAAGATGCTGAACAACAGCTCAACCTGGAGCTGGGCTGCCATGGGTCGCCAGTGACAGCGTAGGCTGCAGCCCCTGTGGCAGTGGGTTGCCATGGGCTACCGTGTGTAGCCAGCAGCCAGCGTGAGCGGCCAGCAGCCGCAGTGAGCGGCCGTCCAGAAGCCGGCGACTGATCTGCCTCGCTAGGGAAGAGTACAATGATGGTGCCAACTTGGGCCAGTGAAGCAACGTCCTCCACAACTAGACTGAAGGACAAAAACAACTGCAACTTGTCTGTTCCCCTTCCCCCAATTCCCCAGCGCTGTTCCCATCTCCCAATTCCCCAATAAAAATCTATTAAAAAAATCAAAAATTAATTCTTATGTGTAAAGATCCCCGTTATTTAGTTTCAAGACATCTTAAGCTTTACGTAAATGAAAGAAGACTCTTTGATTGTCCAATACATCAACAAGTATTTCAGTGCCTGTCTCTGTGCCCAGTGTGTGTCAGGAAAACAAAGATAGAAAGTATGACATTTGTCTTAAAATCACTCACCTTGTTTTTGAGGAGACAAAGTAGACACAAGTGGGAGAATCAGATCAAGACTGACAAATAGACATTGAATGCTAATTTGTATGGTACAGACATTAATGCAGTAAAAAATTCAAGAAGGGATTTGTTGAGGACAAGTTAGAAGGCTTCCTGCAAGAGTACCAAAACTGGGTTTTGAAGATCAGATGCGATCTGGAGAGGTGAAAAGATGGAGGAACCCATTTCTCGAAGGGTAAGAACAATCAGTGATTGTCATCCTGCCGCCTGAGGGTCTGAAACCTGTGAAGCGGCGAGCCTGTTGATAGGGCTGTGAAGGACAGGCCTATGTTTTTGAGAAGATACCTGCGATTGTACATGACTTGTTGTAAATCCTAGGGAACTGAGATGAAAGTAGCATGGCCATGACTACCCCTGAAAATTTCTAAACAAACTTACGGGATTTATTTGCTTTTAAAAATTTTTTATAAGCCTTCAGACACAACCTCAAACTATAATCTGTGGGCAGAGATTGGAAGCTCTTGGCTCCTTCTATTTAAGATAAATTGACTAGTTTTCTGTAGCATCACAATAGTTTCAGCCTTGCTTAATCACTCTAAGCTTCAGCATTTAAAGCACTTTACATACTACGATTTTACTACAGCACAAATTAAAGTTTAAAAGTCCTTTCCAACAAGTGTGTAAAATAGATGGGGATACAGCACCACTTAGGAAGCGCAGGAGTGATATGACCATCAAGACTCATTTCTTTTAATGTTCTGGTTCTCCCTAAAGAGTGTCTACTCAGTATTTGAATTACCTTGGTTGTTTCCCTGAGCTATTTGAGCTAGTCAACTATTAAACAGCTTTTCTTCTTCAATAACAAACACTCCTTTCTGATTTCTGTGCTGATGTTTCCAGTACTTCTAGACCCCTGTCTTTTGGATTAAGCTAGTGATTTTAATGATTTGTTTTCTCTTCTGCTTTTCAGACCTGTAGCAGGCTGGTTCATCTTTGTTGGAATATGCACATAGAATTTCTGGATTTGGGATGCAAACGCATTTTAGAGGTAAGTCTAAAATGAGCTTCGCTAGCAAAATCAGTGCTGGCAGCAGCGTTCCTTGTTACTGTGTTGGAGCGTATCAGTTGCGTTTCAGAAACATTATTAAATTCAGGTATTTATTTATTTACTTGGTACTTATTTTTAGTGCCTAAATCTTTACCCTGAGTCTGGGTCTTTGAAAAGACACAGTATTTTCAAAAATGTTTCCCATAGTGACACAGGTAAATCTCCAAGTGTTGCATTTTTACTGCCAGATGATGAGAGAAGTGAGGAGTGCTTCGCAAAAGAGAAATAATCTTAGATTAGTATTTGTCCTTTATTTGTTCAACTTTGAAGGAAAATGGCCCTTTTTAGGACCTTAGGTGCAGTCATTCCAATTACTGTTAATGCATCATTTTTGCCCGGAGGAAGAGGCACGATGTTGTCTATTAAAGGGTCAGACAAGAAGCAGACGTGGAACGACCACACTGCCCAGACCCAGCGGACTGTGGGGAAAGAGTCTGACAATGGGAAAAGCAGCCTGCTCCGCCTGTGTCTTCTCTCTCCAGACTTTAGCCCCATAAGGCAGACATATGTTACATTACATTATATTGAGATAAATGCCAAAAGGAGGAGCCTGTGCCCCATTCACATTTGGGACTCTGGCGGGAGACATCCTTGCAGCATGGCCCCGCCCCCTGTACCAAGAGTGACCATGTCAGGAAGAAAACAGTGGTGGGGAGTGCTTCCAGAGAGGGTTGCCAGCATCTCTTATACACCCCAAATGATGGAAATGTATCAAGGTCAGTAATACTGCCCCATTTGGGAATGGAGTAAATCTTCCCTTCTTAAAGCAAAATGATTCTTAAGCTGGGCGTTGCAGGGAGACTCCCCCACCCGACCCCCAGGCAAGAACTAAATCAGAATCATACCCAGGCCTTCGGTAAATACATAGAAAGGGCCTGAGGGAAAGGGCTGCGCTTCTGAGCGCGATGCTCCCAAGACCTTGGTCACTGGTGGTCCTCTGCCGGCTGGGAAGCACAGAGCCCGTGGGCACGGAGCGTCATCTGAAGGGCTGCCAGGGTCCAGGCAGCAGCCCTGGCTGTTCACAGTCCATTTGGGGCCGACAACCCCTCATCACCTTGAACTTGGAGACTCCCCAGTCTGTGAATCTACCAAAAGAACCTGTTTAAACTGAAAACATACAATAACATTAAAAAAATTGAAAGGATTAGATATCATTATTTATCAGGTTTAATTTTTTTTTTCCTTTTCCTTCCTAGCACAGTGGAGGTTTGGAGGAAGTTCAAGTCCGTTATAGACACCAGACATACATCTTTGTACGTCTGCACGGGGATGGTGAGTACAGTCAAGGTAGGTTAGGTTTGATGTGACAACCAACAGTACAAGCAAAGCGCTTTATTTCTTATTCAGTGTGCCTGTCACGAGTCGTTCAGCCCATGTGTGTTTTCGCTGTATCACTCAGGTACACTGAGGCAGCCAGCATCACAGGCAGGGCTGGGGGCCTGCCCGAGGGAAGGTAGGGGTCTCACTGGCTATTAGCTGCCTCTGCTCAGAGGTGACAGTCACCGCTTACTACTCATTGTCCCATCTAATCACCGAGGGGCAGAAAGTCCATCCCGACCGTGCGCCCGGAAGGGAGGGACTCAGAAATATTTCAGGCCAGCACCGATGACTACTTTAAAATGGGCACCACTGTTATCCGAGAGAAAATAAATAATCACGTTGCTCCTTTCCATTTAAGAAGTAGAGCTGAAAGAAAGTCACAGATGGATGTGCGTTGTCAGGGTGCATTTATACAAAGGTAAGCCTTAGAGCTGAGTGGAAAGCATTGAGCTCAATTTTTCTGCTTGATGAAGTAAGGGAAATTCAAAGGTGAGAGCGTCTGGAGGGAGAGAGGCTGAACTTCATGCGTGTGGGACTAAATGACTTCTCCGAAGAGAGGCATCTCGTATTTATAACCATTAGCACTGCTGTGAGCTAATCCCCAGTGGAGCCCAAAACTTGCATAAAGCCTGTCACGATGCAAAGTGCCTTTTATGAAAGTTTGTTTTTTGTTTGTTTGATTGTTTTTGAGGAAATTAAAGGGGTGGTGTTGCCCATCTGTGTGGAGAGAGGGAGGGAGAGAGAAAGAGAGAGAGAGGGAGAGAGAGAGAGGAAGAAACTGTAACTTAAATTGAGAATTAAATAGACCCACGGACACAGAGCCGGTGTAAGTCCTAGGAATTTTCACTTACTGGAGAGGGTGTCGAATTACCCGCAGAATCTGGCTCAGATACTTAGAGCAATTTTATTTACAAAGGTCTGAATGAATTCAGCTGGGATCTGAATAATATTTCAACATATTCAGTAATAATATATTACCTCTTTGTGCTAGCTCAAAGTACATGCCTGTTACCTGAGACCAAAGTAAATGTGAATTAGACACTTTATAGAATACTTAGTAACCGAGAGAAACTGCACAGATTTTTTTATATTCACAACACAGGAAGCATGACAATTATATGAGAGAAAAAGTAAAAGTATATTTTGCATCCTTATGTTTTTCCAGACTAATTTCCCTCCATAACCAAGGTAATGATACTTGGTATTTATGGTCTACCTGTATTTTGGGTGAGAGGAAACTGGATCATTTTTATTTCAAGTACCATTTTATTTTTTGACATAAGCCTTTATATGCACAATACTCTGAATTGCTAAGAAAAAGCAATCATCAGCCTAGAAAATTATGCTCTATAGGAAGAGAATAATATTCTTCAGCTAAATTCTTTCACACACAGGATTTTTATCCTATTTTTTTTAAATAAAACTTTGTGTGAGACTTAAAGGACATCTTATTTTTTAAGAACACCAAGATATGTTATTTAATTTTCCTGATAACTCACATACACACACAAACTAAAATTTATTTTTAAAAAGATGTTTGTAGGAAGAAGTAAATGTGACTGTTTGAAAAAGTCCGTTGAGGAACGTTTGTCTTGTCACCTGGGGGACCAGATGCTCGTATGAAGGAGACTGACAGTCAGCTTTTAGGATGCTCTGCCAACATCCCTCCTTGGTCCTCACGATAAAGGTGCAGATCTCCAGGTGGCCTCTGTGTATCCCAGCCACCTGCCTACATGGGATTTATCTATTTACTCAGAATGTGTAGTTTCTCCTTTTCCCTGAAAATGCAGCGTGGAGGGCGATGGCCCCGACGCCTTCTGTCAGCTCAGCACATGCAGGCTTCCTGCTTGAGAAAGTGAAGCTTGGGATGCCTAAATAAGTATTCTAAGTGGGCCATTTCGGTAAATTGAATGGCAGTCAATGAACCTTTCTACGACTCCCTTCCCTTCATCTATTACCGTTTCTTCCCTGTGGGAGGTTTTAGCTCAGGGCGGAAGTTCCTGAGGAGCTCAGGAATGACAGAAATTTTAAACGCTCTTCCTCCTAAGCCACAAACTACTGCAGAGACCACACTCTCTATAAGCACGGAACAAGGAAACAACGTTTTACTGTGTGTGGCTTTCGTAAAGAGATCCAAAAGGAACCTCCAGATGCTGCTTTATAAATATTGATTGAGTGTTAAACGTCACACTGAATCATGTAAAAGCACAGTTGTTTAAGTCCTATGATGTTTCTGTGTGTATGTGGAGGTTGCACGATCATGCTTACCTTTGCACATGTGAATGAATGATACCCAGGCTGGAAAGCGTTGTAAAGCTAAGTACTGGCTTTGATTCCTAGCTCAGTGTGTCCCTACTGTATATTGAATTTAAGCCATGGATATTCTGAATTTTTCTAATTGTTTATCAAATACTTTACACCACTAAGTTATTTTAATTTGATGACATGTGTATACTGGTTTCTTGAGAGATTTATAAAAAAACAACAAAAATTCCTAAAAATCCAAAGAGGCCAATTTATTTGATGTTACCAATAACTTTTTTCTTTGGAAATGGGCCATAAACAGATTTCATAAGCCTTTAAGAAACATCAGTTTATATCTTTCATTGCAGTTGTTTTATGCATCTATTTTTTTATTGGCTCTGCAAAGCCTAAAACCACTGCTATAGCTTTGCAATCTCAACTCCAAGTAAGACATCAAATTCAAAATATCATTGTACCTAAGTAATTGGACCAGCATTTTATATGCTTCCATGTTTGTCTCAGAACCCCTTGGAAATTTTTATGTTTATATTATATGTATCGACATAATTGGATCAAATTTAGTGTGACTTGGCTTTAGCTGTTACAATGATGCAACAGGAAAATGTTATTATGTAGCTCTTACTAAAGTTTCTTCCCACTTTAAAATTACACACACATACATATATCAAATAAATTATACATGTACATATATATATCAATGTAAATATATATATATATATATATGTGTGTGTGTGTGTGTGTGTGTATATATGCCACTTTTTAAAATTGTTCCTTATTGTTCATTGGTCCCTTGGTTCTGCCCTGTCACCTGCTATGTCCTTTTCTTCTGAGACTATGAAAAATACAACGAAAGTAATACCTTTCCTAATTAATTTTTGGTTTTAACAAAGAAACTACTATTCTTCCACTTGCTAGGGGCAAGTAAAGGCTCTTTTCATTTTTTTGCTTGCCTACTACTTCCAGTTCAGGAGATACATGAATTGTTGAAAGCATGGTGTGTGGGAGCTACGTCCTCTGCCGAGTGCAGTAGAGACAGCGTGAAGAAAGCCACACTGGATGAGCCTGCGAATGAAGGAGAGAAAAGCCCATGTCTGCCCGAGGAGAGGAGGCTGTTGAAATAACCCTTGCTTTGGAGCAATCTTTATTGGAACCAAGAGAAAAGACAGAATGGGAGGTAGGTAAACCAATTTGCCCCTTTAAAAAATTGCGTTAAGGTTAGGTTTAGAATGAGACTCAGAAAGAAAATCTGCCTTTATTCCTTTGAGAAATTCAGGGTTTGTAGATAACAGCAGTTTTGGTGTCATCGGTGACATCAGTGGCCCTGACATTTTTGGGTCATATGTAGGAACCAGGTTATGTTTCTCAATGAAATACCCCCTTTTGTGAGAAGCAAATCATGAAATGAGTTAAGATAAAAAGGGTGAAAATTTGAAGCCCAAAACAATCCCATCAATATGGGTGATAATACCTAATGTGGGTATGGCCTTTTCTTTCCTAATCTATTGATTCACACTTTTAGACCCCTGCATTCTTAAGGAGAAAGGTTATAAGCAATTGGTAATGTTGCCTCATATCATCATGATTCATTTTCATGATTTGAAAATTTTTTTTCCCCACAGATTGTGCTTAGAACCATTTAAAAATCATGTTTGGGAAAACTAGATAATACTTAATGGTTGTTTATCAAATTTGGATGGGTCTGGAACTTTGAGGCACTTTTACTAAAAACTAGGATGATCCTTCCTGTTCCTCAAAAATGCTATTTTTCAGAGGGTGGCCAGTTAGCTCAGTTGGTTAGAGCGTGGTGCTGATAACACCAAGGTTGCTGATTCAATCCCCACATGGGCTACTGTGAGTTGTCCCTCCTTACAAAAAAAAAAAAAAAAAAAATATATATATATATATATATATATATATATATATATATATATATTTTTCCATCAGTGTTGCTCGCTAAATGTTTGGGGTCAGAAAAGATTACTATCTGATACAAACACTGGGATCATCCCTTATATTTCAGGCAATATGGTGAAAGAGTTCAGGAGATGTCTAATATTCAGGTTTCTGTCACTTAGAATTGTCATTAAATGTCTCTAAATGCAGATTTATTCATATGCATACCAAGGGTGGGCCAGTCCATCTCTGTGGCACTCCATTTATGACATCATAATTCTTATGAGCAAAAATTGCTTCATTTATAGACACTTGCTTTTTATTAATAGTAAAAAGTTTCAAATCTTTATAAAATTTAATATTCAGCAATAAATCTATACTTCTCATCTGAAGTTATCTAATCCTTCTCTAATATAAAACATAAAATAATATGAATTACATGATATATTTATGGGGATGGATAGCAGCTAAAAATGTGACTCTGGACAGTAGCTTAAAATGAAATTTTGATCATTTTTTAAAAATTTCTTGTTCTATAAATAATGAGAACGGTAACTTTTTTCTATAAAATTTATTTACTTAGAGCAAACTATTGAGTTTTAATAAAAATATATACTGCACTTTAAATTAAAATGTAATGATGGCAAGTTTATATTTTTACTATAAGGAATTTAGTTTGATTTTCTAAATTCTCATAAAATATAAGTTAAATTGAAAAGAAGGTCAGGAAAGGTGTAGTTCTCAGCATTTATTTTCCTTCCTTTGTCTCTTTAGCATGGTGTTTGCACCCAAAGTTATTCATCTAAGCTCTTTTCTACCCCACCTCAGCCACCCAACACCTGCCACCAAATCAAAGTACTTAGGGCTAAATAAGCACAATAATTTAAAAAGAAACTTAAGTTACCTTAAAAATGGAGTAGAGTAGGTTATTTATTTAACATCATGGTTGTGGCGAAGGGAATTAAAACAAAGAAAAACTCTGGAATGAGAAAAGTAAAGTAAAACAAAACAAGTAAATTCTGAATTGTGCTAAAACAACTTGAAAATAGCACACATTTGAATGGTTTGACTTGACTTTTCTAAACTCTTAATTTTGATCATCATTAATTTAATCTATTTTAATAGAGTATATTTTTCAGCATTTGATTTATGAGAATTATTTGTTATTAATTTTAAATGTTGCGAGCTTGATAACTGAAGATCTTTCAGGCTTAGCCTGGGACCCTTGATGTGTCTGTGGACAGAAAATGGACATTTAAAATGGTGGTGTCTTGAGTTTCCACAAAGTGTGAAAATTCTTAGCCTTTCACATATTATTACAATCCATATGCCTATGTAAAAGCATCTAGCTTATTCCTGGTGCCTAATAAACCCTAGATATTGAAGTTTTAAAATATTTAAACAAATGCTTTTCTTGTTTTGGAAGAAGGGGCCAGTTTTCTACTGTTTACTTCTGTAGTTGCAAATCTTCTCTCTTAAAAGCTCTTCCAAGAACATGGTGGGCAGCGCGATATCGGTCAGACTGGGCGGACAATGTGCTCTTTTATCTCATAACAATTCTTGCAGTACGTGTGCTGTCCAGGATCAGCGTCTCAGTGTGAATAATGACAACCATTTTAATTGTCTTCCATCTGGACTTTCAATTCTCGGCTTGATTTGCTGATCTAATTATATTATGTCCATATTCATTATGGGTTGGAAGGATTTCTGGTATGTTTCCTATTGCTAGGATGAGAGGATGACTCACATATTCCATTAACCCACATGACTGCTTAGCAAGACTGGTCTCTGAGAAGAGGCATTGTACTCAGTATCCATATAAAGTGATGTAACTGTCTGTGCTATATTTGTATACATATTCATAGTACTATATGTATTTACTTTGTGTACCCAACCCACAGAGTGTCTCTCCCGAGTTGCTATCTTAGATGATCCTTTGAGTGTTCATTTTAAAATTCAAGGTGTGAACGTCTGGGTGCCTCTTATGGGCGCAAGTTCATTATTCTATCTCCTGTGCTATTGGGTTGTTGGAAAAGTCATGACGCATTTTTTTCTGTTTTTCGTTGCAAAAATGCATCATGACTTTTCTGACAACCCAATATAAACTGACTCCTTTGGTCTCAGGCAGTGCAATTTAGTGAGCCGCACCAGTGAATCTGTCAGGACTTGCATAATGGTGCTGAGGCAAGGAAGAAAAATATCAGGCCAGAGCAAGTTTCAATGGCAGTAAGGATGAACCGTTGAGCCCTTCATGGTAGAAGAGGTTTGAGGTATACAACATGCTACCAAGTGCTTCTCGGTTGATGAACGCTCAAATATTTGCAGCGTTGGTAACTATAAAAGCCATGGCAAAAGTGAGCTGTGCCTTTGTGTCCATGCATACGTGATGGGGTGAGCAAGGGTACAGGCTGACTGACATCTACTGGACAAGCCATCTTATCCACCCAGTTGTTCCATATCTTCTTTGCAGTAGACATTCTCCTACTGACATGGACATGGTACAAAAAAACCCCTTCATACTCCGGGTCCATTCACATAGACCCATTCACATTCTTCGTCACCGTAACTCCTTTATTAAATCTTCCAATTTTGTTCCTTCTAGTCCCTTAACCAACTAACCTAGTCATTTGTCATTGCCCAAGGAACTGTGCATATCTTTGTCTCCATCACCCCTTCCACCCTAGAAGGAGATTATCACGTGCATTGCTTAAAGTTCTGACCACTGGGAAGATTTCACTAGGTCCTTAGAGCCATCCCTGAGTGGAGCTCTGGGTAGGAGCACCCGTTTATGGCTTCCTCTCAGATATCAAGCTAACCCATCTGTAAACTAAATTTAGGATTTTTTTCTTTACTTTTCTTTCAGTTGATTAGGGAACCTCAACAAGACCATTGGTGTGAGCTTAGGGAGAGCCACCTGTATAACAGATAGGTGAGGTATCTGTGTAGCCACCTGCTCAGGTAACTTGCTTGTGTCTTTGGGTCAACTTGGGTTTGATACCAAGGATACCATTTCCATCATAAAATGGAATTCTGCCATGTACCACCAAATTATGCCTCAGCGGATGTGACGATATCTATCTTATATTGACAGCTCTGATGTTATTGTAACTTGGTGTCCTGTTGTCAGGCTCTCAGTTACTACTAGGAGTAAGGAGCACACCAGGAGCTCCTTTTTATATGATGAGCAGGTATCCCCTTGAGGTCTGCACTTGAACTCCTACTGGGGCATACTGAACAGCCCATGTAGCTCTCTTACTTACCATTGAGGGCCCTACCACCATGGAGTTTCTGAGCCATATGGCCCTAGAATCAGAGTACTTTATCCTAAACCTTGTGAAGAACCTTCTCTTTCCTACGAAATCTCCCAATCAATGGCTTGAAGAGGCATTAGAAACAAAGTTTTATGCTGCCCCCAAAACTGAAAGACGACCATTGCATACCTCTTTCATAACAGTAAGGGTGCATTAAGCTGTCTTTCCATATAATAGATGTCCCCTCATCCCTAAGCTCGTTGGAGCTCTAAAAATTTCCCTGATGGGGTGGGATTCTCATTATTATAGACTCCCTCTCCCCACCCCATGGCATATGTGTGTCTTAGCAGAAGATCTGTTATGTTCTTGACACTTCCTGTTCACTAGGCCCAATGGGTATGAACTCATCAATATGGCGAGATGTCAGATGATAGATGCTCGACAAGGATCTGGATGATCAATTTTTTGATAGAGAGCAGGGGAGTTAGAATAGCCCTGGAAAGACAACGAATGCAGTTTGTTTTCTTTCTCAGGTGAATATGAACATTTTTCCTGGTGCGGACACCATATTCTCTAGATCAGGGTTTGGCACATGGGCCAAATCTGACCCATCATCTACTTTTATAAATAAAGTTTGTTTGGAATACAGTCACATTCATTCGTTTACACATTGTCTATGGTAGCTTTTGTGCTTCAGTGACGGAGTGCAGTAATTGTGACACAGAACATATGGCCTGCAATTCTGAAATATTTGCTAAGTGACCCTGTAGAAAAAAAAACGATTACTAACTGCAGGTCTAGACCAGGGGTTGGCAAACTTTTGAGATGGAAGAGCCAATCCTGTCCCTCACAACAATTTAAAAATTATTCGAGAGCCATACAACAGATGAAATCACCATTATGGGAATAATATCCTTTAAAATTTTATAAATGAAACTATGATAGTTTTATTTTCATTTTCAATTTTACTTCAGAGCCACATGTATGTACCAAAAGAGCCGCACATGGCTCACGAGCTGCAGTTTGCTGACTCCTGGTCTAGACCAAGAGCTGCAACACAGATGCCGGAAGCAGCGTGGACTCTGGCCAAAGATCCCACCATATGTAGCCCCAACAGCTGCAACTTGTCTACCGTTTGCTTCACTTAGTGACAATTTATTATCATCCCCATGATTTATGTGTTTTTTAACCATATTGGTGTGACAAATGGGGATATGGTGGGAGTCATCACTCCAAGTACTACTTTCAAGACTAATACTTGTAATTATTGTCTTTGATTTACTATGATGACCAGTGGGGGTAGTTTTGGGGACTTCGAGTTGACGTTTTGTACCTTAATGATTCCTTTTCCATGGGGCAGAGAGGTTTTGCTAACTGATAAGTATATCCATCTCAATTATATGTTCAGAAAGCAGGGGAGCAAATACAGCATAGGTCTACTCACAGGACTCCTTGTCGGATGGACGGGAACTAGGACACCACTTTTCACTGGCATCCCTAAGTCCCCACACTAATAGGAGAGCCGTGATGACACTTGTTTCAGCTAAGAGTCTATGTTCAATGGCTTTCAAAACACGGCGTAATTCCCTTCCCCACTGTCGCGTTGCTGTAATCAGTAGCCAGGATTGGGAATATATTTACTGTATATACTTGCAGTAGAATTTCATGGACCTCACTCAGGTGAACTCAGTTTCTGGCTGAATTCTGGAAAATGGGTCTGAGATTTGACTCAATTCTGGAAACTGGTGGAGGGTTTGTGTTTTTCTGTTGTGGGGTCTGACTTTAACCCTCTGCTCCCCCATTCTTGGTTTATTTGTGGTTTTGTTAAAAGTCAAACAGTGCCCCCATCCAATGGCTCACCAACTCCGCTGCCCTAGGATCCGCCCAATCTATCAGCCACTGCAAAGGCCCTCCAGGGCTGGGACCCTAGCTGCCGTTTAGACATTGTTGCTTATTATTGTAATGAAGCCCACTTTACCTCTGACACCTCCTGGACCCTGCTTTTCTGGAATACTGTCATTCATAAAAATGCTGGAGCCCAGTTCCGTGATGGCATCATGCATTAAGCCTTCCTACAACATAACAGCCCCTGTTTTCTCCATTATGTCACCGTCTACCTCTGTGGTGGCTTTAGTGAAGGGAGGTTCCCCTCAGCCCTCCTAGGGGGACATAGCTCTCTAGGGGATCTCTGGTGTCAGGTAATAAATCATCAAAGCACGCTCACCTCTCTGAGCCTCCTGATCTCCACTTTGGTAATCTCTGGAGGCTATTCCAGCATCCCCAACTAATTTACTGCAGGCAACCATCACATCCAAGATCCTGAGAGCCTCTCAGCAAACTGTGAAAACTCTAGATGTCTTTGCCAGGAAATTAAATATGGAGTCACTGGAGACTCAGGAGATGACCCACATATCAGGAATTTTTCTTGTTTCCAATCTTATATTCTGCCACCCTGCTGGTCAAATACAAGAGTCTCCTTCACATAGGCTCCCCTTATTCCTGCTAAGACATATTGACCAGGTCTTCCAGCTGTCCTGGCGAAGACACTGCTTCCTTCAATAGATCGGGGGTGCTGAAGAGAGGAAGGGGCAGCTGTCTCAAGTCCTCCCTCCTTCTCTGCCAGCACCCTGACTTTATAGAACTGGTGAACAGAATTCATCGGCTCAGTGTGTCCTCATGCTCCTTAAGAGAAAAGTCTTTTCAAGTGTTGCTACTTGAGATCTGGCTGCCTGGCACCCCCGACTCTCCTGTGTAAAGGCTTCTAGGACAGGGCGCTCCCCAGCCTGAACGCCTCCTAGCCCTCCCATTGTGACGCACTCGCGCTATCGCCTACGCAGGCCCTTCTCGCACCTCTGCCCCCCCCCCCAGGAGAAAAGAGAGTTCTAATCCCTGTGATGCCACAGCACGCTCGGGCTTAACGTGCCCCCAGCCATGTGGTCTCCATTGTCGTCTGACTAGCAAAAGGACCAATGCCACAATCTTTCCTTCAGGGCCACTTTGGGTAGCAACACTCTTCGTTTCGTTCTCTCACAAGCAGACCCGAGAGAAAGACTTGATGGCAAGTATTTCGTATGGGAGGTGATCCGAGGAAGCACACGTGAAAGACGTGGAGCTCTTGAGTTAAGGGAAGGTGAAAAGCCAGCAGTGGGGTGTGCTATAAGGTGGGTAACTGTTGTGGGAAGCCGGGGCCAGTACCACCGGAACATTCTGAGAAACATACATCCCACTTCTCCCACCAGAGGAAGGGGAAGCTAGGACCTGTATCCACTGTGCCCCTTTCTCTGTGGTTTGAAGACAGACCCCAGGAGGCATATTGGTAAATGAAGTGGAATAATCTTCTGTGGTTCTAGAGAAAGCCCTGGACAGCTAAGGGGGGGGGGGGACAGGGACGTAGGTGAGAAGCTGTCATCATGCAGGAGTCACAGCAGCAGATAAACATAAAGGGGATGATGAACTGTGATGAGGAGCATCAGCAATGTATGTTCTGCATATTTATTGAAATGATGCCACTGCTCAAAGCTTTTTGCTAATTTTCATTCGCAGTTGTCCTTAGCATGTGCTGTCTGGAACAGGCTGTGCTCAAGGGACCAGGAAATGCCTCTCCCTGGACGAGGAGGAGTAGATCTCACTACACCAGAGTTAAGAACTGACCGTGGCAACTGATCAATCTCTTTTACTTGTGCAAAGATTCCCCCCACCCCCGCCAAAATCTATTCTTAAGTTCACTTGTGTAGTGACCAAGTGACCAGTGTGAAGGGTTATGTTTTGGGTGTTAGGAGCAGTTAACTCACTTTTACTTTAGTGTGCAATTGTGTTTTTCACTATGGAAGCTTTTGAGTCAAGTAATGTATCTACCTATCTCTTTAGAATGCTTTTCACATGTGAATTGGGTCTTCAGGACCCAAATGGGAACCCCAAAGGGCTGACTGAGAAGAGTACAAAGAAGGGCACAGCTATTTTCACTTACTCTTTGATTCTCTGCAGTTTGAATATGATATGCCCAGATGCAGAGTTCTTGGTATTTATTACGCTTGGTGTTCTCTGAGCTTCCCAGATCTGTGATTGAGTGGTTTTCATTAATTTTGGACATTTTTCAGTCTTTTTTTTTTCTCCTTCAAGCATTTCTTCTGTTTCCTTCTCATTTTCTTTTCCTGGTATTCCGATTACAGTTTTTAGGTATGCTATCTTAGCCTTTTAATTCTTTTTCTGTCTTTAAATTTCAGTTTGGAAGTTTCTACTGCTATATCTTCAAGCACATTGATTATTTTCTTGGCTGTGTCCAGCCTACGGATGAGCTCATCAACTACATTTTTTACTTCCATTGCAATCTTTTTGGTTTCTAACATTTTCGTTTGATGATTTCTTGGAGTTTCCATTGCTCTGTTTCTATTACTCATCTGTTCTTACATATCATTACTCTTTCCATTAGAGCCCTTAGCATATTAATCATAGTTATTTTAAATGACCAGTTTGATAAATCTGAAATCTCTGCCATTTATGAATCTGTTTCTCTTACTTGATTTGTCTCTTCAGAGTATTTTTTTTCTTTTTATTTTTTTTATTTTTTTGGCAGCATGCCCTATAAGTCTTTGTTCAAACCAGGCATGATGTATCAGCTAAAACGAACTGATGTAGATAGACCTTTGTTTGAGTCTCTCCTTTTGTTTTGGGGTGTTCCTAGAGACTTCTTAAGTCAGACCTACACTTTGTAGTATTTTTAGCTGTAATCCCGTTCAGTTTTACAGGAACACATTGATGTGGT
Source organism: Hipposideros armiger (assembly GCF_001890085.2). Classification (NCBI taxonomy): domain Eukaryota; kingdom Metazoa; phylum Chordata; class Mammalia; order Chiroptera; family Hipposideridae; genus Hipposideros; species Hipposideros armiger. The sequence continues at coordinate 261,591 of NW_017731748.1, forward strand.
GATAGCTGAATGGGGGAAGGGAAGCATTCTGTGGTCCTATGATTAGGTCTGTCTTTTAGTTAACTTGAATGCATCATTTCCCTTCTCTCACATGGAAAGCTAGAGGGGGCTGGAGTTTGATGCTCTCCTACCCCAGTGGGTTCAACACTGGTCAAATAGCTATTCAGGGCAGGCCTTGATAAGGGAAGAGGAACCCTGGGGCATATTTCAGAAGGGTTACATTTCCCCTCTGTGCTGAGAGCACTAGAGGGTATTCTGTGCTCTTCATAGTAAGAATATGATAGAGTCCAATGGGGGAGCACCTGTAAGACTAGGCCCCTTTGGAGTTTTTCACTCTTAAGCTAGTTTACACTGAGCCTCCAGCAATCAGTCAATTACACACTTGACCCTTGAAGAGCGCAGGGGTTATGGGTGCTGTCACCCCCCACCCCCTGCCATTTGAAAATTTGCATATAACTTAAGTCAGCCCTGTACATACACAGGTTCCCAACTGGTTAACAAACATACTCTGTTTGATCCATGGTTGGTTGAATCTGTAGGTGCGAATCCCAGAGCTATGAATACTGTCTATCTATTCATTGAAAAAAAATCCACATGTATGTGGACCTGAGCAGTTCAAACCTGTGTTGTTCAAGGGTCAGTTGTAGTTTAAAATGTCCCTGCTGATATGGGCTCCAGCAGAGAGCTTCTATTTCTGGTAAGCTGCAATTATCTGTATCCATCTGTCTGTCTAGTTTTCGGGGCAGCAGTTTTCCCAGTGACTTCAATCCCAATGGATCTAAAAAGAGTTGTTACATTTAAGTTTATTCAGCTTTTTTCTTGTTGTTAGATTGGCAGTGACGATTTCCAAGCTCTTTACCTACCAGACTGAAAACCTGAAGTCATATGTATAAATGTTTTGCCAAGTTATTAAATCTTCATTGCTTTCTCATTCACCAGTGATATCTCTGGAGAAACCAAGACTGAAATAATACATGAGTCCAATAATCTCAACACAGAAACAGGAACAAAAAAACCAAGAGAGAATTGCTGAGAACTAAAAGACGGATGAAAGAGAGGTAAGGGAAAATAATTAACATCCTCATTATTCTATTGGGTTGTTGGAAAAGTCATGATGTATTTTTTCTATTTTTCATTGCAAAAATGTGTCATGACTTTTCCGACAACCCAATAGTTTACTTGTTGAAATCTACTTTCGGGGTGATAGGCTAATGATACAACATCTAAAATCTTTATCCAGCTTTCCAAATACACCTCAAAACTTAGTGACCCTCAAGAACTTTGCTTAAAAGTTATGCTCTCAAGAATTTTGTCTAAAAGTTATTTCCCAGGTTAGAACAATGGATACGTTTCTGCCCATTGAATGAAGGTGGTCATGCTTTTTGATATTGTAATGTCACATGCTCTACTTAATCACACAGTTACTCTCATAAAAATAATCACAGCTTACTGTACTTTTTCACATTTCTGATTTCTTGGTAACAAGTAGGTAAATACATAAAATTGTTTGGGTTGGACAAAATAAGAGAAAGATATGGAAGGTTGGATTTTACATTTTCTTGATGCAAAATAAAATGTCAGAACCATTGGAATAAAAGTTATCATGCTTGGCTGTAGGATTTCTTCCACCTACACCATCCGACAGCCTGCTTCCGATAAATTCCCCCTTGCATCTCTGAATATGATCACTGTTTTTGAAATTGAAAGAGGAGAGTAAAATCAACCAGAGAAATGGCATACATCCGTCCACTGGGGAGAAACTAATAGCTGTATCTGGGAAATTTTTATACAGGAAAAAAAAAATTGCACCATTTGCGATGATTCATATGACTATAAATTTGATTAAAAACAAATCTACTGTAATGAAAAAAACATGTCTACGGGTATTTGAATGAGAGAAAATACATTTTATTCAGGTCTGGTTGTTTGGGGAGTTTTTGGAACCAAATGAAGAGATCCTATAAACAGATTACCCTTTTTCATAACGTGTATTATGCCATAGCACTGCTGTTTACATTCTCCGAACACCCTGACTCTAGTCTTACATGTTAAGTGCTGCTTATTGTATTTTCAGGGTTTGGCACCGTGAATATTTGTATTCCTGTCTATGTCAGTCCGTTGAAGACCAGGCACAGACTTCACTATTTCTCTATATCATATCTTTTCACCTCTCTCTGACAACTGAGTTTTGTTCCACACATATCTTGCCAAAGGGGGTGGTCGATAAAGTTATGGAGTTGCAATTTTATTTTAAATTATATTTCTACAATGTAAAAACCTCACCCTACTTATTTTTCCAATTCAGTTTTTCATTTATAACTTTCTTTTTTATTTTGGCTTGGTTGGAATTTAGATCTCTATCGATGAAGTTAACAAAATCTTCTCAAAAGAGTAATTATTTTAACCTGTGAAAAGGAACATATGCTGTTCGATACCACTCTATCAATTTCTCGAGCTAAAGAGAAATAATCTAGAATGAACTATAACTCATTGCACTTATCTAATAAAGTGGTTAATATACATCCCATTAGTTTGATGGGGTCAGGGCTTTTTAAAAAAAAAAATCTAAGTGGTTTCTTACCAATTGGGAAAAGACAGTATGTGTAATAGTTGAAGAATTTGTTGCCTTCGCTACTGTAACAAATTAGAAACCAGAGATATTATTTGTCCACTTAATGTTTCTGTGGGTCTTGAGGGATTATCAGACATAATACAATGTATCTTTTTGAAATGTATTTAGGTAATTTAAGTTTTAAGTTGTTAACAAGTTCAGACAGTCTTGACATTTTTTAAGTAGTATATAATGCACAAAAGGATATTTAAAAATGGAAGAAAAAGATATAATAGTGGTCACTGTTTTGTATTAAATAGAAAAAGGATTTACTCCAATTTCCTAGAAACTAAGCAGACTTGGCCTTCTGGAATTCCGAAAGAGGAGAAGGTGAGTAAATTTGCAATTGTGACCCAATTACTTTTCTTATTCGATTCTTGATTTTTCTGCTGTTTGCCCCCCGCCCCAACCTTCAGTTTTCTCAGCTGTAAAATGTACATTTCTTCCAGGGTCCTTATGAGGATCAAGAACATATACATCAATCATCTAGTTTATTCTTGGCACATAATAGATGCTCAAACGATGGTGCTACTACTGTCATTATTGTTATAATTTGTAGTATTTATTAGGCTCTTAATTTACATTGCCTTCATTTTAGCAAATCACTATCATGAATTACTCACAATTAATCTTGTTCTAAAAATATGATTTTTATAGTAGTTGTATTTGAATGTCAACCATTTAATACAAGCACCTCATTCTTAAAACTTTATTTTTATTCAAAGCTTCTTTCTTTTCTAAGATATCATATTACATAGTGATTATCTGTACCTATCAGGAGCATAGACTCAGTCCTTAGAATATCAAGTTTGTTAGCTCAGAGATGAAGGATAGCTTCCTGATTTAAGTCTAGAATATCAAAATAACAGAATATTTTCCACTATTCTTTTGTTATTTATGAAATTGACCAAGATCGTAACATAACAAAATTTATCAGTATGCCTCACTAGTTTACTTGAACAAGTGGCACTAAACAAGGTTTTTTATATTGTTTCAGATTGATAAAAAGCTTGATAGATATATGTTAGATTTCTAGGAAAACAAATGGTATTAAAAATGCACGCAGATATCAAATATTGAATATTAACTTGACTGCCTTGTGTGTACATTTTGATGTTAACTTGGAGCACGATTTACAGAGTATTGTATACCCCACAAAAATAAAAAGAAAGATTGCATTTATAATATGCTGTCAAACTAGAAGAAAAAGTTTCACTGACGTTATAATTGATTTGTAAAGAATAATACAAAATGCTGCTGAGGAATATAAAAGAAAGCTTTAATGCATGTGTTCTTGTGAAGAGCAAAATTGTAAAGACAGGATTTTTTTATGTAAGTATTTTATAGGTTTAATGTGTTTCTTATCAAGATGCTCGGGAGCCACACAGCCATTGTCTCACTTTAAATACACGCTCCGTTATTTAATGCATGTTTGAAAGTTAATGCATGTGATGTTGTAGCCTCTTTTTACCCAGCTTCAGAAAACCTCCATTTTTACTTTCCACGAATTCCATTAATACCAACCAAATAGCCAAGGGAGTAACTGAGGCAGAGTCTATAACTGCAGTTTTCCTCGATGCCTGCTAAGAAATCACCAGGTCTTGTTGTATCTGATTCTGGGCTGTTCTCCAACCCATCCATCCCTTTCTGTCTCCAATACAAGAGACCAATTCACCATCTTTTTCCCTGGATTACTGCTATAGAATTGTAATGATCTCTGCCTCTTGTCTTATGTTCCTCTAATTTATTTTCCTCAATGCCAGATTTTAATGACCTCCCTAGAAAAAAAAAAAAACAAAACAAAACAAAAAACATTCGATCATGTCATTCTCCTGGTTCATAAGCTTACTTGTTTTCTTTGAGTGTTAGAATAGAATACAAACTTTTTCATTAACATGGCTTGTAAGTCCAGAAATATCTGACCCTTTGCTTGCTACATCTCTGGTATCATCACTTAGTATTCTCTTCCATATTCCCCAGTTTTAATTATACTGGATTTTCCTGTTTCTTGAAGGACGTATGCTTTTTACTGCATCCTGGGCTTTGCAATAGGTTCAATAGCTTGGCTGGTTAGAACTCATATATCATGCAACTCATCCATTTAAAGTGTATAGTTCAGTGGCTTTTAGTGTATTTGCAGAGTTGTGCAGTCATCCACACAATCAATGTAGGAACATTTTCATCACTCCTCAAAGAACCCCCATACTCATTGGCAGTCATCCCCTATCTCCCTGCACTGCCCTCCCACCCCACCCCACCCCCTGTAACCCTAGGCAACCACTAATCTGCTCTCTATTTCCACTAGCCTATCGTGAACATGTCTTATATGGAATCACACAATTATGGTTTGTGTCTGCATCTTTTCACTGCACCTAATGGTTTCAAGGGTCACCTATGTTATAGCATGCATGAGTCTTCCATTCCTTTTTATGCCGAATAACATTCCATTGTATGGATATTATAGCACTTTGTTATTTATCTTTTTATCAGTTGCCAGGCTTTGGGGTTGTTTCCGCTTTTCATCTATTATGAATAGTGTTGCCATGCACAGTTGTGCATGTGTGGACATATGAGGTCAGTTCTCTTGGAGAAAGTGCCAGGCAGTTTCCCAAAGTGACTGCGCCATTTTACATTTCCAACAGTTGTGTACAAGGGTTCCACGTTCTCCCCGTCTTTGCTTATCCGTATTATTTTTGCCTTTGTAGTAGTTTATTTTTTTCCCCTGGAATACAATCTCCTGTTATGCTAGCCTCCTTCTTTCTTTTTCCAGAGAACTGTGATTCATCCTTCAGCTCTTACCTCAAATGTTACTTCCTCAGGAATCTGTTCCTGACGTCCAAATGTTAGGTGTCTTCATATTGCCGATCGGCATGGCAAGAGATATTTATCAAAATTTATTATGATCAGTAGTCTAATTGTCTGAATCCTAGCCACACTCTAGTTCTGTGAAACATTATGGCCTTTTTTTTTTTTCCCCCTGCTGCATCTGAGCATCTGGAACAAAACCTAGTACCTAGTAGGTGCTGAAATATTTACTAAACGGTGGATGGAATAAAAATCTGGTCCCAAGATCTTTTATCTTTCCCAAACTCAGCAACCATTGACTCCCTTTCCAGCCTGTCCCTAAGCCTCTCCGCAGCCACGTCATCCACTAAGCTCCCTGCACCGTTCCCATCCCTGTCTCCTGCTCCACGTCCCATGATGCTTCAAGGGACCAGCTGTTCTCAGAATCAAGCAGGTACTTTCAAATGTGTAGACTTTGGCTGTCTTTTCCTCACATGCCTGAAATGCCATCTTCCCATCTCTCTCATCTGTATTATTCTGCTCATGGTCCAAGGTATGTCTGCATGCTCCCTGGCTTTTCAAACAGCCTTGAACGTTGCTTATACGTCTAGTCTTCCAGCCATGAGGATGTCATGTGTGTACTGTAATACCCGCTGGGTGTTCAAGACAAATGCAGAAATATCACTTTGCACATGCATCTCATGGAGGGTTTTCATGTCAGTGTGTCAAGGGATTGGTTGTGGTAAGCACAGGAAAGAGAGATTGCTAGGCAGATCTGTGACCTTAGAGCAAGAAGGCAGCAGCGACCTGTATCTCCTCACCAGTAGGCCACACCTGCACTTTTGGTTGTTGTTACGGAGCCTGATAACCATCATGTCTGTCTAATGAGGGACGGTGGCAGCTTGTTGGCACAGCTTTCCTTCACAGTTCCCTTGTGCATTTTATTTTCCTCCTGTTAGGTTTAATGTATAACGGTTTCCCACTGTCACCTTGGTTTTGAAATATTAAAACTTCTATGGCAGACATAGAATGTAATTGCTCAGAATATACATATTAACCAGTAAAAACAGAGAATGACACAAAATAGTCAACAGATAAGAGGAGGCAGAAACAAAGCCTAAAGTTTCAGCTCCTAATTTTGAAGGCAGATACAGTCCCACCTTGATGATATACATTAAACGTGCTTTGTGAATTGTAACAGTGAGAGAAGCCTCACAAGCACACACAGCCTATGTTTTATTCATTCTTTGTTTAGTCATTGTTATCATATTTTATGGCTACAATAACTTCCTTGTAAATTAAAAATAAATCATTCTTCTTCGATTGAAAGAGTATCAAATCTTTATGCTGTCAGCAGTTGACACCTATTAGCATACGGGTATATTTGAAATGAAAGAAAACAGTGGGCTCCCTCCTTTAATATTGTAAAAAGTTATTAGATTATTTGCTAAGAGATTACTTTTCAGAATTGACTGTCTTTGTCGTTATTAATTACCCCTTCAGCAGGACTTAACTGATGTAATGTGCTTCCAGTCGCTTTGGCAACAGTATGAAAATTCCATGGCGGGATGAGTCTGTGTTTACGCAGGTAGAGCTTTGGAAATCATAGGAACAGATATATAAATTTCCGAAAATTGAAGTTCTAGGGAAAATCTTCCTCTTACATTACCTTTCTTATTCATACAGCGCTACAATCTCCTGTCGTGTGACAGGAAGTGGAGTTCTGTCAGTTTTCTAGGACGTAAACTGTAAGGACGATGCCACGTGTATGGGGCCAGTGACAGAGTAATACTGACGTGTGTGTTGTAAGGTTGAATCAGAGCAGCTACTGTGTGCTGGGTCAGTTTGCCCTTTCCTCCTTGGCACTTGTCTTCCTGGGAAATTGTGGGTCTAATGTATGGAGTGTATCCTTATAAAAATCTCAAATTTATGTGAACTCCTTTTTTGGCAGTTGTTCAGATAACTTGCCACTGTGACTTCCACACCACGCCTTCCTGACCTGACCACTTCTTGCCCCTGTTTGTCTCCTTTTTCCCCTAAACACATGACTGTTCTTTTTGGGGCAGAGTAGCCAAGCTGACCTCAGAGCCTGCACAGTCCTCGCCACCCCAGCTTTGAGGGGGTGCGTGCCATCTGGGTCGTCCCTGAGGGGTCGATGTTGCACACGAGTCGAGGCGCTTCTGTGAGCATGAATTTGACTTCCCTCGTCCGAGCGCTGTAAAGCTGATAGTATGTTATAATATCAAGGCTGCCCCCTCAGAGCTGGCGTCAGACCTCAAATGATGGTCTTACTGTGTCCTGTGGATTAGCAACTGGCTTTCTAAAAAACACTGGTAGTACCTTGTATCCCTTTTCCTCCTGTGCCCATGTCACTCTCTAACTCTTTAGCCTAATTCAAACGAGATGATGCTTGCATGTAAAAGATTTTGTAGATTTGGATGGGAGGCAGCAGGAAATCTTAGTGTTGTTTACCTTCTCACTTTGATACACTTTTTTCACTGCCAGACAAAGGTGTGGATGACATTTGAAGTTCGGTGAACTGATTTGGAAGAAGCTTTTTTATCTGATTCTAGAGGCTTTTACAAGTATGAGTGGGTTTTGCACTGCAGGTGGTGAATGGCAGCTGTTTGGGAAGAATATATGAATGAGAATATCAGACACCTCCATGTTGTAAAAGTTTCAAGCATAATGTATGTTTGGTCTGATATCCGAGAATGCGTATGAAATTACCTATTACTTTTTTTTTCCGTTTTTTTTTTTAAGTTCTGGTTATATTTTTTTCCATAATTATAAATTCATTAAAGATGAAACACTTTAGATGAAATTAACAGTTTGAATTTAAAAATCTAAATAAGCCCTATTATCAATGGTATAAATGTCGCTGTAAATGTTTCGAACTTTGTACTTTTCATTTGTCGTTTTGGTTAGGGAAGTAATGGAGAGGCGCCACTGTAATTGGCAAAACTCTGAATTTGAGTTGGAATCTGACTTCTAATCCCATTTCAACCCCCCATCACCTTAAAATACTTGTAGTTAAAATGTGTGGATATTTAAAATAGTTTTAAGTGTAAAGTCTTGAAAAAGTCAATTTCTACTTTTCAGCTCAGACCTTCATTCATTCATGAAACTTTTTCAGTTTCTATTATGTATGAGACCACCATGTCGGATACAAACATGAATAAGCCATAGTTAGACTCTTTAATGAGCCGCTTCTCTAGGGAGGGTGACAGGATGTAACATAAAAAACCGTAAATGTGTAGAGAGGATAATTGCATCACAATGAGGTCAATGCATTTTTAGAATTTAGAGCATTTCCAACAGTCAGGGGTTGAAGTACGCAAAAGGGAAGATCACTACTTATACTCAGAAATGTCTAGTATTTCTACAAATGAAAAGAGGTGGGGAGTCTCCGAGAACGGTATGCCCCAGGAGCTGGAGAGTAGGAAGTACTGAGCATGTGCCGGACACTGCTCCGTTTTCACAAGTCAGGGGGTAGTGTTGAGATAAGACTGGAAAGGTTCCTCCAGGACATCACAAAGACAAAAAAATCAAGAGATGTCCAGTGGGCTACACGATCAAAATAATATTCTCGATGTCAAAATGAAAGAACTTCCCTGTACTCAGTCAGAGCTATGAGCCTTGAACATAGTGGATATTAAACAAATATTAATTGGATAGACGTCTCATCTCATTTAATTCCCCAAACAATTACATGGGAATAATTATTTTCATTTCACAGATGAGAAAGCTTAGGAGTAAAAAGTGGTTTGCAACTTGGGCCAATTCAGATGGCCGTGAAGTTTTAGAACTGAGGCTGGAGGTCAGGTTCCCTAAAGTCCAGTGTCAGAGCTTTCCACCATGACACTTCCCGTGCACTCCGGGAAGGGAATTCAAATGTCGCGATACTTACAAGCCCAGCGCTGTACTTGTCACTAAAGACATAGAGCGCAAAGCAGAGAAACCAAGTGAATGTAATGATGTACCAGAGTCAGTGTTGGCCCCCCTGCAAGACTATCTGATGTACAGTTGATAATTCACTGCTCTGAGGTTACCACCCTGCCTGATGGGTATAGCTAAACTCTGGGGTAGAGGTGGTGAGCTCCATAGGTCATTAGTACCGTCATAACTATTACAAAAAGCTTTCACACTACCTTCATTACACGAATTCATTTGTATGGAAATAGAAGTTTGAGTCATTATTCTGTAAACTATTTTCCTTATCTGCTCCGTCTAAACTGTCCATCACTGATCTGTTACAATCCATCTGGTCTAGGCATAAATCTATTAATTTATTCTGACTGATGACTTTCAAAAAACAATGAAGGATAAAAGAGATGAATGCAATGCACGTTTTAAAAAAACAAACCTAGATACTGCTAACTTAAACAGTTAAATGCACATAAACCCATGAGTATATATTGGGTTGTCGGAAAAGTCATGACGCATTTTTGCAACAAAAGACATAGAAAAAACACATCATGACTTTTCTGGCAACCTGATACCATATGAAAAATATACATGTGAGATATTCTTATCAACAAATGCATAAGCAGTCCAGTATGTACATCCTGTGATACCCCTGTCCCCTGAGTCTGGCTGTGATAGATTTTAACTCAGTTACCAATAATTTGGCACAACAGGTATATAATTCTGTTGACATAGTTCAAATTGTAGATTTGAATAGAAGTATGTATATTTTGTGTTAAATAGGCTACTCGGTGAACTGTATGACTGGGAAAATCTTAGGTCTACACTCTCAGTTTCCAAATGAAATACTGAAATACAAACCAGCATACCCTCTCCTGAACCCCCATCTTCACCATATTTTTAAAAAAGTAGTTGAGCAAATATTTCCTTATTTCTAAATAAACATATTCTATGCATTAAAAATTTTGGACTGCAGTTGATGGCAGGTAACTGAAACCATGGAAAGCAAAGCCATAGATAAGAGGGAACGAATGCAGTGTCACGTCTCCTAGTGGGCAAGGCAAAAGTTTGGTCACAAGATAAAAATGAATACTATTTGACAAGGCTAGGAAAAACATAGACCTTTACATTAAGGTATTTGCTTCCTAAATGCATGTCTGTTTGTTTTCACAGGTCATAGAATTATTTAAAATGTTAATAATTGTTTAGAAGTTCACATACTTAGTGTCATGCAAGTTACTTGTACAATAGTTTTCACTATGCATCAGTCTCCAAATTGCAATTGCGGTAGATGTTTCTAGAAATGTCAGCTGCTTTCTGGTTTAGATTCATTCCATAACACCAATAGTAGCTTGTAATTGACATTTTACTATTCTGCTCCAAGCTAAAGACAGATGGGCGTGTATGTATATGTATGATGTGAAAAGCAAGAGTTTTCACCAATGTTTTTTTCCAAATCAAATCATAGTTACGTTTCACTGGATTTTTGAAAAGGTGTGCATCTGTTCTTTATTTGTACTTTTTTTTCCCCCCATCTCTAATTGCATCCTGACTCAAGGGGTTTGCTTCCTAAGTTATTAAGTATGGCAGCAGGCAACTGGAAATTAGAATTTCAATATAACAATCACCTCTTTGGGAGGTATATAGGAACCAGTGCTAAAACAATAATACAGTGGGTTAGACAATACTTCAGTCTGACATGTCTCGAGAATTTTAAATGTGAATATTAAAGCTAGGATCAAATACAAGGTTGCATTTTAATTTACTATACCGCTGGATATTATGAAACCCTAATGAACTCTGAGTATGATGCCTATTGAAATTAAGGCTGAAATGATGCCTACAAAATGTCATTTAATATTGCTTTCTAACACTAATCATTGTCTAACATTTCATAAGATGGAGAAAAATATTGGATGAAATCACTAAAAATTAAGTCTGTTTTTAAATTGGACACTTTGGCAATATATGTGGATAAGGGCGGCTTTATAAATCAGGTCATTAACATGCCTTTAGTTAATAGTAATCTTTTGCATTTGTAAAGTGTGCTTTCTTCAAGAAGCTTAAAGTATACTTTTAATATCTTTGTACAGCTTCACAGTAACTCTGAAAAATGAAACAGATCTCTCTAAAATCATCATTGCACAAAGAAATTCTCGGTGGATAAGTGACCTAATGTGGAATAAATAGCCCCCAAAAATCTATGGCTGCTTTTGTCTGCCTCAAAGTGTACAGTCAGATCGATGGTCCCACTGAACTTTGCATGGGTCTGAAATTATCTGATGTGTTTGATCCATTTGGGGTGCAACGTTTTAAAAAGGAGCCGTCGGTCATGTATAATTTGTCATTGGTTCAAGGATCCCAGCTCTCATACGTTTATGATATATCCTGGTTTTTCAATAAATATTTACTACCTGAGATAATGTCAGATCATGGCTATATAAATGCCATAAAAGGTTACACACGCACAGGGAAAGTTAAGGAAAACCCTCGTTTAATTATCATTACTATTTCCTCACTGTCATCTTCTTTTAGGAATAAGGGATAGGGAAAAAGGACTCATAGTTCCATTCTGCCTGTAGTTCAGCTCTTGGAAAATGGCCCTGTTTCATGGAATAATAGCTAATAGGTATCGAGTGCACATTCTGTGCCAGAACCTCATCTGGATTCTTTAGATACAGTAGTTCATTTAATCCTCTAGAAACTGTGTATGCGGTAACATTGTTACCATTTTTATTGTTGAAAAACAGGCAGAAAGAGATTATTTATTTGTCAGAGTCGAAAAGAAACCCTGGTAAGTGGCAGTGATCGGATACTATGCTTAACACATATACACTCAGTAAATGTAGTTATTAATTCAATTATTTAGGGTTATTAGGAAAGAAAATAGTATAGAAAAACCAAAAGGACATGAATACATACATTTGCCTACCTGGCACTGTTAGCATTTTATGTGAGATGCCCTCTAGGATATATCAGAGGAGTGTAAACTCCAAGCGGGAAAGAACTTCTCAGTTGAAAGAACTTCTCAGTTCTTTCACAGAGAGAAACTTCTGTTTCTCAGTGCTTGTTGATATGCTGCCCAACTGCTCAGTACACTGACTAAGAAAAGCCAGGAAAAAAGATAAAAATCTTAAAATAACCATAAACACTGAAACAGAAGCAAAGCACCATGGCTAAGAACTCCATTCTAGTCAAGAGAGCAGACAGTGGATAAAGCACATACCTCGGGTTTCATTTGGTGGCGTACCCTGACTCTGAGCCCACAGAAGAGAAGCTAGCTAGAATCATGCAGGAAGATGCTATGTTCCTGTCACAGCTTAATTTTTGCTCTTCCGAAGGAAACGTGGCAGTCTCTTCTCCAGGTGCCAAGGGCTGGATGTGAGGCAGCAGCAGGCTTGTGTTTTCTCATCTCACATCTCCACGTCTCCTGCCCCAAGTACTGACTCTTCCAACACACTTCTTTTCATCTAGACAGAGACTACAAAGCTCAACAAACTATAGGAATCCGGACTATTGGTCAGGGCTGCTCTAGCGGGTAGGGGGTGGGGGTGGGGGGCTGTGGAAGGAGAGACGGAGGCAGAGGCAGCCCAGAGGTTTAATACCAGGAGCCAAACGCTACAGGAAGTAACCCGCAGAGCCACGAGCCTGCCATGCAATGTGCTTCTTTTTCAGGCGTTACCGCAATTCAGATCAGCAGAGAAATTGGACCATGTCTCTGAATTAATGTTTTGTAGGATCTTTTATAGAGTCTCAAGAAATTCTATTCTATGCTCAGTAGGGCTCAAGGAAATCAGACTTCTTTATCAAGAAATGTAGCAAATTACAAGTTATTTTTATTTGAAGGGAAGAGGGCTGGAATCAGTTGAGCAACCCTAGGACAGATTGTAATTCTATGACACTCTTATTAAAGTAATTTGGTTTTAAGATAAACGGATCAACAGATGTCTGCCACCCTATTGTAAGAATGCAGTTTCAATCCTGTTCAAATAAATAAACATGGGACATAGCCAGTAAAGCAAATATGGGTTGGTTGCCATGCTTTAAACAAATACTAGCATAAGTGTGATGAGTTACAAAGAGATAATGAGCAGGAATATAAAATTGACATGAAACGCAGTCATTGATTAGTAGAAGTGCACAGAGAATGTGTAAGTGGTCGCCATACGTAGCATTGATAAGCATTGCTTAAAGACAGTGGCCGTGTGAAGGAGACAATACAGAGGATTGCAAATTCTTAGACTCTGTTATCCTGTAGGGCTGTCTCTTCATGTCTGTCAGAAGGAAGAGTGTGTTTGTTGACATCACAAAAAGTTTGTTGTAACTGTTGAGCCGTTTCCTGTAATAATTGCTTTTGCGGCCTCGAGGTTGGTTTTAAAAGCTTGAATTATGAATATTTCATATTATATTATTTTCATATTCCATGAGCATACCTCATGCAAATGAACTTTCTTATAGCCTCGCACTGACCTTTACCTCATTGAAAGAAATTAAATTGTAAAGTGAATCTGCTTAGGAAAATCTTTTTTCGGAAAATGTCTCTTCTACGTTGTTGAGGTTGAAGAAGCCGTTAGCATTCCAAGACATCAACCCCATTACATAACGAAATAAAAATCTAGTAATTGGTAAAAAAAATTAAAACGTTAAAATAGTTTGCTCAGGATGAAATGAATTAACACTGTTTAAAATGTTGGCATGCTGCGGAGAAAAAGTGCCTGCAATGATTAGCTCTTAATTTTTCAGGATTTGGGGGTGCTTTTCAGACCATATCCTGGCATACTTGACATTTTCATCAGGCTGCTTCAAAATGGTGAGACACATTGAGATAAAGAAATTTCGACTTTGTAAATCCCTAATGTGTAATTGCAATAACATATTCATATATTAAGAAACAAAAAAACATGTTAAATACCTAGAAACAAAAAAGATAATTATTTTGCAAGTAGTGACAAATAATAATAAGACTATTTTCTGTTTTCTCTGAGTATCTGAGAGTAGTTTTTTTTAATCTCTGGTGATTCCTGAGGAAAATAAAACCGCAGGTTGTGAATTTTCTGTTCACAAAATCTCAGCTGCCTCCTAAAATTTCCTGTAACCTTATGATGCCTGGAGGACTGATGTCTTGTATACTAAGAAGGAGAAAAATTCTGGGCTTCACATGCTCCATTTATTTTATTCACACCGTATCTTATTTCAAAACTCTGAAATCATATTACGGCAGGGACTTTACTTCCTTTATCTAAACATCCTGATTTAATTTTCAGATTAAAGTGTTCTTGAATGTAATGTCATGCATGGAATCAAAAACAGAAGTATTGGTGTTTATTTTCATACCCAGGAATGGTTTTATGTGTAAGCCAGGTTTAAAGGGAACAGACCTATAAAGAGAGAGTCTATAGATTTTCGAATAATCTCAAGAAACTATTACTTTGCATAATTATAAATACTATTTATCTCAAAGATCAAAGCATTGATATGTATCTATATATGTGTATGGATAACACCCTGAAAACTTCTTTTATCTAAAATTCTTAGCAAAATAGCCACCTGCAGAAAAAACAAATAAACAAAAAGCAGAGGAGAAAATATGCCTTAAATTGGTTAGCAAGAAATGAATGAATGGATTCAATAGCAAAGTTGTTGTTTCCTTCAGGATCACGTGATTTTATTTAGCGAACGTATTATATTTCACAGTAGTTTTAAGAAAAATATCGATAAATAAAATTTTGTGAGTTGTATCTTCATCTTTCAGTGAATTTACTTCATAGTTTTGGGTATGTGATTTTTCGGTTGATATTCACTTATCAGTGTCTGTTGACATCTGCTTTTCACTTTTCTATCAAACATTCACTTCAAAAGCCTTTATGTTAAGGAATTTTCTGTGACTAAAACCTGTATACATTTCTAAGATTTTTTAAGCTTTTCTTTAAAAGAGTTTACAAGATTATAATATTCTAATGTTTTTCATTTAGCTAAAATGCCGTTATTTACTTTTCTATGCAGTGTGAAATTATGAAAGATTTGGTGATAGCAATAGCTTGTTCTTATGTCTATTCAAGAAAATCTCATTATTCTCAAATGACATTTGTTTTATTTGTAAAAACCAAGATTTGTATTATCACCAAAACATGATACTTCAATACAGGGACTCATTCTCATCATCTTACACATGCACTAAAGTCAGTGAGTCTATAATTAATCTACTTGGCACTTTATAAATATTTTTAAGTTCAGTCATCTTAAGAACACCATAGAGGTTTTATTTGAATATTACAAAAGAAAAATTGAAGTTCAGACTATTTCAGTAACTTTCCTAACATATTGCACTTGATAAGTGATAGAGGCAAGATTCAAATAAAAACACTCCATGTTTAAAAGTCTTCACTCTTTGCTAAAATACTGCATTGCCTTGCACATACAGTGCTTGCACATGATTCCACAGTGTTTTATGGCGCTTCTGGTATGCTCCTAGTATGACAGTTGCAGTATTGACTTTTATTTGTAGGCTTCATGACAACTCACGTTATCTCATTCAACCCAACTCTCCCTTTAAAGATATTCTGTTTTCATATGACTGGCTAAAAAAAGGTAAACTATATTCCGTGTGATTTCTTTTCTCCCATGTGTTTCTAAGTTTTCTACAAAACTGTTCCTGATTCTTAGACCAATATGCCATATTAATTTTTAGTCTAAAAGGTTCTTTCATTAATCCTACCTATTGGCCTCGTTTCCTTGCTTAGGCCTCCATCAAGAGGTGCTTTGGGGACTATCAGGCAATCTACTTAGAATCAACACCTGCACAGACTATAAAGAAGATTAAGAATTAGAAATCCTGAGTTCTTAAATAAAAAAAAGAAATGTGAAGGGTAAGGGAGCTTAGAACATACATGAATTTCTGAGGATCGGACATCTGTTTAGGGAGCTCAGGCAATGATGGTCTCAAGTCACGACTTTGCTTATGTATTTCTGCTGTCTTCTGGCCAGTGTTCAGTGCTGTCTCCCATTTTTCCTTTTTTTTTTCCCTTCTTCAGTTATTTACTTTGTTTTCTATATTTGGCCATGTTTTCTCCTCTACAGATACAAGCTTCTTGAAGTCAGGCATTGACTTCATCAAGAAGTCCTGGTAGTTTTGGATGGGTCTGATTGACTATTTCATAAGTTAAACAAAATTGGACACTTCTGAAAAGTATTAGAAATGAAAGCTGCCTACTATATAGCTGTGGTCCTAGAACAATGGTATAAAGATCAGCCCATCGTTTTTCTGATGAGATAAAAAAACTTGTATCGCCCTAACTCCGTGTATAAAGCAATCATACTCTTTGAAAAGAAACAGCCACAGGAAAAGAAAATACCTATCAGCCAAAGAAAAATTAAAACTCACTTTTTTAGTTGATACTTGAAATGCATGATGACTTGTTTTATTATTCACAACCATATAAGGCATTGACTTAGCATTGAAATGGATGATAAAATGCCTCAAATAGTACTTTCTATCCCAATATCTTTCTAAAATAAGAAAAAACTTCTATGTCTAATTTGATAACAGGAAAGACAATCAAAAACCACTGAGAGCATTTAGTTCTCAAATAATCATTAACCGTATGGATGAAGAAAATTAAAATATTTATTAGTATAGGTGAGCTATAGTTTTCATAGTTTACATTTCAATTAAAATATAATTTCCCAAAGCCAAATGTATGGCACCTTTAAATATAGACATTTATAGACCAGGCAATACACATCTAAAGTTAAATATTTCTGTAAAGTAGAGACACATATACTTATTAGCATAATCTTATTTGAATAATATGTATTAAACGGTTCAGTGAGATTTGGGATAAGCACATGATTGATGGGGGAACACTTTCTGAATGTAGCAAATACCAAAAAAACATTCACTCATTTCTAATTTCTACCCCAATTCTTAAAGACCCCAAAATGAAAAATGTGTACTCTTGGACTAAACCTCCTCTGGTCATCATTCCAGTGACTGACTGCCCGCCATTTTAGGAGCAGGCTCTCTTCACAGGTGAGAAAACGGTCCACTCAGTCTGGCCCTGGAGCTATGCGTCATCTGGTCATGCTTCTGGGACCAGTGGACGCGTGCTCCATACACCTGGGTCAGTCCACGC
This sequence comes from Hipposideros armiger, assembly GCF_001890085.2. NCBI lineage: Eukaryota > Metazoa > Chordata > Mammalia > Chiroptera > Hipposideridae > Hipposideros > Hipposideros armiger. The sequence goes on from NW_017731748.1 coordinate 279,045, forward strand.
TCACTCAGGAGTGAACAGAAATGTGCATCCTTCTCGGTTATCAAGCTAGGCTGGTTGTGTTTCACCTGGACTTTCTGTAGAGATGGACGTGTTCTCCCTAAAGTTCCCGATGCTGGCTTATCACTAGAAGACATACTGCTCTCCTTGAGCTAGGGTTAGTGGCCCAAGAACAAATGACAGTCCTCTCCCACCGTAAGAGCCGGATCACTTCCACATATTCTGTACAGGGATGGAATCTTCATCATTACGGAAAATGTCGTTGAATTTCTGTCTGAGCCTTACAGTGTTTGCGTCTAGAAAAAAAGAATCCAAACTAGATATTTGGTTAAACTGTCACCACTGTTGAAAAAGCTTAACCTTAACTTGACAATCTTAGAAAGCGTTGTTATTGCTTCTCTACTGCCATTTAATTAAGCAATACATTTTTCTCATCCTGAATGGAATGAAGTCAAATGGAAAGTTTTAACAGAACATGTTGACAGACACAGTATTGTTAGAATAAACATTTTGATTTGCCTTCTTCAAGTCCTTTCCCATGATGCATTTCATTTTAAAAGATGAGCCCATTTGTTAACAGACACGTGCTATGTCTAAGAAGCAGATGTACAAGCTTGCCACCAAAACGAGCAACTTAGTTGTCTTTATAACCAGATGGAGACATCTGACGTCACATCCTGGAATTCGTTGTAGGTAAACGAGCGGGACCGTCTTCTAAGATTGGTTGGCTTCTGAGGTCTTCCTTCTATCAAGTTTAAGTAGATGTCAGATTTCAGGAAACGTGTGTAACTGTCTTGTTCCATCAGCTGATACACTCGGCTTTGTGCAGCATCGAAACTGTGGAGGGTGGGTTGGGTGATGCTCTTAGTAATAAGTTCTTTGGTGTGGAAATCAAGGTTTACCTAGATGATAATTTTAAAAAAGGGTAATTATGGTCAACCTGTTGAAGTAAACATCTTTGAGAAACAAACAGTAAAGGACTATCAGTGTGGAGTGGGCACAGTGCACCTGAGTGCCTGGGTGCCACTCCTATTACGGGTCCGGGCACCCAGCAGTTCACCCTGGGCAGCACTCCACCTGGCTCCCCTCCTGAGCTTCTGGGCCTCCCCACACTCAGCTAATTAGAATCATGGAATATCATCATGGTGAGAATCATAGGGCTCCTTAGGTCCAGCTCATTTTCACAGTGGAAATTTTAAACTTCATAGGAATTAAATAATTCTCAGTGATGGCAAACAGAAAGTTTGGGGCATATTTGGGGTTTCGATGTAGGGCTTTTGTTTAATCCCATTGCTTTTTCATTATATTATGATGCTGCCTTACAACCAAATATGTGCAGAAAAGGAATATCTTTTCAAGATATGAAACGCTTTAATGCTTTTTCTCAAAGCATTGATGATCTATTTGGTTCTGATGGTGGTGGGATTCCAGGTGAGGGTTTTTCCTTTTCCCTCGTGGGTAACACCGTGAGACTAGCTGCCTTTTATGTGTGTGGATAAGGTCGGCCTTGAGAAAAACAGAATAATATATGGAAACACAGAACAAACTGAAACATACTGCAATGAGGAAAACAATAATCATTTCATGCGGAATGATAGTCACAGTGCTTCTTCCTGGACAGTACTAATTTGCAGTCAAACAGAATTCTTAAGGATGTTAAACTACCCATCCTATCACTTCAGTGAAGAAACACTGTGTGTTGAACACATAATAGAAACTCTGGTTTTTCATGTTTGAGGAGAGTCTGGTAGCATTTGCTGGTTTTATAGCCACCGTAGCAATTGTATCATACAGTTATCTCACATTGAGTTTGCAGTCCAAGAAAATCACTATTGTGTTTTCACTGGAACCATGGCCAAATTAGATTTCCCTCATTTCTCTATTAGAAAAAAATTAAATCTATCTTAAGGTGGAGGAATAATCATTTTGGGGGAAAATAAAACTTTGTGTAGGCAGATGAGCTAACATGAAAATGGCACGTGTACAAGCTTCTTCACTTCTCCTGCCTTCCCCGCTTACTGAAATCTTTCGTTTCTGAGAGGTTGCTCATGCTAACGTGATTAATATGCATGAGCGACTGAACCTAAATGTTGCAAGTAATTGTATTCACTCATAGTCTAGAATAAAAATAACCCTGAGGAGTGACTTCAATTATACCATTACTTCCATGTCAAATGTCTTACAATGCATTCTGTTTGTCTGCAGAAATCTGTAAACACCCGTTTTGCTTCAACAAAATCCTTACCTTTCTGGTGAAATGTATGGGTGTATGCATTTGATAAAGGCAGACTCTCACAAATGTTTTGCAGACACTTGTAAAATTTTGCAGTTATCTTTACCTCTTGTGGAGCGTCACTCTGGATAAATTTTTCATATATTGCTTTTGCTTTAAGGATAATTTGCTGAGGGTCTCTGCTTTTCTTGAAGTCTTCGCAGGCTTTCCAAAATTCAATGTTTTCCTCACTGAATTCAGTTTTAAGAAATCTGGTAAAAGTCTCCAGTCCATCTACAAAGAAAAGGAGTGGTATATTTTAACTCTAAGATATTAATGCTGAGAAAATGTACTTCGTATTAAAGTGTACCTGGAAAGACGTCTTCTCTCTAACGGATCATAGCAGCATCCATCTTGCACTGCATATATGTGGGACCTCATAGAAGTTAGCCGTGATCTTCCCAACTATCAAAGGGGAGTGTCATTTCTGTTGAAATGAGGCTGGTATCACACTTAGACCTGAATAAGCGGGTCCCCCACTTTGGACCTTATTTTGGGCCTCTTTCAGCCATGCCTCTACCTGGGTGTGTGGGGGGAAGGTTATTTTATACAGCCAAGGAGCCATTCCACTTGGAGCACCCCACATCTTCTAGGCCATACTTCTGGGACTCAGGACCCTGGAATTCCCTGTTTATAATATCTCTTTCCAGCGTTTGTCCGCTCAACTCATTTTCACTTAAATTTATTTCCTATATCCACTGCCCTATAGCACTATTTCTCAAGGTCAGTGATTATTTCTAATATAAAAAGTTTGATATAGAATGAAGCATGAAGGATAACTCTCTGTTGGTGGAATTATGACACTGTCTAAAGGGTTTTGCCTTTATGACATGTTTAGAGGTTTTGAGGGGTAAGTGCTGTTTATACCCCTTTCTACATTTCATATTGACAACAATGCTTGGAAGAGGTCCAATATTCATTTGCATACAAAAGGAAACTGGATTTCACATAAGCTCAGTTGCTCCTACTCACTTTTCAAACAAACAGAAACTTGTAGATGTGTATCTTTGTCAGGAGTTAGGACTTTCTGTGGGACGCAGAGCAACAGCCCTTCAAAGATGGCCATACCCTGATCCCCAGAACTTGTGATTGTTTCCTTATAGGGGAGAAGGAGCTTTGCTGATGTGGTCACCGTTAGGGACCTTGAGAAGGGGAGCATATCCTGGGTTATCCACGTGTGCCCAGCCTCATCTCACGAGTCCTTACAAGTGGGAGAGGAAGCCAGAGGGGAGGGTCGGAGAGATGTAACACGAGAAGGACTGTTGCTGACCTTGAAGATGGATGAAAATGGTCATGAGCCAAAGAATGTGGAAGCTTCTAGAAGGTGGGAATGGCCCTCAGTTTAGAACCAGCAAGAGAATGGAGATCTTGGTCCAAAACTTCAAAGAACTGAATTCTGCTAAAAACCCAAATAAGAATGAAAGGGATTCTCCCCTAGACCCTCTGGCAAACACAACATCCTGCTGACACCTTGATTTTATTTACGATGAGACCCTGCACTTCTGACCTACAACACGGTACGATTGTACACTTGTGTTGTATTCTGTCATGAAAGTTGTCATAAATTATTACTGCAGCAACAGGCGACTAATACAATCCTCAGGTTATGCTTTACACATCACCATTTATTTCTCCCTTTTATAAAACTTGTCCTTTTTGTCATGAAGCACTATTATTGGGTTGTTGGAAAAGTCATGACGTATTTTTTCTATGTTTTTCATTGCAAAAAATGTGTCATGACTTTTCCCACAACCCAATAGTGTTATTATTTTATGTTGTGAGCAATCTTTTGACTATGTTAGAGTACCAGGAAATTAATGTGTAGGAAATCAGTCCTCAGAAATGATGTGATGATCTACAGATGTTCCCTAAGTATTAGAGGATGGGATGGGTCCAACCACCGCCATGATGAGTCACGTCTACCCCACTGCTCCTTCCGCTGGCATTTTCACCAGAGTGAGGGGAGATGCTACGTTTCTCTTACTCAGTAGACTGACCCTGAGCGCCAGATGTGAGTAGGGAAATGTTAGTTGAGAAGCCAGGAAGACAAGCCAAGGTCAGGCCCAACAAGAATGTGAGAAGGTATCGTGAGACTGGTGTGCAACTCAAACTTGTCAACTGTCATCAGATGCTGATGAGATCATTCCTGGTCAAACAGGACCATCTTAGGAGACTTTCATACTAAGGGGCCCTGAATGAGTCAACAGTGTCTAGCCTCTGAGCAGAAGCAAGAGTGATCAATGTGCATGATATCTAACTATTCTTTTTCTTATTTCTCTAGCTTAGTGTTGGATTTTCAAGATTTATTTCTTAGGCTGCGTCATACACTTTTCTCAGAAAGTAGTAAGGAAATATGCATGAATCATGATCCTTTTGAAGTATTTGGACAGATTTTCCGCAAATGCTTAAGAGTGTGTATACTTCAGAGTAAAGTTAACAATCTATCTCTGTTTTTAATATGTTTAAACCCAAATCGCTGCCAAAAGTGAACAGGGAGTCAGACACTCCAGTTCTATGAATACCAGGGTTTAACAGCACACCAGCACGCATGGGATTATTGGTTGTAGTGTGTTCCAGTTTGGTTTTCTTTCCCACAATTCCTTTAACCCTCTGTATCTCAGCACCTGACCTGGAGAAGAAACAGTTTGAGTCACTGTTCTTATTTGAGATGACATTCTTTTAATTTGGCCGTTGAGTAGCAACAGCTTGAAAACTGCTTCCTTTGTTATTTGTGTGACTGGAAAGGTGGCTTTGTTGCATAACCTCTGATTTTACTTTGTTGTGTCTCTTGTTTTCTCCTTCCTCCTCCTCCTTCTAGAATGATTGTAGAAGGAAACAAGAGACAAAGGCAAAGCAAACCTTTCAATCCCTAGTTCGAAACTTGAATTTGAAATGTGGGCCATGTTTAGGTCTGTAAAAGCAAAACCACAACAAAAACAGCAATCTGTAGACCAGTTGGCTTGACCCAAACTTTAGGAAATTATGCAAGCATGACCCAGCCTCTGGCAAGAGCTAAAAAAAAAACAAAAAACACTGAGAACGTTCTTCTTGATAAATTTTTAGTGTAATAAAAAACCACTGCTTGACACCCATGTTTCCTTCCTCTTTCAAGTTTTTAAAATGTTAGTCTTTTCCCTCCCCTATTAACATCCACCTTTTACTGGCTTAAATTCTCAAAAAAAAATTATATTCGTTCAATTTATTTCTAGTAAATATCGTCAGAACTAATACCCTTTTTGTATTTTTTTTGAACAGAATTCTGGAATTTCTCATTTGCTTAGTAGATTTCTGAAGAGAATTCCTTGGCTAGATATTAGGACACAATTGGAAGCAAGACAACAAAATGATAGTGAGAACATTTTCTGGTAACCCTAATTAAAAAAGAATGGTCATGTGGAAATGTGCACTGTGTTGATATGGAAAGATATAACGTTGGGTGTCATTGCTGTGTTGATGATGTGGCTCCTGCCTCTTTCCACCCGTAATCAGGGGGCACTTTCACTTGGCCCCTGCTGTTCCTCTGTTACTGTTTGAAGGGAAATTGAAGCAAAGTTGACAAAATACAATGCCTACTGTGTTACAATGGGAGGATGGTTAGTTCCGGGTCAGAAGTGGTTTGGAAAGAGGAAACTAAAGCTGTGTTTTATTGGGTTTAGGAATGAAGTTACTTTGACCCTAGTAAAGGGGAAACTTTTGTTTCAATATGTTCGATCCATATATCATGTATGTGCACAGATCGATCGGTTTTTAAATGCAAAGTTATTCCTACACTGAGATAATTAATAATTATCACAATTTAGGAGGATAGCACCATTATTTTCCTGATGATTAAATCTCAATTATAATAAAGTGTTTCGTGCTGACATCTGAAAAGGATCATTCATATGCCAGACAACTGAAATTGTTCCTTACGTATTAACAATAACTTCCTTCATCTATCTTTAAAAAATGTGTGAAACACCCAGTATGAACCTGAGGACCGTGTTATATACCGAAAATGCAATCCTAATTACAATAGCCAGAGGTTTTGAGTGTTTCCAAGGTCTCAGCACATTGGTATGTGCCTTTTCCTGGTGCGGGTCCATTTAATTTTCAGTCAGCCCTAGGGAGGAAGTTCTGGTCTACCCATTTATACAGACCAAAAGCTGAGGTTCAGGGTTAAGTTGCCTTAAATCTTACAACTGGGAAAAGATAGTACTGGGGTTGGAACCCAGGTTTGTTTTGTATAGAATCATAGAACCTTTACCACTAACCTACCACTTCTAACAGATAAGAGAAGCTGTGCATAGTCCAAGGACTCAGCCCAGACCTCCGCAGGGGTGAATTACTCCGTTTGGAGCATCACAGGAAGTTCACCTTGCATGGAATTCAAAGGGAAGCCTTCCAGAAAATAACAGAAATGTTACTTGGAATATAGCCCTTCACTCATTCCCAAAGTATGGGTGTGGACTAGGTGCTGGCCATCGTGTTCTGGGATGGCACACAATCATAGCCCTTTGTCACCATGGTTAGTCCTGTGCTTGAAACAGACATTCCAGATGTAGTCACAGCACTAGTCCTGGGGAAAGTGCCTTGTGCTGAAAGTATCCATGATGAGTTAATCGGAGTGAGTGGAGTCTGCTGGCCTAATATGAATACAATTGGGAAGCATGCATACTAATTCCAGAAAGGAGTTAAGGACGAATGAGAAAGTGGTTCATTTGTTTACAAGGTGAAGTAAATTACTTTTGAAAATGTAATATGCAGCGCTGTGCAAGGATATTCCAGCACGTTAGCTTTACTTCCTGTGTCTCTTACGCACTCTGGGCAGCTGCAACAAGTCATGTCATAAGGGAACCACCTCTCTCCCAGGGGCAGTTGCTTACTAAACTGGCCCTTAGAAAGCAGCTGTGGTGAAGCAGCTGTCAGCAGGCTTGACAGAACCTGAGAGTGGAAGTCACCCTAAAAGACGCTGGCTCAATGCATCCTACAAATATGAAACGCTTGCAATTGCGTGTTTCTCAGTTGAAAGTCTGGCACCTGCTAGAGGATGTTTCTGGTGCCAATAAACCGAAGTCATGCCACTCTGAAGCTGGAACCCCAAGTACAGTAACAGCCTAAGATCTAGGTTGCATTGGTTCCTCTGTAATATCGGGCTCCACAGCTCTTGACCTGCCCAGGATGTGGTGGTGGCTTGGATGATACTGCTTTAGTGGTGTGATGCGTTTATAACTAGAGCTAGATTGTACTTCTTTTAAGTGTTCAGATAGAGGAAGACCTTGGGTGTTGGCATGGGTCAGCTTGATTCAGAAATTTAACTTTGCAGAAACACAGGCTCCCTTGTCTTGCAGAAAATTGGTAACTGAAAATTGGGAAGAGCAACTTGAAAAGACATTGGGGGACCAGTGCAAGGAGAAGTACTCATTTCCTTCCCCAAAAGAGAAGTGCACATTTCCTTCCAGCCTTTAGCAAAGGCAGTAATGAGTATTCTCCACAGTAGAATCAGTTCATATTTTCAAATCAAGGGGGCAGTGCAATGACTTACATATCCTACTTTTTTCTTACTTGTTGTGAATTATGCTCAGAATTAGGCTTAGCGGAACTATAATTCCTCTTAATAGGGAATAAAATCCCGGGACCTTTGGTTCTTCCTTTTTCTTCATCTCCTCTTTCTTCACCATGTCATTTTACAACATATGTACGCATGCAGCCGGCCACCCAGTTCACCCGTTTTCTTTCCCCAGCAGCCCTCACCCTGAGGTTAGTTTAGGCATCTGTAAACAGCCTTCCTTGTAGGTAGCTCGTATCGCATGCAGAGAATTCTACCTGTCTGTCCATCAGAGGTAGCTTGCTAACAAACTGTCCCAAAGTTTGGGCTCAGCTTGGTTTTCCATTGTGTTTGTTCACTGCCCTTTGCCTCAGGAAAAGTGAGCTGCCTGCTTTTCCAGGTCGCACCCAAATCTCTTATTTCACTAATCCTTTCGTGCCTTTTTCTCTGCTCAGGAATTACCTTTTCTTCTGCCTGTCAAAATCTTGCATTCATCTATAGAATCTCTTTTAATGGTTTTCTAAAGCCTACATGATACATTGCAAGTTGTATTGCATTTAAAAAGTATTTAGCCCTTTTGTTGTTTTCAGTTTTATATACGACATATCAGTGAAATCATATGGTTCTCGACTTTTTCTGTCTTATTTATTTCGCTTAGCATAATAATCTCAAGATCCATCCATGTTGTCGCAAGTGATACTATTTCATCTTTTCTTATGGTTGAATAGTATTCCATTGTGTATATATACCACGACTTCTTTATCTAATCATCTCCCCAATAAACTTTAATTAAAAAAAAAGTATTCAGTCAATGGCTTTAAAAATTCTACATGATTCAGCAGCATTATTTTACTTTCAAATATCTTACACAGAAGCATGCACATATATGTATATAAACACACATATGTATGTGTGAGTATAATATACATATACATAATTTTGTTGGAATTGATTTGCCAACTTCATATTGATAATATTTACTTTCACAAAGCCAATCTGTGAGAACACCGATGACTAAATTTGCTATTGATATTATGAATGATAGATATAGCCTGATGTTGATTTTTATTTATTCATGCTTTTTTGTTTTTATTTAACAGCATTTAGGAATTGACTTATGTGCATGTAGTTAAATTACAGCTTTTTAAGATTCATTTCGCGTTTTGGACAAATTTGTCAATAAGCAGGGATGGCAGAGAAGTTTATTCTAATATCTGCATAGAAACAAATGAGGAATGGCCGTTAAATTATTGCAGGATTTCATTGTGTTAAAACTTACTAAATATGTTTGAGCTCATTTTAAAAACTTTAGGATAGATTTTGAAAAACAGAAAAGTTATGAAGATTGTACAGTTTCCACATATACCACATCCATTTCCCTCCTATTATTAAATGTTGATACATTATTATTATGTAAAGTCCATATTTTGCTTAGATTTCCTTGGATTTTGCCATTTTTTTTAGAGTTAAACTACATTTTAAGAATGAAATTTGAATAAAATAATGGAAATATCAAAACACTCCACGGATTCTTTTGTTTCTGTGGAATACAGCAAAAACTCCTTTTGTTTTAGCCTCTTCTATTGGCTGTCACCCTAAGCCACCGTTTTTCAAATTTTGTTTCTCAAGAAAGAATTACTTTTTTTTTGGTTCCCTAAATCCATTGTGTTGGTAATGTTGCATGCCCGTGTTAGCTCTCTGTCTGGTGGTCTCATTTTCTCCTTGTCCAGCTAGTAAACTTTGGTTAATCCCTTAAAATCTAGAGTAAGGACCATCCTCTCTGTAGCTCCATTCCTAAAGATGCTAATAATCTGCCTCCCTTGGTTTTAATATCAACCCTTTTGTCTAACTGAACACTCAAATTTCCATTCTGTTTTGTTTGATTTATTATTTCATTTCTCATTTGACTAAATTTAATACAGTTTCCATATCGTTTATATAGACATGATATACAGAATTTGAGAACTATATTTAACACAAGAGAAATTCTATAAAATTTGATAGCTAGAACAAGGAATTTTCTGGTGTGTGTACGTGTGCGCATGAGTGTGCATGTGTGTGTGTGTGTACACATTCAAGTATAAGATAGTTCCTTATTTTTTTTCCCAAAGTCAACTTAGTAGAAATGAGCTGAATTTAACCATTGTAACCAAGAGACTTTTTAGCTGATTATTTTAAGCTTTATAATTTATTACAATAAGCTTTGCTGTTAAAATAACTGGATTTTTTTAGGATTGATAAAATGAATACTAGTTACATATTTTTTGTGTGAATTCAATTTAATTAGCACTTTGATCATGAGCGCTGATAATAACACCCAAGTGGGTCACTGTTGATTTTTTGTTATTCCTGTTACCCTCTCTTGATTCAAATTGCTGCTACTTTATAGCTCTTTAAAGTTTCCAGTAGTTGTAAAAAGAGGAAGAGGAGGAGTTTTGGGTTTTTTTCTGTTTGATTTTGACTACTTGTAATGCAGAATAGCTGCAGACTGCCCGGGGAGGGTTTTCTGTGGGACTAATTATCCCTGTAAAATCTTCCTTCCCTCCGAGTGGGTTATGAGAGTATGATGACATATTTATATACCAATTTATCAAGGTAAGAAATAAATGCAGCTTATATAATTCTTTTCAATGGCCCTGCAAATGATGTTTGTCTAATTGAAAGTGGACTGGAAAACAGAAAAAAAGATGATTAAATTTATTGTTCAGAATAGCAGTAAGCTTACGTGGATACTGCTGTGTATATCAAACAGTCATTGGTTCCTTTGTCATCTCATTCAATCTTGACAGAAATCTGTCTGCATTGTAGCTAAAGCATTGTTATCTTCATTAATAGTAGAGGGAACTCAAAGTTAGAGAGATTAGGAAGCTTAACTCCTAAGATTATACAACCAGTATGCTTTAGGAGAGACCCGAAACTCAAATCTCAAAGGAAACTGGACTAACTTTCCTCACAACCAATTGGGTTATGTATTGTTTGAACACTTAATATTGACCAGGTGATATGCTGGGTTTGGGGATTCACAGCTGAAAAGACATCTACTTCCTTATAATAAACAGCCAAGTTGCAAAAATATGAACTCCACTCCCCCTGTCCCCTTGCTCTGACTGGTATAGAAACAGTAGGGCTGGGAGGTGCCAAAATGTTGGAAATAATAGGAGATTTTTAAAAAGCAAATTTGGGGGCGTGAATTATGGAGGAAACTTTTACACTGCCCATTGTAATTAGTCTTAAGAACTGACAAATACCTGAACCAAGGCACTGGTGGCAGAATTAGTGAGGATGGGACATGTATGGGACAGGTTTGAGTTATATTTGGTGAGAATTTTAATAGTAGTTAAGAAATGATTGGATATTGGGAATGAAGAAATGTGAGGAGTTGAGGAAAGCTGTTTTTATTTCTGTTCTTTAAAATAGGGAGTGATGGAGTATTCAGGTAAGATAAGGGGGAAGGAGTAACCAGTTATATTTTCTCAGCATAAATGTCCTTTCTTTCTCCTACCCTCCATTGGCATCAGTTACATCCTTGCCTAAGTTTAAGCCTTGATTTCTCTACCTGTATTTTTCTTCTCTGAGTCAGTATTACAATTCGGAGGCAGAATCTGTTTTCCTTGGAAAAGGGGAAATTTTCAGGGATACTCCCCAGAAATAGGATCCTTTTGTCAGTAAATTCAAGGGGATGTGAACTGGTCACCAAAACCTTATAGACATTAGACGACCATTAAGGAGCAGAAACAATATGAGGATAGAAAAGAAAAGTTGGTGTTTTATCAAATGGAGGACAGTACTTGAGGCTGAATGACACGTACCACCCTCCTAGCTACCCCAGCACCAGGAACCCCTTTTCTTCCAGTGAGCCCCTTAGGCTGCGAACCCTACTAGCAATGCTGTCAACAGCAGTTAGAGCAGTCGGGCTGACTTCATCTTGGAATGGCCTGGGGAATTGTGGGGAAGGAAGGGTTTTGGTTTCAAAGAATGAGGTAAGGAAAGGAAAATGTTGGATACAAATAAAAGCTGTGGGCTTGAGGAAGAGTGTGGATATTTGGTAATGATACAGTATTGCTTCTTGAGCAGATTCTACTTGATTCAGGGAGGAAGACAAAGAACCCTGTGGCCGCCTGGCCCTGTTGCTTACTTAGTTTGACCTGTCAGTTTTGCTACCTGAAAGGAATCATGGACTGAATAAAGGCAAAAAAAGCTTCCTCACCTGCTGCCTGACGTACGTTGACCATAAAGCCTGCCCTATACCCCGTGCTTTCCGCTAGTGCAGGAATGAGGATTCAATATTTGTCCGCACCTTCCATCGCTTCTACAAAGCTCCCCCTTAAAATACCCACTTGATTTTCAACTTGTCTACAGAATTTTGCTTTAAAAATAGATGATTGATCTTAAGAGGAAAACATTTGTAAAATAAAAAACTGTTTTCATGAGGGTTCCCTGAATGTCCACCCAAAGAATTCCTTTAAATTTTAGCTCATGTAACAATAAAAATAACATGGATAATCTGGGATTTAATAAAACCAAGGGAGGGTCTCATTCAAAAAAAAATGTGTAACTGTGATCCATAGCACAAACAAATAATATTTCAACAACAATATGTAATTCTTAATAAAAGGAGAGTATTATAGACATATTTTCCATTGGTTGGCTATCCTATTAGTTAGCTGTTCTGTTGATCAGAAACTCAGATTGCTGTAAATTACCAATCAGGCTAGATTTTTATGACAGCCTCTGTTGTATACTTACATGCATACTCTGTACCATTTTCCATTAAGGATAAAGTATTTGGGGAAAATACCACTAACCTTTATGGGAGAGCAGTTTGTCAAATGATTCAGCCCATATTACTGCTTCTTCAGGGGAGACTCTGTTCAAGAAACAAAATGTTTTATAATGCAGGGTGCAGAAAGCCTGTTTCTGAATTTGCTCCAACATATGCTATCAGACTGCTGTTGCCAGTCAGACTTCACAACGTTTCTTTTTTGATTATTATATAATGAACGTTGTATTTACATTGGAAACTTCAAAAAGCATTGCTCAACCTTCTTTTCGGTTTTGCCTTTGATTGTCTTCTAAGGAAGAATTAATCATGTGTTAGGTTGAAAACAAAGAAAAAAATTCAGGTCAATTATCTTTCTTAATTCAGCAAATAGAAGAACCTAAACTGGCAGTATCTTTGAGACAAGCTTTTTTTTTTTTTACTGCAATTTCCTTGAAACTCTTACCACAATACGCAGCATTTTTTTTTTAAACAGATACAGGAAGCTTGTCTAATGAGGTTTTAAAGGCATAAGAAATAGAAAACTTTTTTAATATAACAAATATTTTAGCAATATAGAGAGTTGAATATATTTGTCTTGGGTCTCTTGTTGGTCATATTTCATATTTGGAAGAGTTTGTATTATACAAGTATATAAGGCTGTTCAATTTTCTCTTAGAATTAAAAAAATGACTGAAAATTACAAAACACCCCTTTTTGTGCTTTACTTGCTATTATATGGAGGACATTTTTTTTCATACTTTGAGGGAACAGGAATAGCTCTTCTCTCTGACAGTATTGCATTGTGAAAACTCTGAAATTAATGACTGTTTCATTGGTTTATAAGGAGTAAGCGATATCATTTAGAATTGACAGGTCTGTAATTTTAAAAGAGCACCTTGAAATTTTTATAAGATTATTTAATTCAAGCTATTACAGTGGTTAAATTTTATGGAATATTCCTAGTCTTTTGATATGAGATCTCTACCTTTCTTATATTACTGTATAATTTCCAATAAAATGGAAATCCCTAATTTCCTCTTTCTTAAATTTGTAATGATAGAATCAGCAATATCTCACCTCCCAAATAGCTAAAAGTTATTCACCTTGTTTCTTTGGTGAAGTGCCCAGATCTACTGGAATGGGTCTCTTCATGAAACTCAGGTTTCTGCAAAAGGAGACTTAGCCGGTTTCTTTTTTCCTTAGCTCTGTAATGAAAAGGTATTAGCTTCAGGGAAATTTGGATGGCAGTTAGAATCTCCCCTTCTGACTCTCAAATTTAGAATTGGTAGTCACTGATCACCCCTTTTCACCAATCCCCCCCCACTCCCACAACACACAAGTTTTTTTAAACAGTTTTCTTAAAGTATTTACTTTAAATACTATGTTTGTGGAGGAGTTAGGATAGCATATGTAAAATATATTTGGTGTTTCCTCAGTGACTGCAAAATAGTTGAGATTCTATTTCAATAAAGATTATTAATAGCCCTGTGTGGTTCACACTGTTGCACTTTAAAAAAAAAAAAGGAAACACTTTAGATTTAACGGTTGTTTACTCCCTCCTGATAAGCTTTGTTTCTCACTTGTAACAGTACAGTCAATATACTTTCACCAGATAGTTTAAAAACAAAGGCTAACGAATATCCATCAACAGTGTTTCTAAAAGTATAAGGCAGATTTTTAAAAATATGATTTTTTTTTACCTGATTTTGGCTTCTTTGCTTGTTTCTTCTTTTGCTGCACCGTGTATTAACTTAAAAAAAGTTTTTTCTTTTGATTCGCACATATTTAAGTGAGAAAAGAATATCAAGGATGTTTCCATCTTCTCCCTCTACGATGAAGAGATATCTAATTTATGACATCCTTCACTTGTTAATGCTATCCAAGAGATACACATGGTCAGAAAAAAAGTTGCCTCAACTCTACCAGCAATGCTTAACATTCGAAAAACAGAAAAGATAAAAGTTCCAAGAGCTGTGGTTCTGTCTCTGTAGAGACAGAAAAATGTAGAACTGAGGAACTGAAGTACAACTCTGTGCTGAGCTGTTTAGGGAAATGATACTACGCATTTGCAAAATGACTCTTGGTCTCTTAGATAAAGACGAGTATTACCACAGGGCGACTTCTCTTCCTAGCGTGTGTAGCCAGAACGACGCTTTTCCGGACCCAAAGAACAGTTTCATCATCTCCCACACGGACTCTTTGAAACGTTTTTAATATGTGTGGTGTGTGTTAAAATGTGGCAAAGTACCACTTCTAACCTTAGAAGCTATTTTCCCTGGCCCTTAAAAAAGTATATTTACCTATTTTAATTACACTGAATTAATTAAATTAAGATTTGATTGACATAATGCAATAGAAAGTCAATTACTTGCTTAACATAAAGTATCAAATTGAAAATGTATTAATAGATCATAGAATTTTATAGTTGAGAGGAACAGTAGAAAACATTGAATTCCGTAATATTTAAGCACAGGCCCATGGAATGATTTTAGACATTTACCAGTCCATGATGAAAATGGGGAAAAAAAAAAGACATGTGATTTGCCTTTTTATTATCCAAATGTTATTTTCAGTGAAATATTTAATCTGGAAATGGCAGTTTGTATGTTAGTTTATTTTATGTCCTTATTAAAAAAATAAAACAAAACAAAAACGGCAGCTCTAAGTTGGTTCAACCTCTGCTTTAGTAACATTTTCATGAAACCCAAATATCCGAGAAATACGAACCTAGTCCATAGCTCATATTTTATAGAAAAAGAAAGCAAGGGTTACAGGTATTAAGTGATTTATTCTGACAAAGTCCCAGAGGTCAGTGGAAAAGATGGTCTGGGATCATCAGAGCCTTGCTTACCCCTAGTGAATGCTGTAGCTCCTCTAAAATTGTACATATCAAAAAGCAAGTTGACAAATCTAAACATTTATTTTGTTTTCAGTCTTTTCAAATTATTGATGTTAGGAAGACAATTATCAGGGATACCAGCTAGGAGGCTCAAAACATTGACAGAATTGAAATTAAAGAATATTTACTATGTATTTATACGCACTCCCTTCTGACCCTATAAATTTTATTTTGAACATATTTTTAAATTCACCTTGGCTGAAAATTGACTTAAAAAACATTATACCTGAGAGCATTTTATGGCAAGTTCATAAGAAACAGAGGCTGCTAATGCTGATAAACGCTTCCACCTTGATGTCCCCTAGTATTTAGTAGCATTCACTATATTTATATGAGGTTTAATCTGTGGAAAAATGGGGACAAACATTGATGTCATCCGTTCCTAAGACTATGTGAGTTACTAAGATGCGGAGGAGGGGGTGACATAAACTTACTGAACTATTTTTCATAAGATTTGTTGAAATTGTGTGCAAGACGTGCTATCCCCAAGCTGGTGGAACTACAGAGAGAGATATTGGGAAAATCCAGACACAAGTAGATGACACTGGAGGCCTGTACAAAGGTCTGCCGGCGGATTGGGCGGTATGTGCGTTTACACTGTGTGCGCGGATGGCGAAAGCAGGCCAGGGAGGAGAGAGTAGATGCTGCACCGTCACTTTAGTTAATGATCGTTCTTTCCGGCGTAGCTGTCTTGTAAAAAAAAAAAAAAAATATATATATAAAAAAAAATATATATATATATATATATATATATATATATATATTAATTTTAATTAGAAAGAGGAGTCTTTTACATTTACCCACACGCTTACCATTCCCAGCTCTCTTCATTCCTTGGAGCAGACCTGTTTTCACCTGGTCTTGCAACAAGTTGCCTTCAATGTGGGAGGGACACTGGTGGGCGTTGCAGGCGCTCCCCCAGGGCTCCCTGCACAGCCCGCACATGTCAGCAGATGCCCGCCGGAGGCCTGTCCTTCTCCACGTCAGGAAGATGGGCCGAGGACACGGTGATCCGCGTTGACATGTGAACGGCTGCCTCTGCCGTAGGTCCCTGCAGGCACATCTGTGAGGGGAAAGACGGGCGCTGAGCCCGCAGTAAATTAAAAACCCAGGCACCCAAGTGAGGTCTGGGGTAAGACGCTTGTTGTCCCCGAAGATGTGTTTGATAAGACACAGCCTGTCCGCCGGCAAGACTATAAAGGAGGTGCGGCCTCTGCAGGGGTTTGGGGCGTGGAGGACTTTGATTCCCCACCTGGTGGAGGGGGCACGTGTGGGCCTGGGAGCCGGCGCCTTTGAGAAGGTGAGATCCTGGGAAAGCCGGTTACAGCTCGGGCATCTCCCAGGAAGAGCCACCGTGTGAGTCAGACGCGTCTGGACTCTGGATGGCACAGTGGCAGAGACAACGGAAGGAGAGCGGGGCCCTAGGATTTCTGGTCCCAGCTCTGGAAGGGGTCAGGAACCCCATGTACTCCCATAGAGTGACAGGTCCTGGCAGTGTCCAGGGTTCCCCAGGTGGAGGCTCTCCGAAGGCCTGGACCACAGCAGCCGGTGGGTGGCGCTCAGGGCAGTTTGGCTGGTGACCGCCGTGGGCCCTGGCTGTTACCCTTTGCATAGACAGTGCGCTGTTCCAACGTGATTCACCCGATGGCTTGGCCAGTGGGACGCCCAGGGGTAGATGATTCATGAGTCGGCGCTTATGGGGTCAGGGTATGTGGCGAGACCTTTTTCTCCAGTGAGAGAGAAGAGGGAACCCTGTAGACATCAGTAAACTCACAAGCAGAGAGGGGGATCTGAGGAGCATTTTCCCAGCCAGAAGCTCTCGGGCCCTTGCACATAACCTTTGGGAAGGCCTGGGGGTTATAAAATCATATTTCAGTTTTAACTGTGCCAGTGATACACAGTGAGCATGTCATTTAATTCTTTTTATTCTTTTGTTTTTTTGGTTTGTTTGTTTGTTTGTTTGTTTGTTTGTTTGTTTTAGCTGAGCCATCCTGCCACCTGTTGGCAACTCAGCAGCAGCTCAGCTCGGGCTGGGAATCGAACCAGAGACCCTGTTGCTCAGAGCTTGCACTCTTGAGCAAGCTCTTAACCAACTGAGCCACTCGGCCCTTAATTCTTCTTCTTCTTGATTCTCAACTGTGGGTTGAAATTCATCTGTGTCTTTAAGTCTATGAATTTACAAAAGCAAGTTTTTCAATCCCTTTGGATATGTTGAATGATGTTTTATATTTGACAGTGACATAAAAAATTAAAATCTATTGCAGTATAAGAGGAAAATGGAAATAGATTGGGTCAGTATGTAAAGCTTGAAATTCTCGTTTTGGCAAATGCTGGGATGTGGTATTCTCACTGACCTATATATAGCATTTCCGAGGTGTGTAATTCATGATCTGACCCATGGTTTCCTGATGACAGAGCAAAAATATTGACCTACCTTAAATTGTTCAAGTAATTTTATTAAATAATATAATTGCTACTCTTTTCTTTGTCATTGTTGGTCAAATTAAATCTTCACATGGAGCACAAGTTTTTCTGTAATATATTTATTAGTGTATATGTGCTTAGAGTCAAAGAGAAAAATTACTACAAAACCAATGATTTTTTTCCCACTGCTATTTTCTTTGACTCGTTCAAGCTTTCTTGATCATTTTTGTAAGAGGTCTTACTGCTGTTAGTCCGATATTCTAATGTGAGTAATTTGTACTTTCGTGGGAAGGAGGATCTTATGAAGGCTTTGCTGGTGTGGAGCCTGCACCTAATCTCACTCAGATCTATATTTATAGTGTTTGCTTCTCTGTTCACCTTCCTGCAGTAAAACCATCCAATCCCCTTAGAAAAGTCTGTTTACCCAATAAATGTTCACTTACCCACTGATTATATGAAATACATCCCGTATTTATATATGCACCTTTATCTAAGCACGTTTTCCCCTTAGAATTCCTAACCCCGTGGATTATCTCTTTCTCAGCGCAGGGCACCACCACTTTACCTCCCAGCCATGGCTTCATCAGCCTGGGGGATGAGACTGGACTCACCAGGATGGCTGGGAAAGGAAGACAGGGATTCCATTTAGCATGGGAACACAGCTACGGTCGGGCGAAGTAAAGGCAGCCTTAGTGGTGGTGAGATGGGTGTGCCTCGTAATTCTTCCATTTCGAGGTTGCACTGGAAAGAGTTCACCGTTTTTCTTTCCCCCACACCTGGAATTGTCAAAGCCTTCCATCCTCTTCCATAACTCCATGAGGCCGGGGGTGGAGAAAAAGAACAAGTCAGGTCCTGGGAGAGGGTTGGAGGAGTTTAGAGACTTAGGGTATCCTTAGGGGAATGGAGAAGAGAGAGGTGGGGAGAGAGAGACAGAGACAGAGACAGAAAGAGAGAGACAGACAGACAGACAGACACACCCTGGGCTCTCTTTTATGCCAATTGAGGACATAGATAATAACCTGATAGGCAAATGGAAAATATGTATATTATTTTATTAAATGAAAATAGAGATCAAGAAGGGAAGTTACATCTGTGATACATCAACAACATGCCCATCGTTTTGCATATATGTTCACATTTCATCTTTAGACAACATTGCAAGAAAGCCCCACCCTCAGCCCACTTGCACATGTGCATGGTGCTTGAGCGAGGCCCCTGATGTGCCCTGAGGCCACTGCTAAGATGGGCGACACCCACACTGGTTTCTCCAGCTCCACTAATTGCTTGACTTCAAACTCTTTCTAAAATAATTTTTTTTTAGATGAAGTTAAAGTTATTAACATTTTTTTTTGTGTTATAAAAATGTTATTTTCCTAAAGGCAATAATTTTAATTTTCTTTCTTTTCCCCAAATCCCACTCTATTCACATCTATTTCATTTATCCCGATGAAATTACTAATATGATTTTGCTAGGCCAGCATGTTGAAATGCAAGTTAAATGACTTGGAATTAAAAGATATGCATGAACATTTCCTGGGGAATTTTAATATTGCCTACATTCCCAGTTCTTTATGGATTTGCAAGAAGGTATCATATCACTTAAGCTTCTCGCTGGTTTTATTAGGAAAACAAAATCTCTTCTCTATCACTTTCTTCTCATGTTAGGAAAACAAAACAAAAACAAAAACAAAACACACACTCTCCTTAAAGACCACCATTGTCAGTTTATGTCCTGCTGTTCCAAAGTTTTTGTAAAAGTCCTGAAAAAGCAGGAACAATACTCGGGGAAATCCTGTGTGTGATCAATCAGAATATATTTGTTCAACTGCTTCTTTCCACTCTAACCAGGGGCTTCCTGTAATTCCAGCTTCTTTTGGTCACCGGAACCAACAAAGCCATGCTCAAGTGACCCATCCAGTCTGTCCTGGAAATCCTACATTATTTTTTTATTTTGTTAACTTAAACTCTTCACAAAAAGACTTATTTTAATGAGGGAGAAGGTGAGGAGATTAGAAAGCACAATCGATAACCACAGGATTGTCACAGGGATACGAAAGACAGTTTGGGGAATATAATCAATAGTGTTGTAAAGGTTTTGTAAGGTGTCATATGGACACTTGTCTTATTAGGGGGACCACTTCATGGGCGGTGTAGATGCCTGACCACTGCAGTGTACACCTGAAGCTGAAGCTGAATAATACTGAATGTCAACTATAATCATATATATCTATATCTATATGTATCTATATCTATCTATCTGTCTATATATGTATTTATTTATTTATAGTCATGGGATGTGGAGTATAGTACAGGGAATAGAGTCAGTGGAACTGTAACATCTATATATGATGTCAGAGGGATAGCAGATTGGGGGAGGGAGGTTAGCACTTTGTGAGGAGTATAAATATCTAACATTACATTATTTTGTACACCTGAAACTAATTTTAAAAATGTTATTTTATATCAGGAAATAATTGAAGCCATTTTCAAAACACCTTTGAAGTTTATCATAAATGTTTGCACAGCTTTGGGGCCGTGCTGTATATAAATCTTTAGCAATAGTATGGACTTTACCAAACTACCAAACTTGTAATCTTTTAAAACCTGAACTTCCCAATGGCTTTCAAACTAATATTCACTTTTGCCAATACCTGTATATTGACTTCCAGTGAATCAATCATTTGGGTGTGATGGTGTGACTTTTCCCATCTCACCCTGGAACAATGCAGGTCACAAGTTGTATTATAATCACGATCATCTACACAATTTGTGGAGCCTAGTGCAAAATACAATTAAGTGCTTCTCGTTAAAAAATTATTAAGCATTTCCAAATGCTATATTTTTCTCTTGCATTTTAAAAAAGTACAGGATACTATAAGTATTTCTGTAAAATTTTGCTATTAATCATATATCAGACATCTTTCTAGGTCAACAGATATGCTTTTATATCCTTCTTAATATTTGCATTGCAGTCTGTTATATAATTGTAGTGGACTTCACACAGTTCACCTCCATGGGGAGTAAGGACCTCAGTCAGCAACCTTTTCTAGCCTTTGATTTCTGTCTTTCTGACCAAGGTGCCATTATATTATGTCTTATCTCTCAGCTCCCCCATTGATTTTTCAGCCATCATTTAGTTTGTAAGAAAGCTGTTGTGTTGTTTTCTGACTTTTCTTTTTGGATATAACATCATTCCTTTCTATTGGCTCTTGGGCATTTGGTTTATAAATATTTATTACATTTCTACTTATAAGATACTGTTCTCTGCCCTTGGTCTATATCAGTGGAAAAAAATATAAGACAGACCAAAATCCCTTCCTTATTTTATAGGAGAGAAGTGGAAGTAAATACTTAAATAATTTTTGATCATGGAAACTACTGTTAAAAAATTTTATCAGAGAAATGGGGTACTTTATCTTGAATAGGCAGGGAATACCTTTCTTAAAAAGCAATACTTAAACTGAGAAGAAACAGCCATGCACATGTATGTACTAACCACTTACACAGAGGAAACAGTAAACACAGAGGCCCAGTCAGCATGTCAAATCATCAGCCTCCCTTCCTTCCTTCCTTCCTTCCTTCCTTCCTTCCTTCCTTCCTTCCTTCCTTCTTTCCTTCTTCTCTTTCACCCACAGCCTACATTCACTTATCCTAATTGATACAGATTTGGCACTGGAAGCCAAATACTATAATAATAAAACAATAGATTTTACATGGATTGCTTTGAGAAGTTTGCTCAGGTAGCAAGGAAACTGTTGTTAAAGAATAGAAGGATATTAGTTCATGTTATGTAATGGAGAACACGTGATACTGTTAAATGTGATCATTTGCAATGCAGGTAATTTATCTTCTGAACTTGGAACTTTAGGGAAAGTGGGCAACAGAATGTTAATAATGGGTGTTGGTTATTGTTGGCTGCATTTGGGAAATGCAAAGATGAGATGGATTCAGAAATAATTGGCCATTTTGTAAGCAGGAAAGAAAGAGCTTAGAAAGAATCCAACAATGTGAGAAATTGTAGGACTGGAAAAAGAAATTGCTTTTCAACCCTGACCCGTAAAAGATAACATTGAAAAATTTTTTGAACAACAAAGGTTGATTAAAACCCAGTCATGCAGCAAGAATGCAGTCAAGAGTTTGGCTGTCACATCCATTGTTAAAACCTCTTGATGGATTAAGGTGATAGAAGGTATATCCATTGGATTGGACAAAATGGCTCAAGGAAAAAAGTCTAAGGTATGACTTTCCCAGTAAGCCTGAGTGACTCAAAGTACCGATAAGTCAAGAGAGAAGCATATTTAAAAATTAACTCTGGATGTAGCTCATGGCACATGGGACTCGCTGGCATCAAATAGATCTGAAGATGGCCTTTTGAGAGTTATACCACTGTAGGAACCATGAGTCTTGGCTAGAGCATGTGTGATTATTGGAAATTTAGCTGTTGGCTCTCTAACTTCCTGCAGGCAAGAATCAGGTTGGGAAAACTGAGCATCCCCTAAGGACACCATTCTTCTCAATGTCCACATCAGCATTGCTAGGATGACAGAAGAGAGAAGACGTCATGGGAGGCAGAGGTAAGAAGCAGAGAGACGAAAGAGCGGCACTTCCTGAGAGGAGTGTGCAGCTTTTGCTCATGGGGTTTCAGTAACATCTGTGCCCTTTCCCTCCTTCCCATCTGCGATGGGAGGAGCTATTTTGATGGTCCTGTTTGTTCATTCACTGCAGGTGTTTTAGAGGCGGGACATATAGTTTTCTGATGTTTGTGAAGCAAGGGAGGGTCATATCTATTGGGTTGTCGGAAAAGTCACGATGCATTTTTGCAACAAAAAACACAGAAAAAATTACGTCATGACTTCTCTGACAACCCAATTGATCTGCTGGTTACAGCTCATCCTTGGAGAGCATGGACTTTGAGTTTTGGGCCTTGGCTTCATGGGACTTTGGAGTTACCTGCTTTTGAGAGGGGCTAGGTGTCTTCGCGTTGGAAGCAACAGTGAACCAAGGCCATGGCCAGAGAGTGGCCTGTCTAGTATGAATGCTGTTCACTAAATATTTCTGTCTCCCTGCATTCCAGGCTTAAAGCAGCATTGTATTTCCTAGGTCACTAGGTGCAGTCATGTAACGAGTTAACCAGCCATGGGCAGAAGTGACAAGGTCATTCTAGAGCTGAGCACTTAATCGGTGGTGTAACATACTTCAGAACTCTGTATCCGCCCAGATTCAGACATAAATATGGTGGACTTTTATCCTTAATAGCAATTGGAAACATCTAAAAGGAGAGATCAGAAATAAATAAAAGTAATTCTAAGTTGGGAATGATGGAATTAAGAGTTACAAATAGGGAAAGAGATTGGGAACAAGGAAAGGAAACAAAAAACCCAGAAAAGTGCAAATTAAAAAAAAAGAATTCACTTGCGGGCAGGGCAGGATAGGTGGGCAGTGGTGAGGCAGGCTTCCCTGATACTGGGACCAGTTGTGATGGAGTGGCTCCCTTGGCGTGGGGCCTGGGGTTACTGCGATGAGCTGAGTTCCATATTGTGCCTCTCGGTAAACATGTGTTCAAGCTAAATAAAACAAGGCCAATTTAGGTTTCAATCACTGAGATTTGGGACTTACTTGTTATCACAACATAATCTTACCCATCCTGAGTGACACCAAAAGGAAGTTTCAGTCACTTCCCAAACATATCTTATAGAGAAAGCTATCAGGAGATCTGCCCATTAGTTAGAATCCTTCAAAATTTGATACTTAAAATGGAATTTTAATATTTAACTTTACATCTGTTTTCATAAGAAATTATTGTTGTCATCCTGTTAAAAGTTCTACAGTGCCATAGAACTTAAATATTATTATATTTAAATGAAGGGGAAGTGGGTGGTGCTGGAATTAACATAGTAACTGCCTGTTGATGAAAGTGATTCTATTTATAATGTCAAGAAAGATTAGCGCAAATGCTCCATTTTAACTGCAACGTAAGTTGAAGTGTTGAAAGTTAAAATTACATATTTCTAGTGAGTTTACCTATGAATTAAGTCTACTCCTCACAGGAAATGTTTCAGCAATTTATCCAAAATCACATGAATATTCATTATAAGTTTACTTTTACTAAAAACCTTAACTGTGCCAACACTTTTATGATGATATAATTGCAATGAAAAACCAACATATCATGATTTTATTTGTCATCTGAGAAAACCTATGTTTGTCTCATCAAGAAGTTTCAAGGCAAAAATAATTTTAAGAAACTACATAAAGGAACGATCATGGCAGTTGAGTTAAAATAAAGCTTTTGGGGGTGGCCAAAGCAAAGTGTCTTCCTCGGATAAACCTTTATAAAGATCATGTCTTAGTGATTTTATTTTTAAACAAATGTAGCATATTTTAAAACTAGAAAATTTATTATAGCACAGCTTAGATAGAAGCAATGTGGTTCTCTAAATAATGGACTTGATTTGCCAGGTCTGTCTGATATTTTCTGACTTAAGAACCTTGAGAAAGTAACTTAACCTTGTCTTCTACGTTAAACCTTTGTCAATGGGATAATAAATTACAGAGTGTTGTAAATTGTAAACCATTTTTACCTAAGTGTGTAAGTAGCGTTTATTCAGGAAAACCAGAATAACCTGTTAAACTGGTTTTTACATTAGTTCAAAGAAGTGGGTTCAGGTTAGAGAGGATAGCAGTGACTGCTTTTACAAGGGCTGCGGGACCAGGTGACAAAATAAAGTGACAGCAGCAGAGGTAGACCCACAGGAACTGGGAGGCCCACAATCTGAACCCCAACCACACCTTCAGCTGCAGGGGGGTGCTGCGAACCTCTCTTCTCAGGTGCATTTGCAAGCCTCTAAGTGGAGGAACGCTAGAGAGGGTTAAAAGCCAAACCCCCCACAACTGTACACTGGGTGTAATGGAGCAATGTGGGTAGGAATGACAAAATGGCAGTGATAAAGAAAAAAAAATTAACAGGGAAAGGCCCAGGAAGAAAATGCAAATTGAGCAGGAGATAGGGAGGTGCCTTGTTAGGTCATTTTGACGCCTTTTCCAGGGTGAATTGTGGGGACTTCCGCTGCCAGATAGTTCTTTCCACTTTCCTTTTCACTTAGTGTAGGAACAGTGACTGTACTGTGATCGAAATCCCTGGAAATAAGGAGCGCTGTGAGCACTTAGGGTCTGCTGAACGGATGGATTTGTTTTGGAAGCTATACCAGCCACCAGGAGAAGGAGAACAGAGAACATGAATGCTCGAAGTATTTCATGGTGTTTTGTCTCTCAAGGTTGAAAATGAACTGTGGGGAGGAGGACCGGGGATGGAATTGCTTCAAAGAATCCTGTGATGATTGTCGTGATTTCAGTGAAAGCTTTCCAGTGACAGACATATTTAGATAGGGAAATGTGACATCCTGTGACAAGGGAAAAATAGGAATAACCATCTGAAAAGTGCTTCTCATTTAGAGAAAGAAACTATTGGTGCTGTAGCCAAAAATACTGAGGCCTCTAAGTATTGAGTTTCACATGCAGTGGGGAGAGTGTGCCAGCAAGAATAAAAATTAAGAATGCTTCAGGTATTGCACTTGGAGGAGGAGTGATGGTGTGTAACCTTGTAGTTTTGTTGGACAGAGGGTCTCATAACCATATAAATTGTCAAAGATAGTGCCATAAATTATGGAAAGTCAAGTGCCCAGAATGAAATGAAATGAAAATCTTTAACAGTAAAATTTACCTAAATGAATGAGAAGAATAAATTTAGGAATGTAAGATAAGGGACTGAGAATGATCCTTTTAGTGACACCTGTAAGATAGATATGGTCCCTCCCATTTATTGAAATGTACAGCTTAGTAGTCAGGAGAGGGCTCTCTGGAGACGCCTGGACGTGCACCTGGGCTCTGCCACAGACTCTCAGAGTAGGAGTCTCAGCAATTTGCTGAACCTTGCTGAGCCTTCACTCCCCAACTTATAAAATTAAGACACACGTATTACTTCTGTTATGATTGTCATAAGAAGTAAAATGGCGGTACCTGGCACATAATGAACTCTCATAATATGTTAGCCACGTACTATGGCAAACTCTGTACATACATAGAGAAAAATACTTTGAAATGTCACCCAATGTGCATTCTCTTCTCATTATGGTGTTTCCTCCTGCCCCAGTGTTGGGGGAGGAGTGGTTACAGAGGTAAAGCAGTGTTTTAGTTATTTGGTCATTTCACCATTAAGGCCATGCCAAGAGGAATGATGAAAGGATAGAAGAAAGTGCCTAGGACAGCCACCCTGGTCTTCATTCTGCCTGGAGTATTCTTCGTAGTGCTGGCTGATGGTAAGTGCTCAGTATAGTTTCGATCAATAAGTAATGGTGACTTACAGGATTTAGCTACATCCAATCAGAGAACAGGGACAATTTCATGAAAGCTCTCAGGAGAAAGAAAACTTAGTGTTGGACTGAGAGTATGAAGATAAGAGCGAGGATGACAACATTAGGAGAAGGGAGAACATGAAAGAGAAGTTTGAGACAGTCTTCTCATTGCAATTTTGGAACCTACACTGAGGAACAGGGTGGCTGGAAGGATCCAAATAGGTTTGAGGGAATCTAATAATTTGTGAGCAATTTTTTCTTCCTTCCTTGATTTCTTCCCTCCCCCACTCCTTCCCTCCCTTCTTCCCTCCCTCCTTCCTTCCTTCCTTCCTTTTTTTGGCAAGCATCTCAGAAAATCTCATGTTTGACATGGAACTGAGCTCAAATGGCATGGGATTAGTAGGGTAGCAATTGCTAAGGATGGTGATCAGGCCCAAGGAGACTTTACAGAACCCTGTACCCAATTAGATGGCACGGAGAAACCCACTGAGAAGTCCTCACTGGTGCTCAGATGTACCGAGACAGTTAATGGAATGGAAAAGTCTGGCGTTGGGACAAGGAAGCCACAGATGACAGGTTTCAGGACCAAGGACAGTGAGGTTTGTGACTCTCACAGGAAAGAGGCAGGATTACAACACACTAGCCAACTTGACCAGGGATGAACTGAACAGATACCAGCAGAGATTACTCAGGGAGCGGGTGGACCTCTGTGGACCAACATTCTTTAAGGTGAAACCTCATGTCAGCACTTTGCTGGACTCTCTGTGTTCTTGTTTTCATATAGTTTTTTGTCTCCAGTAATCTTTCATTCCTTTACAGATTAAACATTTGATAAAAAGAATGAACGTTTTTATTTAGCACTTTTTTGATGTTTTCATTGTGAGGATGAGTCAGTACGTAGTTGCCATAGTGATGGAAATGGACGAGAAGACAACTTTTCCGTGATATTTGCCTACGAAGGAGGGCTGTGTCATAGTCACTGAACGGAACATTATGTGGGTGAATGCCAGGCAACAAAGAATGAAGAAACACATTTATTAGTAGGCAGGGAAAAGCTGGGCAATACTCTCAAGCTCTTAAAGAGTAGCGGTGCTTCTTCATCTAGTGGCATTGTTTATGAACAAGGTTTTCAGGGCTTTTTGGGGGCGAAAAAAAGTTTTCCTGCTGATTTTAGTGATCTGTGAAAAGAGGATGAAATGATCAGCCCAGTGACACAAGGTGTGTGAACGGTGGCATTTACAGCAGGAGAAGGAAGCCGTTCAGGCCGCAGCCTCTGACATTAGTCAACATTGATTTAGAGAATTTTTACGAAAGTCCTGCCGCACAGGCTGACCAGAATGTCAGAGGTCAAGACTTGCTAAGCACAGTGGTTTATCACAAGGGCCGGAAAATGGCAGACTTGTGTGTTGAACTTTGGTGAAATAAAAATATGAAAGAAGCTTAGAATAATTTTTCTGATTTTTACAGAAAGGATGTGCTGTTGGCCAAGTAAGTCAAGATCGTTTGCTTTATAATTATGCAAAAATAGGCATTTTCAAAAGTAAACTTCTGGAAAAAATGCAATACTATGCTTAAGATGCTATTCACAGGTTTAGAGAGGAGAATGAAGAGAAAACTTAAAATAATGAGAGAGGTTAAGATGGGTTGCCAACATAATTCCTTCCGGTACTTAGGGCCAAAAGTCTCTCCTTACAACAAAGACATGCCACCGTGTGTATGGTATTAGTTGAAGATAAAAATGGGTCAGCAAGGAATTTCAGACACATCTGAGTAATTCTGATATCTATGTATGCGTCAGAGGATCTGGACAGAGAGTTAAAAAAAAGAACATTTAAAATGGGAGAACAATTAAAATGCAAAAACATTGAGGGAGGGAACATAGAGTGTTTTGAGTCACCGACACTTTTACACTCATTTTGACAAAGAAGAAAGTATTTTTAAAAGTAGAAAACAAACACTAAAATATGAATATGCAAAGGTTGGGTTGGGAAGTTTTTACCAAAAACCTGGATAAGGTATCATACATTTATTGTTCCTAATTGTATTTTGCAACAGTTGAGGAGCAATTTCCAGAGAAAGCACTGATAATTTAGCTAATAAATCCCTTTGAATTAGCCTATAGGTTATTAAAAAACAACAACACACAAAAAAAAACATGCGAATGTAAGGATGTGAGGTAAGTAATATTTCCTATAAAATGAAGACTAACTATACATTATTGACAAGTACTCTCTCCTTGAACAAACTTTAGTCAGGCTCCTCTGAATGCATGTCTAGAGGAGGCCTCATCCTTCGGGCTTGTCTTTGGCTTCTAGTCCAGTTTTGGCAAGAATCCTGCTAAGCCAGGTTAGTGCGAATCACTCCCACTCTTGGTATCTGACCACCTCTAACGCGTGAGCCAACTCTTCACCCCACACCCTTGCTCACTCTGGCCTGCCGTTAGTAAGATTCCTGTTACATCAGGTTAGCAAGGTCCGCCTACCTTTGATGTCTCTTCTTGGTAAATTTCCATTCAGGTCCCCACCCTCATTCTGCTCCCTGGCTATAAATCCCCCCTTGTCCTTGATGTATTTGGAGTTGAACCCCGTCTCTCTCCTTTACTGCAGTAGTTGACACCCACTGCTATAGTCCTGAATAAAATCTGCCTTCCCATTTGAACAAATGTCAGGATAATTTTTTCCTTTAACATTATACACAACTCTTTTATCATATAATACTTTTGTATTAAATTAAAAAAGACAAATGGTAAGGTGAGTTGATACATTGATGGATAGGGGACTTTCAAGTTACACTGCCCATATGGAAAACTATGGGAAAGGGAGTATTCTACTGAAAAGAGAGATGTTCTATAATACACAGGGATGACCTATGAAAAGGACATTTCAGGTTGGAGGATAAAGGTCAAAAGCCCAGGAGGGATAATCTAGAAATAATATTAGACAAATGTCAGCATTCTACTGAAATAAATGAAGTGAGAATGGAGCCAGTGGGTGAGGATGGTGGCGAGGCAGCACTGTGACATTTCAGGCCTGTGGTGGAATGTTTTCTCCACAAAACCTGTTAAATCCAAAAGGGAAGAGCTAAACTAGCAGCATTCCACTCACAAAGAGTAAAGCAGTGCCATAAATATTTTAAAGGCATAGATATAACCTTCATAGTTTGATTCAGTGTCTGAATTTGACTTTATCATTTGTCACGTGGTATGATAGCACCTTCCCAATGGACTCAGAGGCCATTTTTATTTAAAATAAATTGAATAAAGCGTTTAAGAGTTTTCCTCAATTAATCATGTCTTAACTTGACCTTTGAAGCTGAGAATTACATATTTTAAGTATCATAACTGCTTTCAGTGTTTTTTTTTCCTGTCAAAATTCAATCATTTAACTCCAATTCCCCTAGTGCACACATGGCATTGCTGAATAGCTTTATGACATGCATTGTGATCCGTCACATATTTAGATCACCTACATATTTTCATGAACTCAAATCTTTTTAAAATAGTAGGATGACAGTGAGTACTTGTGACTTCTCGGGTTCCATATAACTTCCAAGAGGCAGACACTCTGAATAACGGATTGTTTATGAAGGAACAAAAAAATAAATTTACCTTTAAAAAGAAAAGAACAACAGAGAAAAAGCCTTCAGAATAAACTTGAAATCCTGTCGTTTTATGTCCCAGGATTTTCATGACTTGGTTTGCCTTCTTTCCATCTCACCTTGTACTACCAGACGTACCCCTCTACACTCCTCTGTTCCCAAATACTGCAGCTGTTTGTAACCCTCTCCCCTGTGTGCTTGCGCTTGTGACTTGCGTCCTCTGCTTGGAACATACTTACCACCGTCTTCAACTGCACAGGAATTGTGCACATACATGGAGCTGGCCCAAACATAGATGAAATACGTGGTTTTCTTTTCTGTAATGAGAGGAGTTGGCAACTATCTGATAGAATAAGCAGCCATGGATAACCACCTTACACTTAGGGAAGGTCGCTTTTTTGGACAATTGTAACCTTTGTCATTAGAGAAGATAGAACCCCTATTACAGCGGGGAGGTGCTGGTTGTTTTAGAAGAACGAATGAGTCTGCCTCAAAATAGGGTTACTGGTTTTCTAAAGAGAAGACACCCTACCTAGCGTGACTGGGCACTGTTGAGCCTTCTTGTCTCTCCTGTAATGACTGCATATGATAAGTGACCTGAAGTAGAGGGGTGTGCTCATGACAAAGAGGTGAAATTGATGCCTGCACGTGATCTTTTCACTAAGAATGTTGCACAGTGTTCTCTTTAAGCAAATGTGATATCAGTAGCACGTATCTCTCTAAACTCACCAGCTCTAATCCCCAGTACCTGAGGACATGTCTATATTTGGAGACAGGGCCTTTAAAGTGGTAATTAAGGTAAAATCAAGTTTTTTTGGCGTGGGACCTCAATCCACTTTGACTGATCGCTTTAGAAGGCTTTAGGACACAGACTTGCAAAGAGAAAAGACCCAGAAAAGAAAAAAGAAGAAAAAGAAGAAGGCTATTCTCCAGCGAAGGAGAGCAGCCTCAGAAGAAACCAACCCTCCTGATGCCTTGATCTTGGACTTACAGCCTCCAGAACTGTGAGACAAAAAATTCCCGTGGTTGAAGCCACGCAGCTGCTGGTACTTTGTTACCGCAGCTCTAGCTGACCGATACTGTCACCCTCTACTGCAGGCCCCGCCCACTGCGGAGGCTCCGTGGCCTGAGACAGCAAGTGCCCACACTGGAGGATGCCCCACGTTCTTCCTCATGGCTGCGCCACCTCACACTTCAGAAACAGTTCTTTGGCCCTCAGTGGCCCTCATAACATCCATCCTGAATGTCGTCCACTTTATGCCCATGAAGCACCAGAAATTTGAAAGATCTGTAACTCCAAGTGCCCAATTAGATATGAATCCTTCCATATGGCTACACTGGGGAGTGGAGTGAGGGTGATTTTGCACACGTGGGCCTTGTGGGAACCGGGAACTTTGCCAGGGTCTCTCCTGGAAGAGCATCACGCAGCATTGAGTCTCCTTTTTCTTGTGGTCGACTCACCTGTAGAAGTAACTTGGACCATACTGACTTCCTTCCAGAGACGTGAAACCCTGGGAGACACCCGACACACATCATCACGGAGGGACTTACTGCCACTGGACCACGGGGCTTCCTACAATAACTAGCGTGCGCAGGCTGAACCATCGCGCTCCCAGAATGCACTGGGAGTGCACCATGTCATCTGCTCAAGCTGATTAGAATGAGAGTTGGGTACACACCTGAGTCCTGGTTGGCCCATTCCTACCAACTCCATGAGGGCCAGGAGCTGTGTCCCTGCTCCCGGGTCTAGTTCCCAAGGTCTGGCCTTAAGCAGCCTGACACACAGTATACCTTAAATAAACATTTTTAAAGTTTCTAATCTACATATAGCACAGGATATTACAGTCTTTTAAAAGTAAAATATAGTGCTTACATTTATAATTGTGCATAAAATCCAGTGTGCACTGGTTACAATGATTATCATCTACTCTACAGAAATGCTTAACCCATTTTGAAGAAGGTAAAAGAAATTACAATGCTTTGAGCTGATAAGAAAATGATTTGTTTTGTTGGAAAAGCGCTGTACTGAGAGGGAAGTAAGAAGAAATAGGGAAGGATTTTGGAAAGCGTAAAGGAATTTGCTCTTCAGAGTGTGTGTGTGTGTGTGTGTGT
>NW_017731748.1:311041-392909 GCF_001890085.2 Hipposideros armiger
GGTGGGGGGAGTTGTCACTGGATGCTGGTGGGTGCCGCGGACCTTTCCCGGGACTCTTTCCAGAGCTTTCCCCGCTAAGCCTCACGCTGGCCTCTCAGATCCCACTGGACTCCTTCTGTTCTTGTTTCTTGCCTTAGTGTGGGAGATATAGTCCCGAGTCTGTGTCTTATTAAAATGGTCTCCAGAGATGAGCTGCAAGCTTCCCTTTTCCCTATTGTTACATAAATAAGCCAAAGATGGCCTTTGTGTTTTGGCCCCAGTGTTGTTTATTTCTGGTAGACTCAGGCTGCCAGTACCAAACTCAGAATTTTATATCTGATTATTGAAAAATAGCCCAGGTAAGCTGATATTTAGCCACAATAAGTCTGCCTGCTTTTTACACCCTGGAAAGCCTCCCCGTCACTCCCCCCACATTCTGCCAGCAATAGATAAGCTAGTCCCAGGCCATAAAGACCCCAAGCCTCTGCTATTACCCTTTGGGGGTGCCTGACCCAGAGACTGCTCTCCAGGCTGCTGAGTGACATCATCTAGGCTTGTAAGTCCCTCTGGGGTCCCCCCTCTCTCCTGGGAGTCCCCTTGCCCTCCTACCCTTCTAGATGGTGGCCCCCTCACTGTAAGCCTCTGGACCGTCTCAAGCTGTGAGAGCGATTGTTTCCCATGCAACCTTCTCCAGGTGTCACCCAATAAACCTTACTGTGTAATTACTATCTCTCTTGATCATATCTGTTTTCCTTGATCTGCTCCCAAATCCCTCAAAACCTCAGCACCTATCACATTTCACATTTTTTTTCTTTTCTTTTTTTTTTTTTGTAATCTTAGTTAAAGCATTTGTTTCAATTTCACAACAGTATTATTTATAGTAGGTGTTGTTCATATGATATTGGAAAGCTGTGACCTTTGGTATCAAATTGGATAACATTGAATAACCTTTTACCAAATGAACTATCCGTGTTTCCAGGGAGCACATAGTCTCCCAGTCTCTAGATAACATGGCCAATTTGGGTTTTCCCAGATGGCCATGGCTGCAGCTGAATTGTTCCATGTGGGCTTGAATATTCTGCCCAGTGGCCTGAGCCACTAAATCAGTGAAGTTCTAAGACAGTCATCAGGGCTGAGACCATAGACCAAATGAAATCAAAATTCTTAACTAATAGGACTTTTTTGATGGGCATTAGCAGGAGCTAAAAGGCAACCAGGAGACGGAGAGCCAGATGTCACAGGTAGCCTCTTGCTGACAAATACACCTGGCTGAAGTAAAGAAATTGCTTTTTTTATTTTAAAAGGTGAAAAAAATATATGCATGTAAAAGTTCGCAGTTTCTGGTATTTTGTAACTCTTCCCATCTTGAGCCCTGACCTAAGATTTCTATACTCATTTCTATTGTATGAGTATTAACCGGAGGTTAGACTTCTATCCATTCTATCATTCTCAAGTGTCCCTCTCCTTCATGATTCTCACCCACTCCAAACTCATCGTGTGAGAAATACATTCCACCCCTTTCCTTCATGAGTTTCCTTTTACACCCAGTAGGTCTGCAGAACTCAGAGCTCCTCTGAGGGGCACATTTCCATTGAGAAGCACCCATTTCTCCAGCCAGGCACAGCCCATGCACAGCCAATTTACGCCTTTCCCCTTAAGAAGATAACGTTGAGTAGAAAGGACATTGGTTGAGGTAAAACTTATGATGCGCTATGGAAAATCACTTGTACATAAAGGTGTTTATATAAAAAAACAACAGCAGAAACAAAACAAAGCAAAAACAGAACAGTTCTTAAAAATGGAGCTGCTTGCTATGACATTTCTTCTCTGACCCTAGTCAGGGAAAATGTCCCAGGGAATCATGTGAATGGAATTGCAACACTCTGTGCAAAGGATACAGGGAGCTATTATTAGAGGAAAGGGGTCAAAGACATAGATGAATAAACGCAAACTGGTGTTTGTGAGTAAGAGGAGACCCTCAGGTCCTGCTGCAGTGGTGTGAGCTGGGCCTGAAAGAGCGGCTTAGGGAAAAGGTTGCGGGTTATTGAACTCCATCATACAATCAGAAAATACAAAGGGGCACAAATGACAGACACCATTTCTTAACACTGGATCATTTAAAAAAGAATTTTGTGCATTTAGAAGTTACGTTGTTGACAAGTTTTGTTTGAACAACCTTTTCCAGGGCCCAGCATAGCACAAAGCTTAATGAAAATTTACTGCAGGACTGAAATGCTCCTCCGGTATTTCCAAACTTGAGGTCCCTGCGTATTGGTTCCCCGTTCACTGTGCACCCTGTATTTTTACTAACTGTTCCCTATGTGGAGTGTATGTGACCCTGTCTATATGTGGAGACATAACCTGCTTTTCCTGTGACCCTAAAAGGCGGAGCACTAATCAATGGGTGGATTTGCAAAGAGGCAGATTTTGCCTCGAACTTTTTGGTGAATGAAATGGCCACAGAACAACCAAGAGCAGGAATGTAATACTGAGCTTCTCACAGTTAATTTTCACAGAAAGACCAAAAGGTCCCACTCAGAAATTTCCGGAGTTTGATGGAGTTGGCTTCCAGGGCTCATCCAAATATGATTTCTTTCAAGCCTGTTGACTGTCCTCTACACAGAACACTTAGAAAAAGGTTTGAATTCTGTGGCGGCTGCTTTGCCGTCTCCCCCATTATACCACATTCAACTCCAAATCTGTTCTCTGAGCCCGAGAAAGAAATTGTTCCTTGAGATGATTGTTCATTGCCAGAGACAAGACGTAATCACCACGTTTCTTAACAGATGCATTCCTCTTCTTTGTAATTTTGGAGATTAAAAAGTCCCATCGTAAGCACATTTGTTTCCCATCCCGCACACTTTCTTTTTCAAGAGCTGTCTTCGCCTATAGGGACTGATGAACAGTTACTTCTTTGTGTGAATTTATCAATATCAAGAGAAAACAATGAAGGGTTTGTTTCACTCCGTTTGACTAACCCCTGCCATGTTTGCAAAGTTGTTGTCTGGTGCCCTGGGAAGAGGAAGGCCCTTTAAGAAGCAAAAGGCGTATGTCAGTGGATGAGGCACAGTCGGGAGAAGCAAGCACTGAACCAGGGATCAAAACATCACCCACTGGGCTTGACTCTTGCCTGGCAGATAGATCGCCTCATTGTTCATTGGTCGGCCTTGCCAAGATGCTCAGTTCCAGCATAGACCTCGTGGGTTCCTGCTTCTCACTTACATTCACCCAGAAACAAACATGGATGGGCTTGAACATGGGATTTTGAAAGGAATGATAGTTGAACTTTGCATGCCTGGGGCCCTGTTGGCTCTGAGCGGCTTGAGCCAAAAATACTGAAGTATTTGTGCAGGCAGTATACGTCCTTCTAACATTTGCAACTTTTTGTGGAAGGGATTCAAGATAAGGATATGAATCAGCAGTCCTTTTTATTAAGCTCATTTCCTGTGTGCCAGTTATTTAAGCTGTTTTCTGTTGGATGAGCCTGGAATTCCATGCCTTTTATATGTGTTGGTCAATTTATCTTAGGAAACGGATGTTTCCCCAAGGTCATAGCAAATAGATGCTGTTCTGTTTGCAAGTATGTGTGACTGAGAGCAAAGTGGTGACATCAGTCAGCGTCGCCCCATCGTGGCTTTTTCCTGAGGTCTGAATCTCTATGTGGGCTGCGCTAATGGCAATAGCAATATGTTATTTTCTTATATAACAACCATAAAACACTACTTAGTACAACATTATACAAGCCTCCTTGGTTTGTAGTCTTTTCTGTACTATCCCCCACAGCACTGTATGTTTCCAAGCCTGAGTTCTGGTCTATTGCAGATATTAATGGAAAATAATTACACACAACTCTGCCAGATAGACCATCACTTTCAATTCCCTCTGACTCACTTAAACAAAATCAAATGGATCTTTCTTGATTGTTTAATTATTGAGTATAATGACTTAAAAGTTTATAAGAGGGCTTCTTGTGTTCCTTTAAGAATAGACCATAAATCAAAAAATTAGATCTTTAACATCGGATATAGTCTAAGATTAAAATAAATAGACCAGACAAAAAAAACCCAGATCTTGTTATAAGCGTATTACTTGCAAATATAATAAAGGCAAGAACTTTGCTTTATTAATTGCTTTATCTACAGCACCTAGAAGGCTGTCTGACACTTAATAGGAATTCAATAAATTGCTGTTGAATGAATAAAATGGAATTGAATTTAATCAAAAGCTTAAGCTTGTGTTGAACACAATTCAGACTTTTTCATATGAAACATAGAAGTGGACCTAGAGAAGGATTTGTTTACTGTTTTTGCTTTTGATGGAAGAATAACACATGGTAGAGTATGTCATGTATCCAGTGGGGGCATTTTCTGAATTATCTTTGCCTGTCGTGTTATGTGTTCAAAGGGCTTAGAAGAGGCAACCTACCTGGCTGTTCATGACCCTCATGATATCCTCCCACCAGCACGGAGGCGTGCCAACTGTACATTCATTGCAGAGAGAAAACAAAGAAATATAAGCTTCTCTCAGCCTTGAAGGAGGCAGCAGGTAGAGAGAAGTGACCTGCACATGAGGCACCCCCTTCCCTCTAAACATTACGAAACAGTATAACGTGAAATTCTAGCTACTCCATGAATTAAAATCCCTGTATAAAAAACATAACACCAAATGTTTCCCTAGTTATCAAGGAGACTAGGAAGGACTTTTGTAAATCAGAGGTGGCAAACTGTCTGCCTTTCAGGAAGAACTGCAGACTTGTTTTGGATGCCCAGTGTTACAAAAGAATGAGTCGATATTTAAATGTTAAAGATTTTAGATTAAACATATTTGTATTGCTTCTCATGGGTGCTAATTTCAGAAAATTGGGCACCATTGGGTCAGTCTTTTTTTTTTGGAACATGACCAATGGCCATCACTGTTAGACATTCTGATGCCTTCACACCCAGTGAGACTCTCTTATACATTTTTGTGCCTTTCCATGAAAGCATCTGAGTTTGGTACTCTAGTGATTACTTCCGTGAAGTGTCTCTGCATGCTAATGTTTCCTTCCTTCTGTCTGATACAAAGGACACAGGTTGGCCCCGTGTCTCCCGTTTCAGGACAATGAGCGCAATGAGGTTTCTAGGCGGACAGGTGGGTATCATACACCTGTGTTTTCTAAATACGCCCAAGAAGG
Organism: Hipposideros armiger; assembly: GCF_001890085.2. NCBI lineage: Eukaryota > Metazoa > Chordata > Mammalia > Chiroptera > Hipposideridae > Hipposideros > Hipposideros armiger. The sequence continues at coordinate 316,194 of NW_017731748.1, forward strand.
AACCAGAGACCCAGACCTAGGACCCTCATAAACCTAATGTTTTGCACTTGGTGACTTTTGCTGTGATTTTAGTTTTTAGCAGTTTATCATTTAATTCATTTATAGAAAATTTACTGTCAAGGGAAGAATATTATTTCTTTATACTGGATTTTGAGGAATAATTCCTTATTCTGGCTATATTGGCTTCCTCCCCAAAGTCATTCAGACCTAACCAGTATTCTGGATTTCATCATCCATTTATTCCATCCATTGTGTTTATATATGTCTATGCTAGTAATTTTTATCTTGATTTTGTTTTGGTTTGGTTGAATTTTGGAAACCTTTGTTGGCATAGAATCATGTGAAAAAGCCAAATTTGTGAAATGAGTGTGGTGTGTAAGGAGTGTGGATTTTGCGTTTTGCCATTATCATTCTCTACTACTTGCAACACCTAGATTCTTGGAGGGTGGGGCTGTGGGGAGCTTGTCTTGTTTCCGCAGAAGGAGAAAGAGAAACCTAACTATGTTTGTTTCTAAGAGGGAGGTATGCTGGAATTTAGGGTATTATTACTTCATTTCTCAAAGAAACCTCAATGATAAAGTGATATACTTTTACCCATGTCAGTGACTGGTCATTTCATTCAGAGGAAGTCATTCAAATTCAGTCAATTGATGTTCAAGTTTCTCTCTCTCTCTCTCTCTCTCTCTCTCTCTCTCTCTCTCTCTCTCTCTCTCTCTCTCTCTCTCTCTNTCTCTCTCTCTCTCTCTCCCTCTCTTTCTGTCTCTCTCCAATTATGATGTCATTAAAAGTACCAAGTGCATCCAAACATCTTAGTGGCTTTCGGTTACTCAACAAATGTAGTGAATGGGCCTCACAATCACTGCCCTGGTTGCCAAGCCACAGAAGGAAGACTCTTTAGCCCTGAGAGGATCACGACGCGGGGACTCTATAGACAACTGGACAGGGCATGTGCCATTTCGTAGCGTCAGCAGTGGGATAGGAATTCAGGGAGCAGGCAGGAAGTGCATATGCTTGACTTGAGAGTGATGCAGGAAGCTTCTCACGCTGAGTCTGTTGAAGACTCTGTTCCCTGTGACTTGGAGGTATTTAGAGCATGGATGAAGAGCACATTGTGCTTTGACAATAGAGTTTCGGGTGTGTTATGATGTTGGACATTTGTCACTTGGTGGCTGTCTACTTCTCTAACTTATGTGTTTAGGGAGAAAGGTCCTGTGTTTGCCGCCTCAGTACCCTGGGAGCAGAGGCATATGCTTATGATCTAAAGGAGGCAGATGAGAAATATCTCGTGACATCTCGACCCAGGAAAATGGGTTCTAATGAATGGAGTGAAGAATTGCTTCTGGAAATGACTGGAGAGGCAACAATGTCCATTTCCATGGGTGGCAGGGCCAGTAGTGACAGGAGAAGCATCCTGGGGCTGGTGCCAACTGTGTCTGTGACAGCAGCATCAGGCGCCAGAACGCCTTCTGATGGCAGCAGGCAGTGGTGCCAACCAAGGTGGGAGCATTTCTGGCATGATTTTGACTCTGGTTATGGCCACATAGCTTCCCTTTCTTGGGCCCTGACTTCTCAGCTCCCCCAGAAATGCTATAAACTCCCTAAAACCCAGTGAATCCTTTTTATTCTTGCTGCGATCAGCCAGGGCTTGTGTTGGTTGCTTGTAACTCAGTATTATGATTGATATTGGACAATATTGATAATACGTGCCAGACATTGTGTTAGCTGCTAAAGAAATAAAAAAAAGAGTAAGAGTCATGATTATAAAGACTTAAACATATCAGAGATCTCCTCAAGGAGAGTCAGCATAAGGAAACTCTAATTTGTTGTATACAATTTATAAGGTCTGGAAAGAAAAAAATATATATTTCTGCTTAACAAGATCAAGAGATTTTAATGGAATTTTGGAGGTGAGCATTTTCCAAAGGGCCAGAGAGGAGCCTCTATCATCGAACAAATGGTAGCATCTTAGGTTCTCAGGGACAAAATCACCCTTAAGGGCCATTTGATCCAAACTCCTTGGACTTAAGAAAACATTTTTATGCCCAAACTGTTGTAAGCTGGCAATTGCCAGGGTTGAGGCCTATCACTGTTTTCCTCTTGTTTTGTTTTGTTTTGTTTTCAATTAGCACAGAGTTTCCTCAATATATCACAATTGCAGAAACACTCCGGGCTGGTCTGTCAGTTAGGGGAGCCTGGTGGTTGGGTGTGCGTCACTGGACAGACATCAGAGCGTGGGACAGAGCGACTGCAATGGCTTAACTGCACCTTTATGCGTCACTGCTGCTTTTTATGTATTCGTGGTTTTGATCACCATAAGTATAATGTTATTGACCTCACAATAAAACGGGAGGTCTCCTTAACCACAGTAGACATGGTAAACTGGATCAGGAGTGCCTTTAATAGTCACAGCATTTATAATAGTTACAGTTTGGAGGACAGAAACAGATTCCCTTACCCCAGCAAGTGAGGATGGATCTCTTCTATTCATCTTCAAATTTTCTACATTACCTTGGGGCTCGTTGAGCAAAAACACCTCTGGTTTTGGTCCATATGTGGAAATTCTAAGTTTTTCAAGCATTCCACACATGCTTCTGGAAGACATGGTGAATTCATCAATGGCGATATTTTGTTTCATTTGCAGTAAGAAACTTGTTGAACAAGAAAGTTATCCTCAGGTGATAACTACACACCTGGGGAACTCTCGTCTCCCTTGGAAAGCTCAGGGCTTTTTCTCTTCTAGACCATTAGTCTCAGAAAAGTCTGTCACATTCTAATGAACACTGTAGGCATAACCTCCGTCGCTGTGTTTTTAAACTACTAAAGCTGCAGTTGCTTGAGTGGGAGCTTATTACTGTGCCAGACTTTCTGCTAATCTCTCTCTCTCTCGTCTGCTAGGCTCTTAATAAATATGGTACTTTAACGATTGTTGGCTAGTTCAGGTACTTATTTTTCAAAGTAGTCAAGCTTAGTCAAGCTCAAACTTTTCCCCTCCTTCATCATTTTACTAATTTTCCCATCCTTCTACTCTGGCCATTGCCTTTGTCATTGGAAATTGAAGCATAAATTGTGAGCAAACGCGAAAGCGCTGTTAAAATTTCACCAAATAAAGTCAGCCTTGTCACTCACTCACATACCTGGCATGCAAGCATATGGCTTTTAGTTTCTAGGACAGTATTGCTTCCATAGATGGAACAGTCACGCAGGCCAGCCCAGGGTCAATGTCTCCAGATGGAAACACAGTGTGTCTGCATCGGACTTCCAGCTTGCCTGGGACTAGGAACTCAACGAGTCCCTTTAACTCTCTAGTGGGAAGGTTGTATTTGAAAAATCATTGGGATCAAGCCAGTGAAGTCCAGTATCCCCTCCGCCTCTACTGTCTCCCTCACGACTGCCTGAAGATGGACAGCTCTCCCTAATGTATCTTCTGAGCCCAGCTCCATTTATCCAGGCGCCCACTTGGTATCTTATTTGAGAACGATGTCAGTATCTCGCATGGGACCATTCTCTAAACAGAGCCTCCTTCCAACCTCTAATTCGTAAATTGATCCTCGATAGAACTACTTGCCTGAGAAAATAAGCAAGAATTGGAAATACCCTGGGCCTTCGTCTTCCTTACTTGGAGTGTCAATTTCGTAACCCTCTCAAATCAGTTCCCAAATCCCCCTCGATTCTATTTCATTTACTTCTTTACACTTGCGCTTTCTCTGCCCCAACTCAGGGTCCTTTTCCCTCTTCCCTCACCAGGGGTAGCACTGTAGCCTCCTGGTCCACCTGGCTTTTCCCGTGCCATATGCCTTTCCACCTGCTTCCACAATGTCACAAAGAGCAAGTCTCTCCTCCAGCCTTTATGCAGTCGTTATTCATCTCTCAGTCAATATCCTACATACCTCCTATGGTGCATAATTTATGTGATTTCACTAAATTTTTCACCAGTTTCTCTATACCACTCAACATGTTATTCGTTGGTCTGTTCTATGCCTAAGACTTCCGCCGCTGTCTCTCTCTTCCTCACCTGGGTAATTCCTACACACCCTTCAAGATTCAGCTTAGAAATAGCCTCTTCTAGGAAGAGCTAGGGGCCGTGTTGAGAGCTTTCCTCTGAATTCTCATAGAATCCTATACACCTTCCTACCGTTGGCATTATCACCTTGCATATGTTTATTTACTAAACTGTCTTCATCCTTGACCTTCAAAGTTGTTGAGACCAAGGACTGCATCTTTCATCCCTGTTTTATTAGCATGTGGTAATGTCTCAGTAAAAATATACTAAAGTGCAAATGCCATGAAAAGCCTGAGGGCAAGTCTTCTGTGGTGATTATAGCTAGCAGCTCCGCAAAACACAACAACAGTTACCTTAGCACTTGAAAGCATGAACAAGAGAAGGTGAATTTTGGAGGAAAGAAGAAAAAAAATTATTTTTCTTTTTCTCAAGGCCATGTTCCAAAAGTATTGGGTTGTCGGGAAAGTCATGACGCATTTTTGCAACAAAAAACAGAGAAAAAAATACATCATGACTTTTCCGACAACCCAATAGATTCCAGTCAGAAAGTCCCACCCTGCCAGAGGTCAAACTCTGACAGAAATCATACCATCTTTTGGGCCAGAGGAACCCGGAAAGGAAGCCCCTATTGGTTGGAAAATGAACAGAGGATGGTAGAGGGAGAGAACCAGCTAAGGAAATCCCCTAATTCTGTGTATGAATCCTGAGAAGCCCAGCCGAATCTCTGATCGACGCATGCCTGGATCAGACTCAAACCAGTGCAGCAAGGGCTTAAAGAAGTAAATTTAGAGTGGAACTAACCCACGTGAAAGCTAACCCAGGACTTACAGTACAAGGCTAACAGGATTGACTGCCTCCTGAAACAAAAGCCTCAATATTTTGCAGAGATTTAGGGCAGAACCCAGAGTATACATAATATTATACTTACACAAGGTGAAAACCAAAATTACTCAATATTGAAGAAACCAGGAAAATATGATTTATTCTCAAAAAGGCACTAAAAAGATGTCAGCTGCAAGATATCCCAGACATTGAAATTATCAGATAAAGAAACAAACTTTAAAGCAGATATTATAATTCTGCATCATGAGATAAACGAAAAGTCATTTGCAGTAAATGAAAAGATAAAAAATATAAAACTACGAATGAAAAGATAAAAAATATAAAACTACGAAAGGCTCTTTGTTTTCTCTTAAGTTCCATAAGTTTCCCAATTTATTAGTGTATATTTGTTCACTGTGTTCTTTTATTAAGCTATTAATCTTCTGTGGTGTTTGGAATTATTTCTCTTTTACATGCAGAATTTATTTGCATGTTCTCATTTATTTTATCCTCTTTGCAGAGATTTGGCTAAATTAGTGTTCTTTCCTAAAACATGGTTATTGTTTGTTTAACTGTGTAATCTTATCTATTGATTTTTCTCTGGTTGTTATTATTTATATTACTGCCCTCTACTCTCATAGTTATTATTTTCTTTCTTCTGTCTCCCTTGGGTTTGCTCTCTTGATCTTTTTAAAATTAGATATTTTGATAACTTTTTAGAATTTGCCTTGTTTCTGCCTAAATATATGTAAACTTATTTCTTTTTTAGTCCTAATTTATTAGCTACTCCCTATGTTTTTGAAATGCAGTGCTTTCATTTTCATTTGGTTCTAAGTATTTTTAATTAATCTTTATGATTTTATTTATGTAACAAGTAATACATATTTACTAGTAGTCTATACATGCATGCATAGACATATGTTTACATTTTAACATATACTTTATATATAATTTAAATATACACTCAAATTTAATGATTTTGATTTTTATCTTATTGTCATCAGCAAATATATCTGGTAAGTTGTTGATTTTGTCAGATGTGTTGAGATTTCCTTTTGGATATTACATTGTTAAGAAACAATATTCAACTGAGTAAGTTTTAAAGATCTTACTGGCTTTCTTTAATGATTCATGAATGGGGCAGCATGCCTTCTAGCAGAAAGAAAGGAGCTCTGAAGAGTTGTATAAAATGAGACTTTGATAGGCAAAAGGGGGCGGAACAAGGAAGTTACTGCAAAAGAGTGGATTGTTTGTGGCAAGGTCGCTTTTCTTAAGGGGATAGCAGGGATCTATCAGGTTACCTTTCTAGTGCTGACTACGTAATTCCACATTGACTAGTTTCTGGAGGAGGTTGAAACTATTAAGTTAGGTATTAAGTCTCCATTTGGTGAGGTGGGCTTAGCACAACTGACTCCATTTTGGGCCTGTTACCTCTTTTTTAACAACATGCACAATTTTGTTTGTTTTCTAAATATGCTCAAAGTGAATTTTTTTTGATATGTAAAGTATGTGTGTATACACACACACGCACGTCTTTCAAGGTTAATAGAGCAAAAAGTTTTATAGATAGTGCAGCCCTAGAGAACATGCTATTTCGCCTTTCCATTTAGATGATAATTTGGCTAAGTATAAAATACTTGGGTTGAACTTTGCCTTTAACACTTTAATAAGATTATTTTTTTACCCAGTAATAGAATGTTTGATGTCAATTTAATTCTGGTTCTTTGTAGAATATATAATGCCTCTTAGGAAGCATTTTAGAATTTTCTTCTTATGCTTACTTATTTAAAATTTTTATTTTGAAGTGGTCTTGTAATTATGTTGTTTGGGGTCTATGTTCTCAGTCATCATATTTTCAATACTTTTCCTCCTTCTCTACTTTTTTGTATCCAGAAATTCAGGTATAAGGATATCGATAAGCCTACTACTAAATCCCACGTATCTTAATGTTTTCCTTTGCATTGCCAGTTACTTTTATCCATTTTCTTTTCTTTTGAGGAGCTTAAGATGCTTTCTGCTATATATATATTCTGCTCTACCTTCAAGCTACTAATTTTTAAAAATTCAAATGTCATCTATTCCATGGATGTTTCTATTTGTTTCTGCTTATGATTACCATTATTTGCCTTTAATGCTTTTAGGGTATTCTAGGCCGTTTTATTATTACTTTTGTCTCTCAGTTATATCAATTGTTTTGTGTGATATGAACTCTTTAGTGTGTAGTCTTACTTTTGGATGCATTTTTGTTCCTCAGACTTCTTCTTATGCTCCCCCATGGGCTCCATTTTGGCTACCTCAGATAGTTACAGAAGGGAGGGGCACAAACAGTGTGGTTTTGGATTCTATTCTTGGAATTTTGGGGCGGAGGTTGGAAAATAGGCTTCAGGGGAAAGAGACCCCTACCACCAATTGAACATAACTGCCTCACCTTGTTGGTGACCTTGACCTTCAGGACATTTCTTAGGCTTCATGCTCGGTTGGGTATTGTTCTTTTCCCCAAATCTGTAATTCCCAAATTATAACCTTGAGCCCAGCTGGTCAGGTGATGGCATGGGAAAAGTTTTTGCCCTGTCTTTCTAGGCCTGTTTTCTTAGTTCACGTTCTAGACAGCTTGGCCACTGATCTCAGCCAAATCGGAGTTGACTCTGGTGCTGTTTCTGACTCCAGTAGCCATTTCATGGACATTGACCCATTCCGGGCATTAAGGAACTGAGAAAACAGCGTGCCAGTGTTCCCATAGCCTGAACTCTGCTGAAGGAACCGGACTGTCCCCCATTCCTAACTGCGCACCCACCCTCTTCCCTTCTACCCCCGCATTCACCTCAGATCATAGGTCCTGCGTTTCCTGAGAGGTCTGTCATTTTCACAGGAGCTTGACGTATCCACAAGACTATCTAATTTTCATAACCAAAAGAGGGCAGGCACACATACATTTATTCTTTGCAAGAATTATCGGTAAGCCGCAAAAATAGATCTTACACAGAATATGTTTATGCACTTCGAAAACTACAGTTTCAGGAAGGCCAGATGTTGCTGGATAAGGAGTTTTAGCAATGGATTTAGCAAGCATTATAACTGAGAAGAATGAGATTGTTCACTATATACAATGAAATTTATGACCGTAGAAATAAAACTCTTAAAGTCAGCATGTATACAATTATTTAATTAATTTCTCCTCGTTTTGTGCTCAGCTCTAAGGCATATAATAATTTAGGTAAAATCATGATTTTTTTGGTACAAAGCAAACTGTGAGATTGCTCAGTAAACTTTTCAACTCAGTGGCTCAGTGACAATAGTGACAGCTTTTGCAATTAGTTTAGGCTCTTTGTTCCTTCGGGCAACTGCAAAACCTACTGCCACGGATTCACTTCCCGGTGAAATTGGTACACATCATAAAGATTGTAGTTGAGTTAATTGGTGCATTGGCTGACAGATTCCACAAAGAGGCCAAGCCCTGAGCCATCCCAATTCCGCTAAAATTGCTCTGTTGTAACAATGTTGGCTAAGATGTTTGTGAAGGCCGTGCTTCCCCAAGGCTCAAAGAAGGCACCAATTGAGGACTTTGGTATCTAGGGATGTCAGTCTAGCATTTCTCATAAGCATCAAACACTCCCAAGTTGAGAAAAATAAAGAGATATGCTCTAGATGAGGATATTTTATAAATACCAAATGATGATACCACTGTGGGTGCCAAAAATATGTATACGCATGACTTGTATTCATCTTCCATTGTCAGTACATATTGAGTATTATAATTTTTAATACACTTTTTTCCTTTTATAAAATGTGTATGCATTTTTTTGGCACCCTCTGTATATTGCTCAGAAATAAGTAGCAAGGAAACTTTCTGGTAACTAGATGGATAAAAGGTCACCAATGATACAAAATCTGTCTATTTCTGAGTTTCAGAATTCCACGATACATTTACTAGAGCCTAATATTTTAAAAGCCAAGAAATTTGGCTCTTTTTCATCCTTTGACCTCAAATGCCTTCTTATCTACTCAGTGTAACTAAACTTTGAACTCGTTCAAAAGTTGTCTATTTTGAGTATTCTTATACAACAAGGATTTCTGGTGTGTCTATTAGAAAACACTTCTGAAAAGACAACGAATACATTAGGACACTTGTTCTTCAAGCTGATGCTTCTGCTTTCAGAAGAATATCAATAGAACCAATGACTAGTGACACCCTCACTGTCAGTCATCTGTGGCAAAGAGAACATTCCTCCGTGTGTACTCAGGATTTTAAACATTTTAAAAATTAAAAACTACCTTAGAATTAAGGTATTTCACTTAGATTATTCTAAGTAACCCAAACCCTCAATATGTTTTTTCATACAACAGACAGTTCTGAGAAATAATATATTTTTCAATTCCAGGGCACTGGTCACTGGACATAAAGAGGCACTTAAAATATTATCCTATAAGCTATTCATATAGGAACAATAGTAAATCAGTAGCCTTAAATGAATTCTAGTGCTATTTCCATGCTCTCTTGGAATGGCATCACTCTCTTACTGATTTGTTAAATTGATTCCCACATACCTACAGGTTTGTGCGGACACTGGGATTTTCAGCTTTCCTGGGGGATTTCAATCAGCCACATTTAGTAACTGGAGGTGGATTTACAGTGAAACTTAATGAAGCTTACGCTTCCACATCCTTCACCCTTCAGTGCCTCGAGAAGAGCCCCAGGAATGTGTTTGCACAGTCCTATGCATGTTACATTTTGCTGAAGTAAGGTATTTTTCCTGCGTTCAGTCAGCACCGCTGTGCGTGGCCCTGAGCTTATCTGCCACGCTGCCCCTCATGCAGGCGAACCCTGGCGTGTCTCAAGTATTTGTGGAATCTCTCTAAAGGGAGTATGATTTGGGAAAACTTTTACGTTCGCCGTTACCTCTTTTCTGATCTACATGAACATCTGCATTTAGCCTTAATTTTATTTTTATAATGTTATATATTTTTTTATTAAAGAGGATCCCCAAATTTCCAGTACTTTGGGTTCCCAAATTCTGGACCCATTCTCGACAGAAACCCTAATAGGAACCCAGGGGACAATGTAAATACTTCAGCCTCCTTGTGGTTTTCATTGTGACCAGGTATTATTTCCTGTCTTTATAAACTGTTTATCTTTTGCCACTAGTGAACTGTATTTCACCTCGGCTCCTCAGGTCTTGCTCCACTGAAAATTGATCCATTCAAATATTTTCTGCACCGGATACATGGGTTGTGCTTTCTGAGAGAGAAAATCTTGGCATGCCAATGAAAAGTCTCTATTTTTCACACCCCTAATAGAAAATCCAAAGTCCTTACTATAACTTGCAAGAAAATGGGTATTTCCTCTCTCCCCTACTCGATCCCACCCTCACCTCCATCCTGACTGTCATACCCTTGCCTCAGTCACAGAGGGCCATCCGCCTTCGCAGTGCCTTCCTACACAAACACGCCCTCAGGTCTGGCCAAAATGTCTCCCCTGTCCCGCCTTTCTAACCCACTTAGAGTAGGGTGAGACTGAGGACGGCCATCTGATCCCATGGGGATTGTCACTTGCAGTGACCTGGATTTGGCAAGAAGTGGCCTCTTGGCCGACTCTGCTGGGATTCTGAAATGAGTAATGATGCAGATGTGGGTCTCAGCAAGGATGGTGTCTACTGTATGTTAAAAAAGTAAAAGCAACATAGAAACTGCAGGGAAGGCTGAAACAGAGGTGCTAAACGGAGTAGAACTAAAACACCAGGTGCCCCAAAGACTCAGAGTCAGCTCGTAAAGGCTTGTCCATGACACGTTCCAGTCCCTCTGTGGGCCTGGCTACCCTCCCCTTGGATTCTGATAGACACCCCTTGATACCCCTCACATATCCCTCTCCCTTGATTAGATGAAATGGGTTTCTTTTTCTCGTAATAAATAATCCCCACTAGACAGAAATGCATGGAATTCCCATCACACTCCATGTTCTCTGACCTCCACACCTCTACCCTTCCTTTCCTTGTAATATCTGCCCGAATCCTCGCCCTCCTCTTCGGTCACCATCTCCATGTCTTACCAAACTAGCCCCTTCTTAATCTCTCCAAATGAGAGGATATTATTCCTGAAAAGGTCTCCTGATTGTTACTCTCTTAGTTGTCTCTGTAGCACTCAGGGGGTGTCACTGATCTAAGAAACTAAGTCACAATGTGAGAATAATTTGCCAGATCACTTTCTTCTAAAATTGCTTTCAATAATTACATTTGTCTGTAAAACCCCCAAAAATGTATATTTAAAATTAAAGTACAGAGGGAGAAGATGAAGGTCATGCCTTATAAGCATCTTATATATACATTGTAGTGAGTGAACACTAAGTAATTGAAAGTTTCTGTATCCATATCATTTTTCCTAATTGCATGGTTTATATCTTGCCCATGAAAACATAAAGTTACTAATCTTGCATCATATACAGGCTTGTAAAGTCTACAGCACAGGTGGATTTGGGGTTCTGCTTTCTTGGGGCGGGGGCTTCATTAAGCATCAAAAACACAAAGGAAATGGTACAAAGATGCATCTAGTCTTCGTTTCTGCTTCTCGGGCAAAAATTTAGAACCGACATTTTATTTTTGGAGAAAGGCTCCTTAACTAACATTGGTTTGTCCTAAAATTCTTGTCAGGTTTTATAATCCAGTGCTTCTTAGGGTCAAGCTCATATTTAGAAATAGGTACGTGGGTAAAAATATGGTACTTTTGGCATCTTTACGTTTCCATAACATAGTGGGGTGTCTATCTGGCTTTCAGTAGATGTTTATTGAAGGAGAAAGAAATTAGCTAAGTGATAACAGAGGACAACTAACTGACGTATGTATCAAGTTGTATGTAGCAAGTTCATTATGGTGTTTATAGTATAAACATTATAATGTTACACTCACACTTGAAAACCCAGACATGGAAGTGACTTACTAACTATGTGTTTATACAATAATAACTATTTATATAATTTATTAGAACCTGTTGATATATATTTGCATAAGTAGCATTCAATGGGGGGCAGGAGGGGCATGTACATTATTGAAGTGTTCTAGAGGACATAAATTACTGTATAAACTCAAATTTCTAGTTGTATTACTTGGCATATGTTTCTGGCATCTTTAAACATACTGATAACTAGCATGGCTGCTTGAATCTTGGAACAAAGCTCTAAAAATAGTTGACATTTTGCTGTTTCTATAGTAACAAGGAAAATGGCTTCATATTCTAGCCCTGCTCCCACAGAGCCTAATGTTCTTTGTAGATTGCCTACAAACTCTACTGCTATGTTCTTGTAGTAAAAACTGCATCACTCTTCTCTTCACACCTGTGATGTGTCTTATAACGACCTGAGTGTTTACCTGACATGGTTAAGACAAACATCCCAGTTACCTTTCAAGAAGCTGAGTTTTATCTCAAAAAGTGCTAAAATCAGAACATATTTTTACATGACGTGATTCAGACTGTACTGGGAGGCTTCAGATTATCTTCTCCAACTGCCTCCGTGTCTAATATTTTAGTATGGATGAAACAATTGTTCAGCTCTTTTAATGAACCAACCACTGCTGCCTATTGGTGACCCCCCTAAGGCATCCCATAATTGGGTGCATATCTCTTGGTAATTTTACACCAATTACAGTATACGTTTTACCCCAAGGAATTATAAACTTCATCAAAGTGTGTGTGTGTGTGTGTGTGTGTGTGTGTGTGTGTAGTGTCTGCTTCCTAAGGAACTCTCAGTATGTCGATAGGGTAGATACCTAGTAAATGTTTTGCTGAGTGAGTAGTTGGATGGATAAAAATGTGTTTAATGTAGGAGTGGGAAAATTAATTTTCAACATGCCACTTACAGTGTTTAAGGTTAAGCTCTAAAACCCATCTCTCCATCCTCTGACCACCTACTGGGAGTGGTATGCCAGATGGTGAATCTGGTAGGAAGAACAATGGCTCCTCAAAGCTGTCTGAGTGGTGCGTCCAAGGCCTGTGAATGTGGCAAAGGAGAACAGAGAGATCCGATGGAATTAAAACTGCCACTCAGCTGGCCTTAAATTTAAGGAAATTATCTTGGATTATCCCGTTGGGTCCGGGTATGGACTGAGTGTTTGTCCCCCACAAATTCATATGTTGCCTCCTAACATCCAGTGTGATTTTTGTTGAAGGTAGGCCTGTGGGAAGTGATTAGGTCGTGGGGGGCGGGCCTCTCATCCTTGGGATCGGTGTCCTCATGAAGGAGTCTCAAGAGAGCCCCTTGCCCCTTCTACCACGAGAGGTCACAGCGAGAACAACCCAAATCTGCTAGTGCCTTGCTCTTGTACTTATCAGACTCCATAATTATCGGAGACTCCAAGTTACTGTTGTAATTTATTTTAATAAATTTATTTAAAAAATTTATAAGACACCCAGTCTGTGGTAATTTGTTATAGCAGCCTCGACCTATGAAGACAGGCTCAGTATAATCACAAGGACCCTTAGCAGAGAAAGAAGGGGACAGGATGGAACCCGGGAGGTGGCAGCACAAGAGGCACATGGCCATACGGGGCTGCCTTTAAATATGGAGTGAGGGGACCATGAGCCAAGGAAAGCAGGTGCCCTTGGAGCTGGAAAAGGCAAGGAGACAGACTGTCTCCTGTGGCTCCTACAAAGAATGCACCCATGCCGACACCTCGGCTTTAGCCCAGGGAGACCATGTCAAACTTCAGAGCCACCGAATTGTAAGATACTAAGTCTGTGTTGGTTTAGCCATGAAGTTGGTGCTAAAATGTTATAGTGGCAAATGGAAACGAATGCAGTGGGCAACAATATTTTTTTTTTACTAATAGGGAATTGACCTAGAGCTAGAGGACGAGGTAACTTTGTTTATTGAGATACTCTGGTTGATCAAGGGCTAACATCATAATATAGGAAGAGGCTGGCGTCTGCAGTGAGGGCCATTTTATGAAAGGCTGTGCCTTGGACTTGTGAAGTTTGGCCCAATTCTGGGTAGTTTGTGCCTGAACTGCATTGCAGGGAGCAAAAGAGGAACGGGGAGGAGACTTGAGGGATTTGGGGTGTAAAAGACACTAGATTTGGTGATGAGTAAAGTTTCAAACAAGAGAAATTGCCGTCATACCCTAGGAGAAACGTCAGCCGGGTTCTATGTAAATCAGAGTTCCATGCTCACCTCGAGAGTGTTAAGCATGTCTGTTTCCATGAGTGTCCGGTGGAGCTCTTAAAAGCGGTCCAGGCTGTGAGCCGTGTCCTGCCTCCTAGGACTATCCCAGACAGCAGGACATGTGGCTTTAGTGGTCCCTGCCCACTAAACGTGCTCCTAATCATGTGACAACAACTAACGTCCCAGCAGATTTCCACCATGTTGAGTGGGAGCTACTGACTGACTGACACAGCCTGAGAAAACAACATGGCCAGGAGTGAAAGGCTAAGGAAGAACACATGAAGCAGGCAGAGCAGGTGCCTGAGAGAAAACAGTACAACCAGGAGCAAGGAGGGGAAGTGATGACATGGAAGCCAAGGGAGTTTGTGTAAAAACCAGCAAACAAATTAAACATTCAGAATGGCGTTTGGAAGAGCGAGAGAAAGGATTAGAGGTGTCTTTTCGGTAGTAAAGCAGCTTTCACTAACAAGCAGGAACATCTTTTTCTGACTTTATAGATTACCTGTCTGCTTTTCAGGACTAATAAGCTTTGACTAATGTCTAAATTTTTGATGAGAGTGAGAATTCCATCTGGAAGTGTACAAACCCGGGTGTCTATGCTCTTCTGCCTACCTTGGCTTTTTTTTCTTTTAATATCTGAACTTCAGCATATGTTATGATTTCTGTGATAACTGGAATAAATAGATCACTGGCCATACTATGTTTTACTCTTCATCCAGGTGCTCTGTCGGCATTTTTACAAACCCTACAAGTACATGTCCAAATAAAAGATGTGAATTCTATTTGTCTAGCTTAAGTGAATCTTTGGAATTTAATTTTGTTAGCTCCGAATTTAGAAACGTCTATGCATCTTTCAATGATACTAATATAAGCACCTGTTTGTGAATTTCATAAGGTTTTGCAGTTATTTATCTGCCTGTTCCCTACCTGATACATCCTTCAAGGACTCAAGCAGCACACAAAAAGGCTTTTAATGAACTCCAATGTTAGTATAATTTCTTTGTAGATTGTCTTAAAAAAATTAACCTGCAGACAATAATCCGTATGTGTTCTCCAGACACACCTTTTATTTTAGTTAACACGGTTTGCTTTATCTTCTCACCGCACCCTCTGTACAACAAAAAACAAACACATTTCTACACAGACACAAGCTCAGAGAGAGGGAGAGAGAGAAAAAGCCAGCAGTTGTGGAAACGTTGCTTCCTGTGTTTGTTCCTGTAAATCCCTCTGTAATTACTACCCAGGCGTTGTCTCATCTTTCTTTAAAGCATCGCATGGCAAATTTTATTTTCCTTGAAAGACAAATAAAGGTCCTTTCTGACCCTTGATGAATTTATGTTTCCATGAATTTATTATTTCCAAGGAAATACTAGGTTTTTGAGAATGAAATAAAGATCCTACTCCATTGAAACCCCAGTTCTGCTATCAGGAGAGCTCTTTGGAAGACCAAAGTGGACTTTTCACCCCGGTGGGATTGCCAGTGAAAGCTGTGTCCCAACTGCCCCATCTGTGCCTCTTCCCTCTGCAACACCAATTATTTTTCCTTAATTCATTCACAGGCATAATTGCAATTTACAAAGCAGTGGGGCCCTGCCTATGAAGCTGGGTGGGCCCTGCTCTCATGGAGTTAATTTTTGGCTCTGGTCGTTTCTGATCGCGCCCAGTCAATATTTCCTCAGCTTCTTAATTACTACCCTGAGGCCAATGCCATGCTCAGTCTAGGCACTGTTTCGGTCTAAGGGACTTCTCAGACAGTCTCCTCACTACTGCCAGCCCTGCGCCTGGTCACCAGACCAAACCCCAGCCTCGCTTTCTCTGATCGTGCATCATTGGCACCTTCACCACTGACCAAGCCTGCAGCCTGAATCCAGCCCTGTAAGGGGATCAAACTCCTCCTGTGCCAGGCCAGGCTACACAGTAGATTTCTCTCTTATTCCTTAGTTTTTAAAACCAGGTTTGTGTGGCTATATCTGCCTGTCAAATAGAACAAAGGCCTTGTAGTCTCTGGGTACTTCAAGGGTAGGCAGACTATACATGTCGAACTGTTAAGTTATTTTAAGAGACAGAAAGTTCCGACCCACGATTCTACTTGACTTTCTTGTAAGTGAGAGTTTTCTTCCATTTCCCACTTTTCAGAATAAGGGTTTGGTCAGCTTCCAAGACCATCCTCAGAGGCTGGAGGAAGTGTACTTAGAATGCAGCTGGTTGTTTCCTATCAGCCGGGTGAGGGTTGAGACAGTACCTGTGAGCTGACGGCTGTGATGCCAAGGGAACCGTATGGACACTGCCTCCTAACAGTCACCAGTTGCAGGGACCCCACAGACCGCATTCCTGCTGCCTTCAAACTCTGCCCACGATGTTTCCAGAAACTTCTCTTTTCCACCAAACTTAAGGCCACAGATCGCCTGTATTTTGTGTCCCCAAAACTCATTTTCATGGAAGTTGTAAATGACACAAAAGAGTTTGAAAGTTATTTCATCTCACACTCCTGATTTGAATGGAGAATTAGAACACACTAAAAAGAAAACATGTAGTTCAGAATAATGGACTCAGGAATTGTTTATTTTCAACCTTCTATTTTCACAACAATAAAATATTCTATTAGGCAGATTTCCCAATTAGGGGAAAATGTGTATGTCATGAATAGTAAATCTCTTGAAATTAATTCACACTTTTCTCATATAAAATAGTTAATGGAGTGCCTTTTACCTGTAGGTGTTTCAGAAAACAAACAAACAAAAATATATAAAAAAACTTTTCTCTAGAGGACAGGAGATTTTTAAAACTTATTCAAAATTTTAATGGGCATGAACCTTTGGAAAAATATAGGATACCCTTTTAAACAAAGTTTAATAATAATCTCCTCTTATAAGAATCAGATAATTTAACTAGAAATACATTTAATCATATGATGCAGAGGAATTTGTCATGTATATGGTAGCGCTAAAAAGAATAAAGATTGTTGCAGCAGATATAACAATGGTGAATTTAACTTCATTTTTAGCTTTCACAGCTAAGTTCAGGATATATCCGTAGGAATGAATGTTTTTGTTTCTTAGAGAAATAAGAGTTATGCTAATGATTTCAATTAAATAAATCCCAGGGTATTTTTACTTCTGTTTCACTTGACCTGATACTGTCTTGAGCTTGATATTTTTTCTAGCTGTCATCACACCAAAAGCTAGTCATTTTTGCCCAAATACTGGACAGGTCGTACTAACTTTAGCACCTTTCTAAAATCTACATTGCAGAGCTGTAAATGTTCGCTTCTGTCAGATTTTAATCTTCTAATGACTCTGAACTTACCACTCCAGGGTAACTGGGTGTAGGATGAGTTATTACTTTAGCAGGTTAAGTCCTAGTGAGTGCATTTTGGAAGACAGTTTCATGAGCGGTCAGAGTAAGAGCTAAGCCTCTGGGTTGCCTTTCAATAACTCCTAGTCAAGTGTTGGCTGAAAATATAAAAAAAGTATAAAATAATAACAGACATAATAACACTGTCTTATTAGCACACTATGATAACCGCTGTAACATAAACACAGCATTTTTGTGGTGCATAACGTAATTGCATTTCATGTATCATCCCAGTCCTAGCCCAGTTTCTGGTTAGGAAAGTCTCCTGGACAAGTCGAACTTTTTTCTTCCAGCTTCTCTTCGTCAAGTGGTACCTTTGGTTCTTTCCACCTTTTCACTTGTCAAAGGTCCTTGGAGTCCTCTGCTTCCAGCCTCTGACAGGGGAAGAAAGAACTGAAGGATTTCATGGAGTTTGTTTTGAGGCAGGGGGTGGTGGGGTGGGGGGTGGTCAGGCCTATTCCGCTTTGATTCCATTGGTCAGCACTCAGCTTCATGGCTCCAGCAAGCAACGCTGTGAGATACGGTCAGGGTTGGTGCCCACAGGGTAAAAACATTGAAAATCCAGCCAGTCTCGGCCACTCTAGGCCACTTTAGTCACCCAATATCCATGTCACTCCTTTTCCTCCGTACTTGGGACACATCGCCTCCTTCCTAAGAGAGGTGAGCCTAAAACCCCATCCGATATCCCCATTCAACTACTAGTCCATGCTCTCCAAGGGATGAGCAGTTATTTCTGTCTGATTAGGTGTCACTTGTAGTATGAACTGAAAATATATATAATTAAAAATTATATACCTCTCCACACCCAACCTATCATGAGAATGGGAGGACATGGCGACTGTGATGCCCAGAAAGGGCAGAATGGAACACCCACAGCGGTCAGAGGCCCGTGGTGCTGTGAGAGTCTTCTGGGCCTGCGTGACGAGGGCCTCCAGTTCTGTCCTCTACTACTACTCCCTTAAGCAGTATATTTGATGTTTCCATTCTCTGCTCTTCAGAAAGTACTTTTGTGTCTATTATCCTCCATGGGCAAAGCTAACATGCGTGATTAGGGCGATGTCCTCTTAGGGGAAACACAGCTGTGCCACCCGCTGCTTGCCAGCGGCTCCTCAGGTACCCTCGGCTTAGTTCCACAGAGGGTTTCCAACTCAGCCAACAGTCACAGACTAATTTTAGACAAGGCTTACTGTTCCTCTGGCAATACAATTTCCTCAAATACTACGGAAGCTGTTGATCTGTTTGCTTCCACACAGCTCCATGTGGCACTACACACAAATTGGTGCCTCAGACTATTTCCCAAGCTTGACTTTTCATTTTATTATCTCCACCTACCTCCTCTCTGATGAATGAGAGCCAACCTGAGGCTTCGAGAGACTAAGGGGTAATACTTTTCAACTGACTTTTTTTTCCTGTAAAACGGAGTCATTAATTTTAAAGCTTTCTTGGACTTTTGTTGCTCAAGGCCTCGCCTTCCCATGTCTCCCCTCCCCTCCCATCCTCCCCTCTTCCATCTTATCTCTTACTATTTATGGCCCCAGAGCAGTTAACTTTCCCAAACCCATCATGCCCCTGATCGGTGGACTTTCTCCATTCCCTTTGACCTCTCCCTAAAAATCAGCTGCTTCTGTCATGGCAGCTTGCTTTCTTGTAATGACTTATGAAAAGCAACTCATAAGCGCTGATGGATACTTTCCCTCTGACTCTTTCCAGGTCCCACCTTAAAATTACAGGCTCATTAAATAGATAGTCTTCATCTCCAGTTATTGGAGGCAAATTTTACTAAATGTTTCGTCACAAAGTAGCATGGCTCACCAGCCTTCCAGCTTGCGTTTTTTGGTTCCTTTGCCTCTTGATGCCTAACCATCAAACCAATAGTACATGATCCATTTTGGTTTTGTTCAAAACTGATACCGCCCTTCCAAGTAGGAGCTTCTGTATTCGTAAGGACAGGCCACGGCTGTAACGAACAACTCCACAATGACAGGTCCTTAAGCCAACAAACGTTTATTTCTCATTCACACAAGAGCCTAATGTTTGTTTTATTGGGTGACCCACAGGAAAAGTTTTCCTCCATGTCGGTGACTGGATCCAGGTGACTTTAAAGCTGGCTTTGTCACACTCTAAGTCTTCAGTATATGTCACCTCTTGCTTGGCCCATAGGAAAGAGAGAGAGAGGGAGTGAAAAATCCTGCTTTTGTTTTTAATGATCCCAGCCTGTAGTTCAAGCTCATGGTTTCTATTATACTAACATCTGACTGGGTTGTGAGAGAAAGAGAGCCATCAGAGGTAACTCGCGAATTTTTGGGCTGCACAATTGGGCAAATTAAGGTGCCATTTAATGAAATGGCTGAGATTCAGTAAGTCAGGAGTGTGAAGATCTAAGTGTTCAATTCGCACATATTAATAGTGAGATAGATCCTTAAAGACATTCATGTGGAGATGTTAATTAGATCGTCTTATGTACAAGTCTGGATTTTAGGGGTAATATCCGTGTTGGTGATATCAATTTAGGAGATATCAAGAAATAGAAGGTATTTAATGCTACAGGAGCAGATGAGCTCACGCGGGCATTGTATACAGTTAGGGAAGAGAACAGGGCAAGAGGCAAAACTCGGGGCGTCCCCTTGTTAGAAAGACATCCGGGGAATCTGGAAAAGGAATCTAAGAAAGTGCCGTCAGTGAGGCAGCAGGAAAATGGAAGCTTGGTAAATCCCAAATTCCCAGCCAAGACAATGTTTCAAGAAAGAAAAATAATCAATGGTCTTCCAGGTAAGTTGCGGGCCAGGAGTCAAGCACTGAATTTGGTTAAATGAAGGCCACTGGGCATCTTAACAGGAGCAGCGGCTTAGGACTGGGACGGGGAGGGAGAAAAGCTGGATTTTATTTTAGAGAAACTAGAAGAGTGACCTGGCGCATTAGCTGGAGGGAGGGGAAGAGAAGAGCTCAGTTAAGGAGAGGGGTTGTGGCAGCACACAGTAATACCTTGGTTTGCGAGCATAATTTGTTCTGGAAACAAACTATTCGTATTGGAAGACATCGCTCGTTTACCACATTAAAGTGTATTAGAAATGTTTGTCTTGCGGAACACTCGCAAACCAAGTTACTCGCTGTCCAAGGTTTTACTGTATTTGTAAAGGGTCCAGCAGAGCGAGAAAAGTTGAAGAGACAAGAGGAAAAGAATAGAAAGTTGCCGAGGAGAGAGGAGATGGCATTTCTGTACTCCGAGGAGAGCTGGCCTTCGAGAGTCCATCCTTTATGAAGAGAAAAAAGTTAGGTTTGTGGATTTGAGGTGGGGAGATAGACACTCTTTCCCGATGACTTCCATTTTTTTTTAATCTAAGAAAAAGAAATTTAGGGTGAAGTGTGGGCATTTGAGATGAGAGGGAGAGGAAAAAATATGTTTTCAAACAGGGCTACACCGTGTTCGGTACCGGCCCCGGGATTTGGAGACGTCAGTGGAAGCAGGAAAGGGGCCCCGTTACTGCTGGAGGTGGACAGGAGTCAGCGGGCCGCTCCCCGGCACAGGCGGGGGTTTCGCCTCGGAAGGGCGCTGGTCTAAGCAACAGCCCAGCTTTCTGTCAGGGTCGGGCAGCTTCGGGGTACCAGTTGCCACAGCTCCGTCTTGAACTTTCCAGGCAGAGCTGGAGCAAAGAGCTGCTTTTCAGCTTCAAGGCAGCTGGTTCTCACACACCCTGTAGAGCAGTGCTTCTCAAGCTCGCTTGGGTGAAAGATTTTTGTTTGTTTTGTTTTGTTTTTTTTTAAAATGGCAAATTCATCTTGACTGATGCTTTTGGAAAGTATAGCACAAACTATTTAAAAATTGAATGAACTTTCATGAAAACTAAAAGCCTCAAGATTCTTTTTATCATTCTATTGAACAGATAAAAATATACTACTGTAAACCTAATTAGAACAAACATAAAAGAGTGAAAAAAGAATGACAAATTTGAAGGTATTAGTCTTTTTATATTTTTATTATTTTTAATTAAAGTTTATTGGCGTGACAATTGTCAGTAAAATTACATAGATTTCAGGTGTACAGTTCTGTAATACATCATCTATATATCACATTGCGTGTTCACCACCCAGAGTCAGTTCTCCTTCCATCACCATATATTTGACTTCCTTACCCTCTTGTAACCACTAAACTATTGCCTGTGTCTATGAGTTTTTGTTTTTGAAGGTATTATTCATCACAGATATTTGTACACATGACTAAAATCGACAATCACTCCTATAGTCATAACTTTGTTGTTCCCAAATTGTGAATCAACGAAACTCACGTGTGAACTAGGGGTTCCCCATATTCAGCACCTGAAGTCATTCTCAGAGCAAATCTGTGGGTATCAGAGTTGAACTTTATAGTGACAAATTGACTTCTTTTGCTTTTTGCTTGTTAACGTATCTAATATAGGTTGAGTGAATGCTACTTACAGGGGATGCATGTAAACTGGCTCAATGTTTTGCTTTCTTTCTCCTTGTCTTTCTTGCTTTTACCTCCATAGTGCAGAAACCAGTCACATAAGTGTGTTAAAATGAATGGAAGAAAAAGTTTTAAAGCAATTTTGGTAAACTTGGATATTCATTCTAAATTTTAATCAAAAAGAAGCAAGTGATGCTGTACTTTTAAACTTTGTCTCCATCCTTGACCAGGAGCCATTTCAATAATGTGTCCCATGAATTTATAGTTATATTTAAATTACCTTCTGGTGAAAGAAATGGATTCTGGATCCATCCATTTCCTATTCACATGCCTTCCTTTGATAGAAAATAAAATTCAAAATGTGCTATCAAATTTTTAAGGTGTTCGGTGATAGCTTTTCACACTTTGGCAACATCAAAATGATCACCTACTCCAAGAATAACTGTTGACAGAACATGGCTTTACTAATTGGTAGGAACTCTGTTCTTTCAAGCTCCTAACTTGGATTTACCCCTCATAGTTGATGCTTTTCATGCCCGGTCCAGATCTCCTTGCCCCAGATAATGCCCGCTGCTAAGATGTGCCCCTGCGCCATGACACTCCCGAGCACCCCACTGGGTCAAGCGAAGTCTAAACTTTAGCTGAATCCACAACTTTGCGTAGCTTCGCCTCCCGACTAACCCTACTTTCCCCCTTCTCTCACCAGAGAACACACCCCAGTAACTCTCTGGAGAAAGATTCCACATCTCCGCTTCTGCTTAGAAGGAAGCTGACCCAAGACTTGATGACGGGGACTCCCATTCTTCTAGATTTTCATACTTTGTGACCAGTCAGCAATGTTTAGTCACTTAGAAGATATGGTGCAGAAGCACATTTTTTTCCCCAGACATGGCTACTGCACGTTGGCAGAATTAAAATTCTGCTAGGACATTTCTCCCCGTGGAATTTATATTCACAAGTATCATAGTCTGAGAACATCCTGTGGAGGGTGGATCTGATATTTCATTCTCTCAAGCTTCCTTCTCTCAGAAATGACTGAGTTTCTGCCATGGTCCTTGGCAACACTACGTCCCCAATTATAGGAACATAATTTTGCCCGAGAAACTGCTTTTGGGAAAAGAGTTGGCTGGTCTTTTATTGGAGAGTGTGGAAATGATGGTATATTAATTTTGCCTATGCTATCATCTTTAAGTGTTCTTTAAAAGCGAGGTACCTCAGAAATTTGAAATGCAGTTAATTCAAGTTGTGAGGCTATACAATTTTTATAATAAATCTTAGTCCCGCGAGAGAGCGCCTAATAAGTCCACATAAACATTGAGAGCCTTCTGGCTGAGACTGAACAGAGTAGGAAATTGAGGAGGTTATTTCTGGCTTTAATTTGTTTGGACATTGAACTCATGGGGGAAGAGATTTTGATTTTGCTAATCATTTTAGATTTCAACTTATAAAGAGGTTTGATTTGTGGATTTTCTTTTCTCTTCCTGCAGGGCAGAGTGAGGGCCTGAGAGAGGCTGTGAATATTAGAGAACACAGAATTTGATGATGGGAGTAGGCTTAGGTGTAAAATTTCATGATCTCTATCAAGGTGGTGTTTTATTACTGCAGTATTCTAATCTTACTGTGGATCTCACCACAGGATTTATGCTGGATTATACTGGATTACATGGACTATCAAAATGTGGGATAAGTCATGAAACAGAGTTTCTTGGAGTTTTGGCATTTCTCGTTTTTTGTTTGTTTGTTTGTTTTTTTTGTTCTTATTTTAAAATTCTGTTCTGATTTATTTCGTAGACTTCTGATAGTAAACCTGACCTAGTCCCGGGAGAAACCCCAGTGAAAAAGCAAGTGGCATTGGAGGAGCTGGCGTAATACTGGTTCGGGAGTTGGCAGTGACTCTGTTTGCCTCCTTCTGCAGGCGGTGGGAGTGTAAACCACAGCTCTAGATGGACCGATCAGTTGGGTTAAGAGACCCAAAACCTGTCTCCCTTTATCTGTGACCATACTAACTGATTATTGTACTGTGCAAAGTTTCGGGGTGATATTCTCACATCACACAAGATACCTAGAAGGCCCTGCCTGAGTCAGGGCCTGCCCTGGAGCTGCATCAACCATCTGTGCAAATATGAGAACTCTCACTTGCTCAGAATTACGTCTGATGCTCTAGCGTGGACTTTTTCATTATAAAGTGTTATTTTGTGTCACATTTAAAAACATTATTTTTTCTTAATTGTGTCTGAACTCAGACAGGGAAAAGGGATACTAGTGATTGGGGGAGGGTCCCTTAAAGATGTCAACATTGTAATTTAATTGAAGAAGAGAAGCACAAAACTATACATTCCACTAAACAGGCAGTGCAGGTAAAATTTGGTTTTTATTTCGAATGCTTTAAAATTATGTAGTCAATCCTCAGGCAGCTGCAACTATTGCACATCATGCATGTGCTTTGTGAAAAGCTGCTGATGTCAATTATGCAGTGCAGAGCCACTGAGCACCACAGCCATTTCGCTGAATGCTTAGGTTTCTAAATGTTAAATAAACTGTCTTAGGTTTAAACTCTTGCTGTGACGGTAAAAGGGCAACGTGGTATATAATCATATGACAGACAAGTATGCAATTGTTGATTACCAAAAATAAAAAACTAATGTGTTTTCCCTTCAGAAAAGCTATTACTAAATTTATGGTGAAGTAATTGAGAGCTGCGGTCCACAGAATTAGCAGGAGTTTGGGATAAACCCCGATTTGTATTTTAATGCGCAGTTTTCTATAGATCCATGTAGAAGGAGCAAAGCTTGTGTCACGGCCCCAGAGTTGGACTAGCCTG
Source organism: Hipposideros armiger (assembly GCF_001890085.2). Lineage (NCBI taxonomy): Eukaryota > Metazoa > Chordata > Mammalia > Chiroptera > Hipposideridae > Hipposideros > Hipposideros armiger. The sequence continues at coordinate 340,759 of NW_017731748.1, forward strand.
GTTCCCTTTATAGAAAATACAGCAAAGCTGACACATTTATTTTATTGACGTGCTGGGATGGGGGCCCTCAGATGTGTGGCTATTTGATAAAACAGGGAAAATGCATGGGAATTCATGAGGCCAACACGAGAGGAAACTGTCAGGCTAGAAGGTCCCAGTGCTGAACCTGGTGCAGGAAGCACGCGGGCAGATAGCGAGTACTGGAAGCTAACATGCAGACATGGGACAGGCTGAAAGATGCATGGAAAACCAGTACAGCCGAGTAGGAAAAGAGTGGGTTTCCAGGTGGATGATGTGACAGCGGGGTCAGCTCAGTTACCCAGGGCCCCACACTCAGAAGACCCCTGCACTCCTTTAACACTCCACTACTTTCTATGTCAAAATTCTTCATTTTGGGGCAAGGGGCCCCTCATTTCAATTAGCACTGAGCCTTGTGGATTGTGTCCCTGGTCCAGGGGGTGAGGGTGCTTGGTGGGGGGAGGGGCAGTTTCCAGCTGCGCCCTCCACCGCTGTCTCCTAGTGGGCGCTACTAGCGAGAGCACTGGCTATTTGGGGATCACATTATGGCTTTGTTCCTTACTGTATGATAATTTTAGACACATTATTTTACTCCTGTGATCCTTAGGTTTCTCTTTTGTCAAATAGTCAGCTGCTGGTGTATCACACTAAATACGTATACATATGTGCATGTAATTATATTGTCTAGACACGCACGTTATATATTGGGTTGTCAGAAAAGCCATGACGCATTTTTGCAATGAAAAACATGGAAAAATACGTCATGACTTCTCCAACAACCCAATAGTTTCATAGCTGGTCTAAGATCCCTTCTAAGATAGATTCCGAAGTAGTTTGATGGTTTCATACGCTCCTTCGGGTTGGTATCTGAGATCCTCACAGGTGTGGGTTGAACAGAACAGTGGAATAGAAACATGGCTCCGTCGTGAGAAGAAGAATGAGCAGTTGGAGGGTAGGAGCGAGAAAAGGAGAGAATTAGAGCGGAGGGTTTGTTGGGAAAGGTGAGGAGGGGAACAGAGGCCTAGCGCCCAAACTGGAGAGTGGCTTTTGTGGCGAGTTGTAGTCACTGGGAAGTTTCCAGTGTGGGTGTGAGCGTGAGACTTTCAAGAACAAGAATGCCTGCTGTATCACCTTGGTGGAAAGGCAGTGCGTCAGCACAAGGCTTCATTAAACGTACCCAACACGTCAATCCCGCAGGTCTATGACTGAACCCCACATGCAGATCGGCTCGCGTTGAAGGGGAGAGAGCATGTGTGTAATGAAAGGATATGATTCAGGAGCAGCCAGATGGAAGAGATGCACCGGGCGAGGTGTGGGGAGGGGCTCGGAGCTCCCCTGCCCTCTCCGGGCACCCCATCCTCTCAGCACTTCATACCTTCACTGCTGAAATTGTTCCCAGAAATGGACTGATCTGATAGACTTTTATTTAGCATTTGTGAACTGGGCAGCATCTGGCCTAGCAAAGACAGGAGCTCCAAAGAGATGTGTAAGCTGAGACATTTTTATGGACCAAAGTGATCAGGAAGCAGGGAGACAGAGTGGACATTTGCTGATTGGTGAGAGCAGGCTTACTTTCCTTACGTGGAGCGAAGGGGCGTCTTGCAGCCACGTCGTACTTAAGCTGAGCAGGCAAACTCTGCTCGGCTGACCTAAGCTTTTCTTTTCTGGGAGAGCTGAGCAGAGGCAGGCAGTGAAACCTTGGTGTGCTGATGTGGGGCTTAGCCGAGTGACTCCATCTTGGGCATGATCTGATTCCTTTCACATTGCTAACACCAAAGCTCTCCAAAGCCCATTCTTTTGGGGTTTTGTGGAGGTTTCGCTGCAAAGGATGATGGGTTAAATCATCGGTCATTGATGATTGATTCGACCTCCAACCACCCTTCCCTTCCCAGAGGTCAGCTGGCGGTGGAGTGAGCCTGAAAGTTCCACCCCTCAAAACATAGGGTCTGTTGCCAGGGGAACCAATCTGGCAACCAGCCTTCATCTTGATGGCGTCCCAAAATAAACTCAGGTGTGACTGAAAGGAGCTTGTTAGGAAAAACCAAAGACACCTTTATCTCTGTTTTTACTTAGGAAACTCCAAGGGTTTTAGGAGCTTTGTGTCAGGAACTGGGATAAAGACCAAACATATATTTCTTATTATAAATCACAGCATCACCGACTCCAACAAGTTGGACGGCTAACAAAGATCTTAAGTGTCTCAGGAAGGATCTGTCAGTGTATTTTTGTGTAACAAGCCATAACTCTGCAAACAATTTTGGCTACTTTTCTGATTCAGGTTTGCTTATTATGTATCTTCTTTTAGATTCCTGTCTCTTAACTCTGGCTGCAATTTGAAATCACCCAGGGAGCTTATAAAAACACCCAGATCCAAGACTGCTGTAGAACAATGAATCAAAATCTACAGTGGTGAAGCCTGAGAATTGATACCTTTCAAATGACCAACCTCTTCTGCCCATGTGTTAAAGGCAGGTTTTAGTATCACGGCTTTGAATGTTGATGCTATTCCGCCTGTTTCGTGATACTTAACCAGCTTTGGTTACAGCTCCTACAGACCTGAGAGATTCGAGCCTGTTTCTCCAGGACTAATTATTGAGTCTTTATACCTGCTGGTTTTCTCCTGCCTTCTCCAGCTAACTGGAATCATTCAGGCTCTGTCGCTGGTGTTGTTGTTTTTTTTAGTTTGATACCTGCTGGTTCTATGGAAAACAAGCTCTTTGAATGCACCTCTGTTTGGAAAACCATCATTAAATATTTTATCTTGACCTCTCTCTGGTTCTATTTACCCTGTACTCCTTAAACACTAAAAATAATGTGGAGAGAAAGTGCCATGCTCATTATTCTGAAAATATGTTTGGGAAATTAAGGGGAGAAATCGTTTTCTGCTTCTCAGGCATAACGTGCATCCAAATCAGCTTTAAAATCACCTGCCAACGCTCATTAAGCCAAAACCATATTTGAAAGCGTCGGTTGAATGGAAATGCATGTTGAAGTGCCAAGGCTATTCTTTTTCAATACTGTTTAGGATATTTACACAGTGACTGCTTTTAGGAGCTGCATGTTTTTTTTTTTTAATAGCAGCATTGATTCTAAAAGTTTGCCAAATCTTCCTCTTACTTTTTAATTTTTAAAATAGGTTCCTAGCATCCTAGCATTCCATAATGTACATAATTTGGACATGAGCAGTGAATGAATTGAGAATGGCTTTCTTTGGGGGGACTGTAACTCAGGAGGGGGGATTCCAGATCGTGGCAGGCAGGGAGTCCCCTGTGTTACCTGGAAGCTGAGAGGAGCTGGTAGTTCATCAGAGGAGTTTTACTGAATATAGTGTATAACTGCCAGAGTTCTGACAGTTTTCCCTGGACTCCCAGCGATGCAGGCATAGACATCTTAGAGCAGTTACATGGACTAGACAGGTCCTCATTCTTAATTCACCGTAGACAGTTGATAAGATTGAGTAACACGAAGATACAATCTGTTTGGACCGTTTCCCAGCTGCTTAGGAATCAGGGCCTCTAATTAGGAACAGGAATTTGGCGTCTCCATGTGTCCTTCTCCTCACTGCTATTGCCACCCCCCAAATGAACCTGATTTATTCAGGTTTAAATCTGCATTCTCAGCACTGTTGACATTGGGAAAATATAATTTGCATGTCACCATCTGTGAAGGAAGATTATTAAACAGTCAAGGATTAAGAGATAAACAGCAGAGCCTTGTAGCAATACATGGAGTCCAAAATTTAAGTGCTGAGCATCTCAGAGATTTGTTTAAGGGCTTGTGAATTGTTTTAGGGTACTGAGTCTGCTCTTGGAATAGAAAGTAGTAAAACATATGCAAAACTGCTTTGTAGTTAGATGATCAACTCAAGGAGTTTAGCTTATTTTTTTAATTCATGCCGTTATGTTTTACGTTATAATTTATGCTATCCCAATTTGGTCTCCTCCTGCACTTTAATAATGTAAACATTCCTAAGTTCAATGTTTTTATATGGGATGATTTGCAACCACTATTGTAGGGGAAAATAAACCATATCTCTGTTGAATGTTTATTCTCAAAACCAATACTTTCTCTCTGACTAATGTTTAAAATTGAAACACTAAACATCAAGTTCATTAGTTTTCTTTTTAAATTTCTGTTTTCGAAGTTAAGAATTTGCTTGCCTATACATCAGTTTTTACTTCTGGGAAAGCCATTTATAAAACAAACAAAAATATTTTTATGGTTCAGACATGTTTTGGAATTTCACAGGTAGTCTTATATCACTGGTATCCTATTACTCATCCTATTACTATTACCCTATTATTCCAAGATACCTATCTGAGGCAAACTTTCTGAGATAATATTTCCAGGCCAAGGAGAGCGAGGCATTTTAGAATTACAAAACTTAATTTACTACCATAGTCTGTGAATAGAGAGCTATTAGCTCTAAACAAGATATGAATTCTATATTTTGGGAGTAAGCTCAGTAAAAGTCATTTTCTAATGGAAATTGATGAAGAATCGATGTAAAATGAGTGAGATAAAAATAATAACAACAAAAAGAAGCTCGATAAATGCTGTGCTTATGCAGAGAAAGTCTCTGCCTGTTCTCAAAAATGAGCCGAAATGTAGCTGATGGGCGCTAACTGGTGACTGCAAAGTGTCAAAATCATATCGGCGTATGGTTGGAGTTACACTAGGATCTAGAAAAAAAGGAAAAATAAAAGAATGAGAAGCTACCTAATGTGTTCTTTAAAAGGGATGTCAATGCTTCTGAAAATCACCACTCCGCAATGCAGAAATAGCCTCGAAATAGGGAAGACTAACGCATCCAACTAATATTCCTTTATACTTATGTTGCTTAATAGCATCTACTCCATTTATTCTGATTCTATGGCTAGCAATACATTTTCTGATTTGACTTTATCTCCTAATATAATTATTAAACAAGAGAGGGGATGCTTAGTATTTCTGACAGATACAGTCTCTCTCCCTCTCCCCCTCTCTCCCTGCCTCTCCCCACAAGGTCTCACATTATATAGTTTTGTTTACACGTTTTCCAATGGCAAGTTTGGAAGTTTGGTTAGCGCACAGAGAGGTTCTCTATTTTTATGCTAGAAGGTTGCAAGTGAAATAAAAGACATGTTGTCTGCAGTCCCCGATCGGTATAACAATCTCCAATGTCACCTCCCAATCTTCCACTCATAGATATTTATGTGTATTTTATTAGGGATATACATGTGTGTTTGCAGGATAATGATAATATATCAAGTAACTGGCTAGTAGGGAGAAAAACATTAAGAGTATGTGTCTCAGTACTAAGTGCTGACATGCAACTGGGGGAAGGAGTCGCACAGAGGATGAGAAGGATGCGAAAGAAAATGTCAAGCGGGAGTTGCTGAGGGTGGAGGTGGAACTAGGCTGAGGCAGTGGACCTTTCTTCAGGTGTGCCTGACAGGTATTCCAGGCCTCCAGGTCAAGTTATTCTAACAACAGGGAGAGCAAACGAGAAAGCTTGCATCTCATATCCGCCATCAAGGATGTTTGTCAAGATATTCAGCTAAGAGCCATTGGAACTCGAAGGATGTGGTCAGAGAAGAGAGTGACTAGTATGGACATAACTAGAAGAGTGTAGTTTTTACTCGGAAAGGAACTCAAATTTTTCTAAGGAGATTATTATAAAACTTTTTCTTAAAACATGGAATACATTTTTCAAACAAACAAAAAAATGTCTAATAGGTGAAACTATGAAAAATGTCAGCTCCCCTGGAGAAAGGGAAGACTGCAGAATTGATTCTTTACGTGACTAGACTCCACAAGTAGTTTTTTACGAATTATGCTTCCTGTGTCATCTGTCCCAGGGAGACATCCAAAAAGCACTAGTGGGACATCTTGTTCTGAGTCCTAAATTAATTTACTTTAAGGAGGTATGTGAAATGCTGTCTTAATAGTAAGACATTCTTACAACTTTTGATGGTATGTTTTCTTAAACATTATAGATAAAGTCAAATGGTTTAGATAAAAATGTAGAGTTAGCTTTACATTCCATATTGATAATATTATGTTAAAAACAAAATAGTCCATGCTTTTATGCTTACATCATTGTGAAAAACACCAGACTTAAGAAAACACTTTTAGAATATGTTGTGGTGTTTAATGTTACTTTCAGAGAAAATGACACTCATGATATTAATATCTGTCCAGATACCTTTGTGCACATGGATATTGGAAGATGGATTATGTATAGGTTATTGCTATCAGGATAGTAACAGGAATTGTGCCTAAGTGAATGATTGCATAAATGGGAGAAGACACATGTGTATGTTTGAACTGTGCCTAAGAAATGTAGCTCTGAGGGATGTGGTTGGCTTAGTGTCAGATATCTGGTACATCAGCATACACGTATGCTGCCTGATATGAGAACTTGGTTTTTGAAGTGAAAGCACCCACGTTGAAGCTGTTCATCAACTGGGTACAAGAGGAGATAATGTGTCATTGTCACACCGTTTCCCTCAAAGCAAAATTATTAACTATCATCTCAAGTTGACTTGGAAAGAGATTTCAAACAAAAATCCATGCCTATCAATGACTAACAATATTACAGTATTGCACAAATTTCTGATTTCTGCCAAGATGTCACACCATAATATAATTAACAATATAGTTCTTTAAATATGTTCACCATTACCGGCAAGTTAAGTCATGTATTGGATATATTAAATTCAAGTAGTCTTTAAAAATATTAACCAACAAGCCATTTTTTTCCAGATGGTATCTTTCATGGAAATATCATATCTAAACAAGAACAAAGTGTAAGTGATTTGACTAAAGTGTTATCTCGATGATAAATGACAATCACTTGTCTCTTCCCACCACCAGGGGGACGCCTAGTCTCCTAGTCAGCTGTTGCCTGTAGTTTTAAAATTATTGATTAAAATGCAGTGACAATATGACATGCAAATCTGATAATACTAGTGTCTAGTGACTTAATCACATTCTATAACTTGTTGGACTTGCCATCAATAGCCAAGCAAACTTCTGACAGAGAATCATGAAGTTAAGTTAAGGTGAAATTAAAGCCAGGTATTTATGTAGGTTTGATAACCAAATATCTGGTTTCCTTAGATTTAAAAAAAAATGCTGCAGACATAGTTCAGTGTATTGTATGCTATCTTTGCAAATTTCTCGTTAAAAGCCTCTCTTCACATTCTAATATTCTAAAATTATATTATCCTATAGCAACCTGATAACCATAGTGCTGTTTTTAGGGAAAACACAATATGCATTTCCTGAAGAATGCAGTTAAGAATTATAGATGGTATACATCTCAATTTGATTATGAAATCAAGCATTTTTCCAATATGGTTAACGAGAGCAATTATGGTGGAAGTTTAAAAGTATAAAATATAAATATAATATAAAATATAAAAATAATATGTACTCAGTATCTGGATTTATTGTTTTTCTGTTTGTTTGTTTTAGGTTAAGATATTGTCATATTTAATAAGAGGCAATGGTTAGATGTTAAACCTATTGCCAAGAATATCTGGCCTAAATTTCTTAAAAAGAAAGATCTATGATACCTGGGGGAACCACTAGGCAGCCCGAGGTAATGGAAGGCTGGTGGGTTTAAGGACTTCTTTTTAAGCTGCCCCCACAGCCCCCAGCTTTATTGAGATATGACTGACATACACTGTTGTGTACGTTTAAGGTATTAATGATTCTGTACCCCATTTCCAGTGTGGGGTGGATGGTCTCCCCCACACATCCGAGGACTTCCTGGACACCAGGTGGGTGTCCTGCAATTCAATTCAACTCTAACAGCACCTACCTGGAGGCTGATCGATTCCTACAAGACCCCCCTACCCCCACCCTCTACAGATGTCAGTCGAAATCCCAGGTTGTGACCTGGGCTTCTGACCAAGGTGACTCTAGATTGGAATTCCCAATGACCCCCTGCTCAGGTTCAGTTAATTTGCTGAAGTGTCTCAGAGACTCAGAGAAACAAACCGGGGCCCTGGGTCTAGGGGACCAGGGCACCAAGTACAGGGCTGTGTGGCCCCCCTGAGTCCGGGGTTGTGGTGGCTCTTTGCCTCAGGCCATTGGGGTCCACAGCATTGACACTGCATGGTCCTGGGTGAGTGCTGTGGGGGTCCACGGAGGCGGCAAGGGGTGCTGGGGTCCTCAGCTGCACTTCCAGGGGCAGCAATCAGGGGCCAGGGCAAGCGACAGTAGGGGCTGGGGCCGGTGGGCGGACAAGTTCAGCTGCAGGAGCAGCTGCAGGGGCCCTGCTGCAGACACGCAGGAAGGGCAGGGCTTGGGCCAGCAGCGAAGGCTGCAGCCAGCTCTGGGTCACTAGAGCTGGGGGCGCCAGGCAGCTGCACGCCAGGGCCACATGGCAGCGGGGACAAGCGCACAGCTGGAGGTGCTCTTTCCTGGCACGTGGGGTCTGCGTGGGCGTCCTGTAGTCACTCAGATGCAGAGGTCTGGGCTGGCTGCCAGGGTCGCTCCTGGACTCGAGTAGGGGTCAGGGGACGGCGAAGGGAGCAGAGAGGGAACCCGGCAGCTGGCCTCACGGAATGCAAATACCTCTGTGGGGAGATCTGCAGGGGCTCACAGCAGTGGTGCTGCCATTCGTTTCTTGGGTGGTAAAAAGCTCCTGGGGTTGTAAAGGTCACCAGGAACCACGGTCACTTCTGCTGCGTGGCCGCTTTTGGTGGCCCCTGTTCTTCTTCCTCGTCCCTAGCCATCTCTGTGCATGTCAGCTTTGCCCATCTCTGGCTGGGGTGACACCGAAGTGGGACCTCCCAGTACTGCCCTGAAAGGCTGGGGGACTGGTCCGTCACCACCCTCTTTCCAGCTGCGTTGTACCTTCTTGGCGCTGAGGGATAGGATGATGTGGACAATGAAGATGTCTGTCCTTCCCTCTTTGTGTGGCTATTCTCAAGTGTTTTTTGTTCCACTGAATTGCTGAAGTTTCTTAAGTGGACCCCAGAGTTCTCCCGGGGGCTGTTCCTGTTCATGTCTAGCCATTGATCTTTGTGGGGGGATGGAGGCTGGGGTCTCCCACTCCGCCATCTCGGTGGCATCACTCTCTGTTTATTCTTATACAATAGTGTAGATAATTCTAGAATTAAAGGTAATTTCATGTTTTCCTGTCTCCTTTACTGTGTGACCCTGTGTGGTCTAGACTTTAGTGAGTGCAAAATTTGTTGGGTAAGATCTTTTGCTGTATCTATGCAATTAAAATGATTGGATTACTCTGGTGTTTTGGGGTGTCCTAGGAGGCAATTAAAACTGCCATTCAATCGACTGTGCTATTTAAAAGAGCTTACTACTGACCCTTAATGTGAGCAAGAAAATAATAATTTTACACATTGCATAGAGAGAGAGCCTACATCCTTTTCACTGACCTATTAAGCTAGTAGGGTTTCTGGGTTTTTGTTGTTTTTGTTCAGTGCATAAACTATCTTTTTGAAGAAAAGTAAGAGTTTGTTGGCATAGACAGTAGGAACTTTTTCAAGCCTCCAAAGTGTTGTTTTATCGAATGAAGCAGTAATTCGCAAAATGGTGAATCAAATCATTAATGGACTAAATGATATTCAGTGAATAAACATTGCTTTCCAAGACGCTAACTGATTCCCGGGGTATAGTTTATGTACTCATAGACTAGCTTCTTACACAACTTTAGGTAGGTCATCATTGCATGCCCAAATTTATTTATGTTCATAAAAAAACCAATAACGTAAGACTGTTGAAAGGGGAAGTTATTACATGTTTAAAGTTGAAAACTGCTTTACTGTCCTTTTCATTATTATGACTATGCAGTAGATTGTATTAGTCTACTAATCTTGCTACTGGCTAAGCTGAGTCAAAGAGGCTTCAGTTACTTTAAGTTCCTGCAGTAAATGGGTAGCAATTCTTCTCGGAGTCCCAGTTCATTACTTTGCTCACTGAATCACTTCGCATTTCTGCTGTGTTTGAGGATTGTTTTACATTAATTAAGGAGCCTGACAATAAACACTCATTTACTCATTTTTGCTTTTTATTATGAAAAATGTTGTTGAATTGAATGTGAAAAAAAAAGTCTTTACTTTGGCATTCACATTCGCCCGAAACAGCTGAACTGGATGTCAAACTTGGCAAGGGCTGGAGTCTGACAGACAGCGAACTCATGCCAAGTTCCATTTGAAATTAAATGTTCTGCCAAAGTTATAAGCTACTGAAAATGGGGACTTTGCATTAATCTGCCATTTCAATGTACTCTACCAATGTCTCACAAAAATTTTTATTCTAATAAGTAATGTTGATATTATTATAAAACTTTATGATATAGGAAGTGTTAAACTAGCCAAAGTCAAGTTTTGGAGACACCCATTAAATATTCCAATTATATGTTATGCTTCTTTTTTTTTTTAAATTCTCTTTCCTCACATATAGCTTTTTCTTCCCATGTATGTTTTGACCCTCTTTCCATATTTAAATCTAGTTTTACTAGTATTCTAGCTTTCATTTCATGCTCCAGGTGAAATGCTTTATAAATATCTATGTATTTCTGTGTTTTGAGTAACTCCACATATGTGTGAATTTATGGCACATCCCTTACTGTCCACTGCAGGCAAAATTTAACGAGTCTTGTACCCCAGACTGCTTTCTTCTCCTGTTTTCATCTTTCCAGAGGAGGGAGCATATAGTCACCTGGAAGTCCTCCCTCAGAAATGGAAAAGGGCGGGTTGAATATATGTGATGTGTTGGGTTGTCAGAAAAATTATGATGCATTTTTGCAATGAAAAAACAGAAAAAAAAAACGTCATGACTTTTCCGACAACCCAATATTGGCCAAGAACTTTAAAACCAGGATATATTCCTTTTTGATTCTTGGAAATAGTCAAAGTCTGCCAGGCGAGGATATGGTAAAATAGTGTGTTCCTAATACTCATTAAATGCTTCACAGTCCGGCTCTTGGGTTAACACTGCCAATTCTAGTGACCAGAGGCTGGAGGTGTTGCTCTTCTTCCGTCCGTGTCCTAAAGCAGATGTGTGGCCATCTTCAAATGTCACCTCCTCTCCCTCCTCCCCCCTCACACTCCAATACTTCTAATTGTACTCCTAAATGTTTCTTGATTCCTTTCCTTCCTCTCTATCTCTACTGCTGTTTCCATTTTCATCATCAGAATCTTCCCTTGATGGCCTCAACAGATGTGGTCTTTTTGCCTCTGTACACACTTCCCTCCAGCACAATCCTTTCATGCTTCCAGAATAATTTTTTTAAACAGGAAAAAGTTTAATTCTATCTCTCCCTTGATTAAAATCTTCCTATAGTCCCTCACTGCCTTTCTGATAAAATCTAAACACCTAACTGAGCCATACAAGACCTTCCATTACCTGGGGGTCCTGATTAATAGCCTGTTTGCGACTTTGCTTCGTAGCTCCTTGTAGCTCTTGGGGATCCTGAATGTTACAGTGAAACTCTAAGCGGCTAGCTGTGTTGTAAGAGTCCATCTTTACATCAGCCTCTCTCTTTATCTGAATAATTCAAGACTGACCAGTGACATTTATACTGAAGGATGCCTCCTTCTCTGCCCACCCCCAGCTCTGGTGAGTGCATCCTGCACTCCACATGCTCTCGAAGAATTGCCTGCCTCCCTCACTACACTGTGAGTTCTTTGAGGGCAGGGGCTGGGTCTTAAACTCCCGTAGTGCTTGGTACATAGTAGGTCCTCAGAGTACATCCACCGAATGAACAAAGGAACAAACACATCCTTTTCCTCTGGGCACTCTCTTAGCTCAGTGTTCCGTCGAGTTCCTCACAGACTCAGAAAAAAAACTTCACATGTTTCTTGGTGACAATTGATGAAATAAAATTTTCAATGAGCTGTATCATAGGTAATCATGACTTTAAAGCAAATTATTTAGTGGGTCCTACTCCGAGAACTTTACAAACATGATCCCACCTAATCATGACGCAGACTCATAAAAGAGGCCCCATGCAGAAGGACTTATAAACGGCCAAACTAAACCAGGGCTTCAGAAGGTTAAGGTCCTATAGTTTGTAGGGAAAAACCATGTTTTCCAATGCTGATTACAAACGCTATTCTCCTAAGAGCTACGCCATACTTATTTATCAAAAAATCCCCTTGTATCATCTTGCTGTACAATTAAAACTATTGGTGTCAACACAAATTAGTTGGAAAAAAATGACTAAAAAAAATTGACAATAAACCTTTACAATAATACAGATAACTTTTGTTTTATGTATTTTATCATTTAAAAAAAACATAAAACAGGGCATGGAGAGAGGACGGTGTTTAAAACCAACCCATTTATTTGACTGATTTTGTGTTTTTGCTTTTGATTAGTCTGTTTTACAGATATGGACTATATTTGCAATTCTTTGTCCACTTTTCTTCCTGCTACTTGTTTAAATGTTAAGCTTCAAAACTTTGAAAGAGGAAAGGAGCTGTTGAAAGAATAGAATGGGGTCAGTTGCAGTTTTAACCATTCTTTCTATTTTTATCTTTTTGGGGTTTCAACAACCCTTCCTTCCTCTCTTGATGGTTTGAAAGATTACTTTCTCAGTCAGTCATGTCACTGCCAAAAAAAGAGGTTAGAAGCATTTTCATGACAACGGAATCTTTTTTGTCCCTTTTGGACATTAGCAGCTGAAACTGTTACTGAGAAGCATCGAGAGGAAAAGGAAAGATGACAACAGTGATAAATACCTACGAGGGGCATGGGGGAGACACACAGCCAATTGCTTTCTTTTTTGTTGACTCAGGTAGGCCCCTCAGGCTCAAAAGGCTAGGAGGTAACATGGTTCCATGGATGGAGTGGAGATGGGGAGGAGGCAGGAGGCGGGAGATGGCCTCCCCATCATGACAATCTGCAAATGATACCCATGGAGATTCTTATCTAGCTTCCTGATACCCTGTTCTGTATTCCCATGTGGGGGGATAGAGTTTTTCATGTGAATTGTCTACCATGTGTTCAGGATAGAACTGCCAGACATATCAAATAAAAATATAGGACGCCCTGTTAAATTTGAATTTCAGATAACAGATACTCTTTTTATTTTATTTTTTTAGTATAAAGATCCCCTGTGCAATATTCCATGTCCCACGCAATACTTATACTAGACATGTGTTATTTATATGAAATTGAAATTGAACTGGATGTCCTGTATTTTATTTAGCACCTTAGTCCAGAAGCTCTTTCAGTTTATTTCTGTAGAATTACCATCCGTTTCTGTGAGGATACACAGTATGTAAGGAGAGGAGAAATACAGAAGGGATTTGAAATGTGTTCAGATTTTTACATGTCAGTTTTGGGGCCTGAATAAGTGGTGAGAGATGGCATTTTACCACAAAATTTTATTTATTCCTAAATGAAAAGATATTGATAGACTTTGTACTGTCTTTAGTTCCCTCTGAAGGGCTAGTCTTGAGGTGTATAAGAGGTTCTTGACTGATAATATAAAGCAAATCTCTAGTTCTATTAGATATGCAAAATTCAGCACACCTAGAGAATGGGCCCTCCTGACACTTTGTTTTACAAGGAGTGCCACTACCAGGTGTCCTCACATTAGCTACCAGGAAAGTGACTTCTAGGTTTTAACTGTTGCCCATCCAATAACACACAATTCAACATAAGACACCATCAAACTAGAAAACAACAAAAAAGATGTCCAAAACGTCTATTTTGTCACATTTGGAAATATCAAGTTATTTCAAATTTGCTCAAACTAATGAATTACGGGCCCTCTGCTTCGCTGGTGTCCTAAGCATATACTTGGCAATCATACAATCCACCACTGGTTATTCACACTATGAAATAACCGATAAGCTACTTAACTAAGTAGTTCGCACATAGAAATCAAAACCACCGAGAGCAAATTATAAATCATACTCACTCATAATTAAAGTAAGTATTCAAGATTAAGTAGCTTGGGTAACTTTTTACTGTATCTACTTACTTAAATGGAAACCTTTCCCAGCATTCCCTTCCCTTTGTGCAAGATCCAGAAGGCAGATCTTAAGCTCTGAAGATTGATGCAGGTCACCAGACACCGTAGAATTTGTTTACCTTGTTGCTGCCCTACTAAGCTCACTTTGATAGTCTGGCGCAACACAGGACTCCCTGTTTCTTCAGCCCCCATCATCACACCTCTTGCAGCTTTGTCAAGCAAGATGGCAAAGGGTGTTTCCTTCTGCAGCCACCACGGCCTCCCAGTTGTAGGTGGTGACAGATAGAGTCCACTTTGTTCTTGTGGGGCCCTGTAGTCCCACCTCAGCCCCTCCTGGGTTCCAGTGTATCCCTGCAGGCCCCAGCCTTTGCAGTTTATTTCCCAGCTGCTGGCCTGGCTGTGGGGAAATCAGCATAGTTAGACCTGTCCCTGTGGCTCATGCTCTGACTCCTATGTACTGTGTCAGCGTTCTGGATCACTCGGGCGATGCTTCTCTGATAGAACCCTGACTGATGCACATCCTTATCAGATGATTGGGGGACATTTCGACAAGATTTGCTGTGACAATTTCTATCCTAAGCCATCTTCTTCATATCCCTCCCTGGTTCTGCACTTTTAAATTTTTCTCTAGATTCCTAAACTTCCTGATGATATATGTTCCATGTTACAGAAGGATAATCAGTTACAAATTGCCTTTCTTTTTTGTCAGAACTGGATTAAGAAAAGCATTCTACTCTAATTTCACTGTTTGTAGTTGGCTTGTCAAAGGGTTCATTAAAACTCTGCTATTAGTTTCTGCCCCTGAGTTTCTTTTGAGGTCTTCGATTAATCTTTAAAAAAAAAAAAGTATGACTTGAGAATAATATGTGCCCCAGAGAGAATAAACTTCATGTTTTTTACCCATCAGCCAGTATATCTTCACCAATAATATCTTCACCTACAAATAATAGGGGGACAAGCCAGGCAATTTTTTTCCCCCAGAAAGATGCCAAGAAGAGTGTTCCTTCTCTCATTTTTTTTTCCCTGTTACCCATTCTGGCTACAGAAATAGAGAACACCTATCCTTCACCTTATAACAGATGCTGCCTGGCCAGAGCATTAGCTGTGACCCTGGCTTACCCTTGGCTAACAGGCAGCAAGGACAGAGCAGAACCCTGCAAACTGCTGAGTTCTTTACTGACTTGACTTTGATGTGTCTAAATCTGCTTTTATTTCCTCCATCAGCAGGAGAATTTTCTTCCCGTAAACCTCTCCTTCGGCAAATAATAACAGATTATTCATTACTGTTGGAATATGTCTTGTCTTTTTACATAAGGAAATGTAACACATTTGAACTGTTCACTTTTTTTCAGATATGTTCCCCACACATGCATACTTTAGGTACTTCCACCCCAGCCAAGATCTTTGGTGGCCATTTTTCTTGGAAAATGTATGTCATAGTAATTGAAAAACATAAAAAGGGAATTCTTTTATTAGCTTTGAGCCTCAAAAGATGAGACAAGATACTCTATGTGTCGATGGATGCAGGCAAAGAAAAATGAAACAAGGAATCAGATGTTTCAATCCCCCCATGATGCCTTAGAAATGCATAAGTCTCTTGAATTTGGATGCAACTTAAAGGAGGGAGGGGAGGAAAAAATGTAACTATGTGAGACAGTTTCTGGCATGGTGGCTGGAAGCCCCATTTACGTTAGAGTAACCATTCCTGCCAATTGGAAGCTATCATCAGGGGACTGATTACTGGCAGGGGAAGTCGAAAGGGTGTGGAAAGGTACAAAGGGATGGTACATGAAACTAAAAGTGAACTCTACCTGGTATGAAAATGTACTTATCACCTATCAAGCTTGAGCAGTGTAAACTCCTATACTTGTGGAAAGTTGGAAAGTAGAAAGAATAAGGGATAAATATAATTGCTGCCATTTGACGAGTATCCGCTGTGTGCCAGACATGGGTTGGACACTCTACATGAACGGCTGTTAGTGCCTACACAACACCATGGCTATGTGTCCCCGTTGCGTAAGTGAACTGACAGAGGGGACTGAGTTGCCTAAAGTCATGTAGGTAACAGCTGGCAGACCTGAGATTCCACTAAGGTCGGTGTGAGTTCAGAGCACATTCATTCTGTGTCTAATGTTACTGCTCACACACCGATTCTCCTGATGGGAAAGTTTAATTGCATCAATAAGACCTGTGATTACTATTCTTGAATTTGTTCAGTAAGCATTGATTGGGCACCATCTTCATGGAAGACAGGCCATAATCCATGCTTATAAAATAGTAAGACACAGGTAATAGTTGTTCTAACACTACTCACAATTTTTAGAAAGTCATGATGCTTCTTATTAAACATATAATCTAGAAATTCAATTATAGCTACACTTTATGGATTATAGTCCATGTTCTCAAAAAGAAATTAAATTGATTACAGAAAAATACACAATAAAAAATATACTGTATATAATAATATCCTATATGACATTTAAAAACACATGTAAAACCACAGGAGGAATAAGAGATTTAGGCACAAGACTAAATGCACTCAGGTGATTAAGTGGCTCAGATATTTTAATAGCCCATAGATTAAGAGAAAGAACCAAACTATCACACTACATATTTTGTTAAAGCCCCTCACGGTAACCTGGTTTTCTTTAGAAAAATTAGGAAATAAATTTCCATTGGGTAATATGGGTCCAATTTTCTTTCAGATAGACATGTGGGCTCAAAATAACAATGGATTCTTCCACTGTTTTTTTCTAATAACAAGTCTAGACTCTAGAGTCAGCTTGTACACTTATCTTTTTCGATATTTTTATGCAATTATATTTCTGCAGCACTAAATTGACATATTTAATCCAATCCCTCTCAGAATTAATCATCTCTATCCCATTTTCTTTGTCAAAAGTAAATAATTTTTGGCTGGAATTTAGTTTTTTTAAAAATGTTCACAATTTTTTTTTCCTGAATGCTTATTGGTAAAAGTAAATATTTACTAGAAGTACTTCTAATAGAGTTTTCACTATTTGGATTTAAACCTAATATTTAGATTAGTTCAATCCATTTAAAGTAACTAAGAATTGAAAATGTCATAAGAATGAGAGAAATATCAAAATATTAGAGAAGAATTAAAAAGAGAAATAACCTAACCTCATGAGGGGATAATCTAAGGATAGAATTGTTCAACCTGTGTTTTCATTCAACATTAATCTTCTTTTGGATTTTTTAATGAAAGCACTGAAAGTATTAAGAGAGCACAATGCTGAAAATATGTTCCAATTCCTGTGCAATTAGCAGAATTCTTTGTCATGTTTTCCGAGCTGAAATAATCCCTCACAGAACTGCTTAAACCCGTGTCAGGATGTCAGCAGAAGTGAAGGGTTTTTCTAATAATCAGAATCCTATATAAATGTTAAACAGGGGTATTAGGCTCGCTAAGACTATGCCAGGGCTGATGCCTGGGAGTGTTCAGCCTCGACAAAAACTATAAATTATAAGTTTCTTTGTTACCTCTTTGATTTTAGCCAAGCAGGCATCACTGGGGTGGACCAGACCCAGTAAGAGAGGCAGGGTGATACTAGCCTAAGATTTCTTGTCTGGGAATTGGATATCACTTCTCAGATGTGCTGAGCCACTCTCGATAAACCATTTGATCTTTTTTTATCTTTGTTTTTTCATAGTTAAAATTGTGAGAACACTGACCTTATCGTACACAGCAGTTGGAAGAAATCGCTAATGAATTCACAGTAAAGTTCTTTAAAAACACTGCGTGCTTATATCATCCACAGAGATGGCGTTTTACTCTCTTTACACAAGAGCGTTTTTATTCACAATGTTTCAAAGCCGTAATATAACCGTTAGTTATGGTCTTGAAGCATAACTAAGCCTTCAGAGCTGTTCAGGGATTCTTTTCTTTCCCTATTTGAAATATCAAAATATTTAAAAAATGTTGTTGTTGTCCCTCCTTTACTGGTGCCCTAAGGTTTCCTTAGTCTGCCATTTCTGTAACCCAGCAGTCTCCACTCTTACACTAGAAATCATTCACTTGGGCCTCCTCATGTGTCGGAGTGTGTAAGGGCTGCCACAGCTCATAGGAAAATTCCCAACTAATTTCGTGTAGTTTCACCTTGGTCAAGGGCAAAGCTGTGTTAGAGTTATGTATTCCCACATGAAATGACCCCTTTCAGTCAGGGGGTTAAAAGAGTCCAGGAATGTTTGGTAGAGAGTGGCCCACGGGTGAAAGTCTAGAATGTTCCATGTTCAGAGGCACCGAGTTCCTCATATTCCTTTCCCAGCACTTTGAGAACAACACATATCTTCCTTCAATCTCATTTCAATAGTTCTGAGTCTCAATATACCATCCTCTCAAGTCCAGGATACCTTTTCTTTCCTCCACACTCAACTTTATCTAATATTTGTGAGCGAAAGAAACCTACACACACAAAAATCAAAAACAAAAAAACAAAATAAATAAGCAAAACTGGCACTGTACAAACGCATCCAGAGCTTCCTGGCTATGGGTTTTTGAGAGTTTATATCTGCCTCAGGCTGGAGGAGGGGAAAGTAGCCAATAAAATACCCACGAGAGGGGAGGACTGAACAACAGATTAGTGACCCATGTGATAATTCTGCCACACGCCAAATGTAAAATATCAGAGTCTCTCAAAAATAGGTTTTGCTGGTGCGCTAAACACAGCCTCGCTATACCTATGCTGCCTCCTCAGAAATCCACCCCATTCATCATGCATCCTCTTCTGAACATGCAATGTTTGTTATCATTGCTGGCTCTTTTGCATCAAAAGAACCCAAGATTTACATTTTTATACCAGAAAACAACAATAACACAGCAACAACCACGGCTCATATGTTTAGCTATTACATGTCTTCTCAATTTAAATACCCAAATGTTTTGGCAGAGTTTGCCACACTAAACTGTTGTTTTTACTTCTTAGAAAACAACCCTGAAGTTTGGCATATATATCTTCCTTATTTTGCTGCACAGGTTCCAATCAAGATAATCAATCACATTTAGTTGCTACATCTTATCACACCCTGATGATCTGCTTGTCTCTTTTTTTTAGTTTTTTTTTTTTTTTTAGCTGAGCCATCCTGCTACCTGTTGGCAGCTCAGCGGCTGCTCAGCTCGGGCTGGACTCGAACTGCTGTTGCTCAGAGCTCAAACTCTTGAGTGAGCTCTTAACCAACTGAGCCACTCAGCCGGCCCCTCCTTTTTTTTTATACATTCAGCAACCTTATTAAAACTCTTCCTATTTGCCTCTCACAGTATCATGTTCCCCTAGTTCCTCCAGCATATCCGATTATCATCGGATCATTTCCTCTTGCCCATTCCTGCAGAACATACCTTCTTTAGAGTTCCATCCTGACCCTCCTTTTCATCTACTTCTCTCCCACTGGTGCTTGTTTTAGTTCATTCAAGCTGCTGTACCAAAAATGTCATAAGCTGAGTGGTTATGAGCAGCAAACATTTACTCCTCACAGTTCTGGGGGCTGGAAGCCCAAGATCATGGTGCCAGCAGATCTGGTGTCTGGGGAGAACCCACCTCTTAGCTGGCCATCTTTTCACTGTGTCCTCTGATGGCCAGGGTGGCAGGGATCTCTGGGGCCCCTTCTATCAGGGCACTAATTCTATTTATCAAAGTTCCACCCTCAGGACGTCACCACCTCCCCCAAACTCCACCTTCTCATATCATCACCTTGGGGAATAGGATTCCAACACATGAATTTTGCGGAAATACCAACATTCTGTCTGTAGCAGTGCCTCTTGCAATCCCAGGATTTCATATTTCAGAAAATCACATTTATAGCTAAATATTCACCTTTGTCTTTGAGCAGTGGATCCACATATTTACTTGCCTATGGAGTGTCCTTTGCGGAAGGCCTATGAATAATTGGGACCTAGCTTACTTTAAGCACAGGAGGACTTATATATTAACTTGCATTATTTTCCACAAGTTCTCACTCTAGTTTCTAAACTCCCTGCAGCCCTAGCCAAAGGAAAACTCACTGATGTCTCTAGTAAGAGATGAGACAGGTGGTACTTGGCCCAACCACTCATAGGAATCATAGCGGCAGCCATCCTGAACATGTCAAATTAAGTCTCTGCTTGCAATTTGAGGTATCACATTTGAAGTACTGGTGTGGATGTGACCTAATAGATAGAACCTCAGAAACTTTTTTATGGAATGCATTTCTAAAAACAGACAAAACTTGACCTGATGATGCCACGTATTCCGATATGGACCATCCAAAGAGAAACAGAACTACACATTCAATGGAAAGAACCCTGCAATGTCCACCAGATAGATATATTGAAAATACTATTTATAATGTTCTTGGTTCCAGTGAATCTGCTTTTATCTAGTTGAAAAAAAAATAAAATGACTGAGTTAATTGTTTTCCACGCTGTCTAGGAAAGGACTGTCCAGTAAGAAAAATGGCACCAGAGTCAGAGTACAATGCCTCAGTGGCGGCGGGTGAGGGGAGCGGTCTTATGTTTCCCTGGTAAACTTCTCTGCCTACACCAGCTTCCTGGCTTCCATGGCAGATTCACTGAGAACACAATTCTAGAAGAATGACACTCAAAAACCTGTACTTTGAAAAAGGACCCTTCAGGCTTCCTGAGAATACTTGTCCTTTGGTATTTCTTTGGCAAGTATGTTATTTAACATATTTCTACAGTGCTATGCCTGGGACCCATGTTTCCTCCTGAAATCTTGCCACCATCATGCAGCTGGATGGCAGGGACCCATACGTGTCACTTCACCTAGACCAGTGGTCTCTGTCATAGCCCTGTACCACCCATTTTTCCATGTTTTTAAATGGTTTCATGATTTCAGTAGTAGACTGAAGTTCCTTTGTGGAACTTCAGAGACTTTCAAGAAGTTTGTAGGCATTAATGGTTTTAAAGAAATTAATTTCCTGACCCCAAAATCCCATATGTATTTGTTCCTAACTTTGTGTAAATTTCCCTTTGTCACCTCCCATGTCGCAAGTTCTCTTTTTCTACTTAATAGGAAAAAATGCATGCAATTTACTCATCCAGATTCTTGTATGGTACTTTCCTTAGTTGAGTACAGTGCTTTAGGGCAGCTAAAATAGAAGATTTATTTCATCAGCGGTCTCACTGCCGCCTCTTGTCTTAAGTATACTGCTATTACACATGATGCCTGACTTGAGAAATGAGCTGCTTTGGCAATTGTTTGGATGCTGTGGATCACATGCACTTGGAGAGTGTGTGGGCAGGGAGAGCGACAGCCATTTTCTTTGAACGATCGCACATCTTTCATCCACTGACTTTCAAAAAGGAGGAGATCTTATGGGAGAGTGTGATGAGGCAAATCAAAAGGAGTGTTTGCTTCGAAAAATTAAATTTTAAACAATGACCTTTTCTCCCACCCATCATATGTAGGCAACTGATGTGGGATATAATCATGCCCCTAAGATGTGCATTAGTTGGAAAGGAAAGTCCCGTTAAAAAGATCAAGAAGTACATGCTGTTGACATTGATGTATTTCAAAATAATTGGACTGTTTCCAGGGACTACCAGAGTTTTCAAGTTACACTGGAGAAATCCACAGATAAAAAGACTTCGGGTTTTTTGCTTTTTTTTTAAATTTTTTTTTCAACTCAGTCTGCGTTTTACAATTGATCAGTATGCTTAATTGTGTGAATGCGAACTTTGGTAAGGTCAGAAACTCGGTTTTCAAGAAATTCCTTCCCAGTATGTTTCAAGATAAGAGTGGCCCAAAGAGGGACCTGTGCACGATTTTGAAGCTGAAGCAAAACAAACACTGTTGCTCTTGGAAGCTTGTCAATCAGGTAAACTGACAGAGAGATGCCTGGAACCCCACCTTGTCCCTGCTTCTCTGTGCTTTGCGTGCCCATGGCTGCCTCCAATGACCACCAGCGCCTGACCCACCCCGAGGTGCTTGGAGCTGGCAGCCCCCAGGCAGCTACTGCGCCAGGCAATGGCTGCCCGCGGTGGCAGCTTCCACGGACCTCTCCATGGCCTGTCCGTCCCTGGCCTCACTGGGGTGGTCGGATGTCTCAGCTTCTTGGATTTTCCATCAAGGCTGGACGTTTCCACCCATCTCAGTGCTTCAGCAGGCCTGGTTCATGACAGTTTCTATGACTTTAATCTTCCAACACTCCCCTTCCAGACCTTCATTTTCTAAACTCTTCCCACAGTCATGGGAGGTGTCATTTCTGTAGCAATTTCTTCCTCCGGATATTACTTCTAGAGCCTGTGCTTTTCTTACTGAACAAACCCTCACTGACTGATAGAGTTAGCTAAAAGCCCATTTTATCAACCATATCATGAAACCTTGTTCCAGTATCAGTCAATCGTTCTTTTATTAGGCTATGTTCTTGCATATGTTATCAAATATAAATTTATATATTAGATGTTGAATGGATTACTTTTAAGAGTATATACATGTCTGTTTTATTAAGTTTGTAAGGAAATTCTACTCATAATACACAATAGCATTGTTTAAATTAATTATGAATTCTATACAATTCTTATTAAATGTTTTTAAAAAATTATATACAGAATTTAACATATTCACACATTAATACTAAAAGAATATTATTCCTTTTGTCAAAGCTCCTTACTTTATAAATAACATGATTTCAGCAACATAGTACATTGCCTTGTTACAGATAAGCAATAACAAATAGCATGCAGAATAAATATTGTTATGGGTTCTTATAAAAAACAAATGAATTAATAATAGTATATTTATATTGCTTTAATCTTTACTTGATCAATTTTTGTAACAGATCCTTAGAAAGGCATTTCATAATTTATTTCTCACTGACTTTTATAATATTCCTAAAAATCATGTCACATATATTTAAATGAAAAATGGGGCTAAACTTTTTCAGACAGAAATCTGATTTGGTTAATTCATTTAACAAGAGGGCTGCTTTTGCTAATTAAGCTATATGTCAAGCATAAATAGGTAGGTTGAAAGAGCTTAATATGCAGATCCAAAGTTATTGACACAATGATATCTAAAGCACATGATTGAAGCATTTTCTCAACAATTATTGTGTTGGTAAAGATGTACTAAAGCTTATCAAAATTTTATTTCGCTCATATTTTTTGGAATGAATTGGGATATGCAAAATGTTCCTGTGTGCAATTTTATTAATTGATACTATTATATTTCGTTCTAGCATTCAATAATTTTTTAGAATTTAAACTTAATCACATGACAATGATCTTCATAAAATTTTATTCATTTAAAAAATCAATAAAATGTTTAATATTTTTATAAATTGCATAATTATGACACATAAATCCAAATGTATATTTCACATTATAGCCTTATAACTATGGAAACAATTTAAAAATAATTTTCAATTGATTTCATATTTTATTTCAGAAAAGGTGTGATAGATGATCAGTAGAAGTCTTCGAAGCATAAAAACTGTTAAACAGAAAAGGTATGAACAAAGTAAAATTAAAAAGTAACTTTAAAGAGAATAAAAGAATGATGTATATCTTCCCATTAGAAGAGCATGTCCATGCCTTTTATCAATAGATGAGGATAGATAATTCTCCCTGGTATTTAGATTCCATTAGCTACTTATACGATATAACATATTACTTCAAAGTATCATCATGAGTATATCCACTGAAACACTTTGGCTTTGTATATTTTTCAATCTGATTGAAAGCTTTAGATGTCCATCTGAAAATGTGTGAGATGTGCATAGCTTTTCAAAATTATTTTAGGATGTCCCTTGAACATAAATGTTTGAAAACAACTGATCTAGCATTTGTTTACTTTTTTCAGACATCTCTATCATTACCGCTCCTTAAGTCCTCATCCTGAACTTCTTAGGTTCCAAAATTGCTGTGTATTTCTTTACCTATCACGTTTTCAGTTTTCATATCAGAGTGGAAGAACATCCTGGGAACTGTCCGTGGTACATCAGGTACCTCTCCTAACGGTTCCCGACATCCGTGCGCTTATTGTGTTCATAGCAGTTGTGCTAGCCGGCCTGCTTGTCTGACACCTCAAGTAGGTCATCACTTAAACTCCCAACACAGTTTCTGGAAAAAATAGAATGCACTCAACAAATGCTACTTGAGAAAACAACTGATTAACAATAAATGAATCAGTGAATGAATGAATGAATGAATGAATTCAGCAGAAATATTTAATGGAGAAATAATAGGCAAGGAATTAGGAACCATAGAATATAACCCTATCTCTTAACTAGATCACTTAGTATATGTATTTAAATTATGTGTAAAACACTGCTTGCATTCAAGTCTAGAAAAATATTATTTTATTCTTAGAAATGTTATCATCTGTATAATTTTCATTGTCTCCTCTTTTTGTGTGTGTGAAGTGATTAAGACTGGAATTAATGTCTAAATAAATAAAGGCTGTTGTTGGTTATAGGTAAGGTGATTTTTATATGGCCTGCTATGCATAATGGACATGTAGCTATATACAATGCTAGGTATTATGAACTATATGGCTCAATTTTATAACTCTAGTATTTTGTAGTTCAGAAAGTATAAGAACTGGCTTCCTGTGGAAGCTCTATCATATATGTAATGGTATCTATAATTTGGAGGTATAAAGATTAATGGTATTTAATAGCCTGTTTTTACTGTTGTGATGAGATGTATTTCTGAAAAACAGTGTCAATTTATATTTTATTATTATATACAATATTACATATTTTATATAAAATATACAAATTATATATTATAACTAATGAAATAGAAATAGAAAGATAAGAAAATGATAGAAAGGAGCTCTATAAGGCATTTATATAGAGATTTTGAATTCAATTAAAATCAATACTCAGCCGATGATATTTGAAAAATGAGAAAGGTGAATTTATTATTGACTAACAATAAAATTTTTATGACTATCATAGAATAATCAAAATCTTTTCTGTAGGTAAAAATAACACTTAATTCCATCCTAGCAAAATTATTTCTTAGGACTCCTTGGCCATAAAATTATAAATATTTAGGACTCAGTGCTCATAAGGTTATAAATGTGTGACATCAGGTAAACGAATTTACAGAGTCCTGTTGGTATCACTAGTCCCCTCCCATTACTTGAAATGGAAGCTACAGGATTATGTTGGATGTGTATGTTAGGTTTGAAGGATATTTGCCCTCCCTAAGTCCCTAAGTAGAGTGGCTTGTGTTGAAAGGCATATGCTTCCCAAAGGGCCTTCACTTTCATAGAGATTCCACGCCCCCCACTTCGTCCTCACCCACCAATGGACATAACAAGTTTCTTCCAAATTGTGAGATTTCTAGGTCCTTGTAAGTTACAGGCTTGTGCCAGTCAATATTAAGTACCTTCATTTGCTTTGCAATACCTACTTTAAGAAAAAACTGTTCCAACAGGGAATTTCTGAGGAAAGGGTGTATAAACTGACAATCTGATTCTGCAATGTATGTGGAAATGCAAAAAATAGAATAAGAAAACAATTCTTAAAAGAGCAAATTTGGAAAACGTTTATGACCTGCTTTCAACTCATTATAAAAATACAATAATCAAGACAGTGTGGTATAGGTGTGAAGACAGACATACGTATCAATGGGTCAGAGTAGAGTGCCCAGAAGCAGAACCATACATCTGGAGTAGTTGTCCACTAAAATGGAAGATGACGTGAGGCAAGAATCTGATTTGCCCTGCTCACTGTCGTATCTCGGTTGCTTAAAACAATGCTCAGCACAAATAGAAATTCAGTAAATATTGGTCGACTAGAGGGAATGATTATTAGGGGTACCTCTGAGTCTAGCATCATTCAGAAACAATGGGTAGGGATGCCTGACTGAAATGTACTCACTATATCAACATAATTTCTGTAAACACACACAAGGGCAAGTAACACAGCAGGTAAGTTAATTCTTGAAACACTTCCATGACTACACAGGTGGGAAGAGAGCACAGTTTCTATTTTCTTCTGTGCATTATAATTTAAAGCTGAGAGAATTCTTTAAAAGATGAGACGGCATGAGCTCAGGGAATTGATCGTCATTAGACCAATTCCAAAAGGGTTTCAATGAGGCACAAGTTTAGTTGATAAGATAAACTAAAAAACTGGGTACAAAAGGTTAAACTGTTCAGGCAGAAATTGTCCCAAAAATGCAGGTGCTAGGAGGTCTTTGAAAAGGATGCCACAGAGATATGAGAAATGGAAAAGGATGAAGATAAAAGCAGTGCCCTGAAGGAAGTAGAATAAATAAATGTGTAAAATGAAGAGAAGCAAGTCAGGAGAAATATTCTGAATTTTGTGTTTAATCTGCTATTTTAGCTGTTGTTGACATGGGAGTAAGAATGCTTTAATATATTCACATGTGTGTTTTCTGATAACTGACATGATATATACACATGCACACCTACACACATTATTTAGTTTACTAGTTTATAAATTGTTAAAAGATGTTTGTATCTATATTGATAAATGAAATGACCTTTAATTTTGATGCATATTGTGTCTTCTACTAGTTTTGATCTTGAGTAAAATACAGAATGAGTTAGGTAATATTCCATTTTTTTCCTATTGATTGGAAGGGTGTATATAATAGCAGAACAATCTGTCTTGTGAGAGTTTTATGGACATAATCTGAAAGTCATCTGTGCATGAGGTTTTCTTTGTGGGAAACTTTTTAACCAGCGTTGTATGTGCACAGGATCCTAATAATAGCTTTTATGTCTCCGTTTGTGTAGTTATGACCTGTCTTTCAATATTGATAATATTGGGTTGTCAGAAAAGTCATGACGTATTTCTTCTATGTTTTTCATTGCAAAAATGCGTCATGACTTTTCCGACAACCCAATAGTTATATGTACCTTTTTTCTTTTCTCTTTGTAAATGGCAACAGGGAAGAGGTATTGTTCAGTAAATAACAATGAAATTCAGGTCACATCAAAGATGATTGCCTCAAAAGGGACGCTGATGAGGTCAGGCTGGGTGCATGCTGAATTATTTCTTCCCCCGAGACCACGCCCCTCTTCTAATTTAAATATAATTTAAATATAATTTTTCACAAACTTGCCAGATGTTATCCGTGTGTGTTTGTTGGCAATACCAGCACACTTATGTCATTGGCACATGGAAAACTTAGCATCCAGCCTGGTGTGTTCATACCATGTAAGCTTTTAATATTACTAATGTGTTTCTAATTTCTATTGTGGTTTTTTTATTCTGACCCAAGGATTATTTAGAAGTGTGTGGTTTATTTTCCAAACTTTTGGTGACTTCTCGTTATCTTTCTGTTACTGATTTCTGCTATATTTCCACTCTGACCTTAGGGTGTAGTCTTTATGAGTTCAATTATTTGATATATGAGTCTCACGTTATGTCACATGTATTGCTTTGTAACAAATTACCCCAAAATTTAGTAGCTAAAGTAACAGTTATTCTCTCACAGTTTCTGTGGGTCAGGGGTTGGGGTGTGGATTAATGGGGCCCTCTGGCTGTGGGTCTCTTCCACGGTTGCACTGATTTTTAAATCCCAACTGTGAGATCTTGTGCAAATATTCTAAAATTTCTGAATCTGAATTTCATCACCTTTAACTTTATCAATCAAATATTATCAAAAATTTACATTTTACGGTTTGAGTCCTGGCCAGAGCTGAGCTGCTGCTGAGCTGCCAACAGGTTGCAGGATGGCTCAGCTAAAATAAATAAATAAATAAATAAATATAAATTAAAAATATATACATTTTATTACTTCAGTCGGACACTTGCTACCCGATTGTCACTGTACTAACCTTGGGGCAGTGCAGTTACCCCTCACTGAGTACAAATTACAATGTGGCCAAATAGCACAGGCTCACTGTGAAACACAAATGAGCAGCATACAAGACGTCAGTGAACGTCAGATTCATCTTCTGGTGTATTCGTGGATGTGTCTGCAATGCTGAAGAGCTTTTAAAGTTCTCTTCATTCAGAAAACCTGGATGCTGTTATTTTAACATTAACTTAGTTTTCTGTCTTCTGAATTTGTGGCCTTTCTGTCATCTGCAGTTATCCATAAAACTTGATTATAGTTCTATGGAAAAACAATTACCCCTAAATAGCCAGTGTGTTCATTTATATTTCACCACTGTTTTTTTACATTAAACTTTGGTACATTGTTAAGATACATAAAATGTGTTGTATGAAAACTAAGTCTGGAACTCTGTCTCCATAATTTATTAAATGTATTAACTTGAAAAATTTGTTTACTCTTACAAACAACAGTTTTTTCAGTGGTAAAATAGCGACAATGATAATGATGGTGGTAAAACTAACCATCCTTACTTGGGAGGGTTCCTGTGAGGATCAGTTGAATTACTCGACAGGGGAAGTGCTTTGCAATCTGAGAGCAAGCCCTATATTATTGTTAGTGAACAGAGGGGGATTTATGGCTCCAGTACATCTATAGCATTATAACATTTTAGACATAGACTGATATAAACAAAAATACCATAACTTGATGTCACATTTTGTTCATTTCTTCTATTATAAGAGATTTATGAAATTGTGAAGCATCTCTGTATAGAAATACTGCCAACCCTGTACAGTCAAAAATCCGTGCCTAACATTTGACTCGTCAGCCTGTCTTTCACATCTGCAGGTTCAACCAACTACGAATGGAAAACAGCATTTTCCACCTGGGATGAGAGTCTGCAGCTGGGAATCTGCAGTTGCAAATATGACAATATTGTTTCCAATCTGAGGTTGGTTGAATCTGCAGATGCTAAACCTGGGGATAGGAAGTGCCTCGGGCATTTATTGAAAAAACAAAACAAAATGGAAAAAAACCCTCACATATAAGTGGGCCCGTGGGAGGTCAACCCCGCGTTGTTCAAAAGTCAGCTGTGTCTTCTGGTGACCATTAAAACTTAGGGAACAAGACACGGTAACCTTATATATTGAGACCAAGACGCCTTTACTTTTTTTCTTACCCATTATCTGCCATCGTCTTATTAGAATTAAGGGTCATATTTTATTATTTTTACTACTGTTTATTAAAATGATTTCAGCTTTGATACAACTGGAAATAAGTGAAGCAATAAACATAATAAACTTTTTAACTATCTCCAGAGTATTCACAGCATCTCAGGGCTGAGTACTTTTTCAAAGACAATAATTTCTGCTAGAAATCCCTTTCTTTTCCCCCCTCTAATTAATTCCTGTGTAGCTTTTGCACATCAGTTTATATCTTACCCTTCTCTTAAAAATTTCCATCATCATTCTAAGTCTCCATGATGGCTCCGTCTTCTGAAATCTGTGACTTTAAATAGTTACATTGCTCTGTAAACGGTGGATCCATTTTTCATATCTCTCATCTCTAAGTAAACTAAAATATTGGAAAGCATCCACAGGTCTTTCTCTGTGTGAACCTGTGTGTGTGTGTAATGGCATGTACATATGTAGTACTTGCTTGAATAGAATTTGTTGAAACATAGAAACTGAAGGATTTTCCTTCTCTATGAGTCACTGGGACACAATTTGGAGCTTCAGCCATATCAAGTTTTCATTTGCTTGTGTGGAAAAAACGCTTCAGAGAAGAAAAATCGGAAATGATGTGCCTTAGCCCTATATTACTGGCCTTCCCACTGAGGTCATTTACATGTGTTTGGACAGTGAAAATAAGCAGAGAGAACCACCATGTACACACGGCTGGGTTTTACATGTGTCTCCAAAAGGGTGGCAAAGTTGTGAATATCTGTCAGCAAATAACACTGTAGCTTTTGAATTGTGTAATTTCTCTTGCTGTCATTCGATGCTGTAGTTCTATGAAGCTTTTAAAAACAAACAAACACATGAGAAAACAACTATAAAAGAGGCCAGTGTTGGAATGCATTTGTCATGACAAAATACTGGATGTTTTGTTGTTGACCGGGGGAAAATACAAAACAACTAGGTATTTCAGGACCAATAATTCACAAAGAGGAGCCATTTGTTTTGAAACAGTGATTAATATCCTATAGTAATACTTAATATTGGATATGAAAAGTTATTTGTTAGTGGATATCAAAATCAGATAATATTTTACTGCTTTTTCTTCTATAGCGTTATTTCCTCTGCTACCGTCTCAGTTCAAGCTGTGTCTGCCACACCCTCTCCTGAAACAGTCTTATAAGTGGCTGCCTACTTCTAGTCAGTCACCCCTACTTCTCACATTGTCCAGAATAATCATTTAAAAGCTGAAATCTCATCATTTTACTCCCTTGATAAGTACTTTTAATAATGTCTTTAACCTAGAAATCGAGAACTCCTTTGAATGACACTCAAGATATCCTTTATAATATAACCTCTCTGTCCTGTCCAGGCCTCTCCCCCCAGGGTTTTACCCTACTGTAAGCTCAGCCCAGGCTAAGCCACAGCCATCTCCTGAATGCGTGACAGTTTTACATTTGTGTACCTTTGCAAGGCTTCTTTTTCATCCTGCAGAGCTTTCCCTCCCCCCGTCCCCCAAAAAACCAAACTACTAGATGAGCACATATTTATACTTCAATATTTAGTTCAACAACCACATGTGTCAAGCCTTTTTTGATCCATCAGTGTTTCCAGGTGGAAGTGACTGCTTATGATTTTGTCACCCCATTGTACTGGGTTTATATTTTTATCCACATAATGGTGAAATGTGTTATATTTATCTATGGATTTGTCTGTTAACCTACTCTGCATGAGTGGTCCTTTCAAAAGAGGAACTGTATATTACCTGTATTCAA
The DNA here is from genome assembly GCF_001890085.2 of Hipposideros armiger. NCBI lineage: Eukaryota > Metazoa > Chordata > Mammalia > Chiroptera > Hipposideridae > Hipposideros > Hipposideros armiger. Next base: position 371,452 of record NW_017731748.1, read on the forward strand.
GGCTTAACTTCTACCATGCATTGCCTAATTGAAATACCTCATGTTATATCTAGAAAGAAAAAAAAAATCAGCCCCAAATAATTTCAATACCAGAGCTGGAGCTCTCAGTGGTAGGAATGAAATTCAGATCTAGATATACTTTGATCCAAAACTCAGTCTTTGGAAATGCTGACATTTAAAAGTTTAGAACCTCAGAATACTAACAATTTTCAAAGAGGAAAAAAAAAGTGTGCTGAGAAAATAAAGTAGGGATTTCTATTTATTTTTCTCTGTTTTCCTCCCTCATTAGCACAGTGCTTAGAAAGCAGACCTCTTCACAGTGTTGCTCACACAAAACTATGCTGCAAGGACTCACTCTGTTAAGAATATTCATGCAAAAAGCCAGGAAAAATGAAGATTCTGCAGTCAGTCCACACCTGGGAAACTGAGAGATTTTGAAGGGAACAATAGCTGGAGATGATACATACACTCCACAAAATGGTGTTCACCTTGTCTTTTGCTGTCAAGCTTATAAGACTCCGTGTGTAAAGCTTGCTTAGCTGCCTACTGGCTGTGCACAGTTCATGCCGGGACGCGTGGGAACACTCCTGTCTCGTGTCTCCGACTCAGGCTTTCTAACTTTGATCAGTTGTTATCAAGATGGCCTCACCAGTGACGCCAATATTCTTTTGCAGTGTGACTTCGTCCCTCCTTCTGACCTAGTTCTCTCCTCTTCAGCCTGGACTGGCCTTGTGACTGGGTTTGATCAATGCAGTGAAGCAGCAGCGACAGTCTGCTAATTTGGGAGCTAGGTCCTGAGAGATCCAGTAGCTTCCAATGTGAGTCCACCATGTAAGGAAGCTGACCCAGTCTGATGGAGGAGGACAGGTCACATGGCACCTGACAGCCAGTCCCAACTGCCACACATGCATTGAGCCCTTGGGAAACTCTGGCCCAGAAGAATCGTTAGCTGAGTGCAGCCCCGATGAAACAGACAAATAGAAACGCCAGCCAAGTAGACTATAGGTCCGTGGGAGACGATTATGAGAAATATTGCCTTAATGATGATTTTTAAGATGTTACCTTTTCTCTTCTTGCTTTCCCATTCTGCCTTTAGACCACCAATCCCTTTCTCTTTCCTTTTGTTATCGTTAGAGCAAGAAAAACTATTCTATATTTCAGAACAAAGATATTTGCTAGCCTTAGGATGGAAAGTATATTAAAACGGATGGTAGATGGAGCCTAGAGGTGGGTGGGACTTCTCTGAGCCCAACAACCAGGATATAGAATAGGACTTGTCTATGCATCGACTTCTCAACTTACTTTCCCAGTAGTTTTTAACTCAAAACATTTTGATCCTAGAACTCCAAGACCTGATAACAAAATGATCTATCAGCTAGATGCCACTTTCATCTGCCTGATTTCTCTTTTTTCTATCTATTCCCTCTCTAGAAATATGGAAGCCATCTTTAGTAGAGACCTACTATGCCACGCCTAATAGCGTACGTCCCTTAGTCCCCACGTGAACAAATACAAATACTTAGTGGGCACCAGGAGTCAGGTGCACTTAAGGGGCGAGGAGAAAGGAGGAAGGATGAGAGGGATATTTGTTAAGTTTTCACATACCTTGTCAAAACCCTGTTTTTTAAAGCTTCACAATTGAAAACACTGAGGCTGACAAGCAACTTCCGTAAATGTCCAAGCAACTTTCATAAATTCCCAGCTAGTAATTCTTAAGTTTGAGACTCAGCACACATGTTTTGTTCTAAAGTGTGGTTGGAACTTTGGGCAGTGTAGCCGTTAACTCAGCCTGAGTTCAAATTGGTAAAGGAATTCCAGCTATGGGGCAGGTCTATCAGGACTTCCGTCTGTATTCCATGAGAGTTTATGTTACAGCGTGTAACTGTAGTGGATGCCTTTGCATGTCCCTGGTTTTCTCTTCACAGTGAAAAAACTCATTTCCACGGCTACCACCCACATTGGCTGTAGATGGCGTATAGCCTTCGATGGCTTCTATCTCTCTGTGGTGTTGCTGTTGGCCACAGGAGGCTGCCTCACCCAAGATCCCACCCCGTTCCCAAGGGCAGCCTGTCAGTCATGAATGGCCAGTGCTGAAGGACAAAGGCAGGTGCCCTTCCTTCCATCCAGTACCTTTCTCAAGGTTCATCCTGGCCTGAGAGCTTCTGCCATATTGGATTTCAACCTTGCTATCTGCCCAAACACATCAGTGCCTTTCCTCCATTCTGGAAAATTTTTAGCCACTGCTTCTTTGAATATTTTTTCCTCCTATTCTGTTAATTCCCCATCCCCCACTTTGGAAATCCATTATATTAGATTGTACTGTGGCGCTCAAGTATATGAAATTAAAAAACAAACAAACATATATTTTCTTATACTTTTTTATGCTACCCTGTACGTATATTTGTTTTCAAATCTTTTTCCAGTTAAATAGTTTCTCCTTGCCTATGTGGAATGTATTGGACCCCTTCATTGATATTTTCATTAAAATAATTATATTTTCATTTTTAATATTTTTTTCAAAATATGTGATCAAATCTATTTCATCTCTTTAATAACATCCTTTTTTAAAAGATTTTGTTTTATTTAAAAATTTTTTTTCAATAACAATTGATGATATTCAGTATTATTTTATATTAGTTTCAGGTGTACAGCATAGTAGTTAGACATTTATATAATTTACAGAGTGATCCTCTTTACTTATCTAGTCCCCACCTGGCATTTTGCATAGTTATTACCATATTATTGACTATATTCCCTGTGCTGTACTTGACATCCCCGTGACTATTTCATAGCTACCAATTTAATCCCTTCATCTTTTTCACCCCACCTCCTAACCCCCCTCCCATCTGGCAACCATCAGCTTATTCCCGGCATCTATGAGTCTGTTTTTGTTTTACTTGTTCTTTTATTCTGTTCTTTAGATTCCACATAGAGGTGAGATCATATGGCATTTGTCTTTCTCTGTCTGGCCTATTTCACTTAGCATAATACCCTCTACGCCCATCCATGTTGTCACAAATGGTAAAATTTTATTCTTTTTTATGGCCAAGTAATATTCCATTTTTCATATATACCATCTCTTCTTGATCCAGTCATCTATTGATGGACAGCTAGGTTGCTTCTATATCTTGGCTATTATATGTTCACTGCAGTGAACATAGGGGTGCATATATAATATCGTTTCAAATTAATGTTTTGGATTTCTAAGCATAGATACCCAGAAGTGGAATTGCTGTATCATATAATAATTCTATTTTTAAGTTTTTGAGGAACCTCCATACTGTTTTCCCTAGTGGCTGCACCGATTTGCAATCCCACCAATAGTGCACAAGGTTCTCTTTTCTAACGGGTTAAATTTTAAAAAAACTAAAATATTATGTTACTCCCCCACAGAGTGTCCTGTTTAGAGAATTTCTTCCTGCATGCTCAAATTGCAATAATAAAAATAAAATACACTTGAATGGATAAGACAAATTATAAAAATAAGAGTAAATGCATATTAAAATAGATTTTGTATCTTTTTCTAACCTCTACATTTTTCTTTTTGAAATATTAATTTTGTTACTGTAATTACATCTGGAAGAACAATTTGTCTAAGTCTATAAAATATGTCAAAATTGATATTTTATCAAAATAAATCCCTGTCCCTGGCTCTTGAGTAGAACCCAAAAAGAATGTTAGTCTTGAGGCTAACACTCTCATTTATGATTGATGCTCTTTTTGAGAAAAATAACATTAATCTTGCTAGGCTTGTATACTTTCCTGTTCCTTTAAAATTAATGCATACACAACGCATGTCAGTTTGAAAGTGTGATTCTTTGTAAAGGTAATTAACAGAGGAAATTGTTAAATAAGAACTATATTTTAATTGCTTTTGTATTGTTGCTTATGTTTTAGTCTGGAGATGAAAAACGCCAATGTGCCAATGTGCTACTCCCGCCTGATTCTCAGGTGAGTTCAGCTCAAGAGACTGAGCTTAATAACTTCCTCTGAAGATTAATTGTTTCAGGCTAGATGGATTGTTTCAGGCTAGATCTCTTCCTCACTTTCCCCTTGCCATTTATGATTGCTCTAAGTTCACGTTAACTTTTGTTACGTGCTCAAAGATGCCGTTTATTAAAGCCTCAACGAGAATGGGGCTGGGATTAGTTTACTTGCTTAAAACTAACGTGGTTATTTATTTTTCCTATGTGAGTGAGTTTCACACTTGCATATAAACGAGTATCCAACATCTTGGCAAGTGTTCTATCACTGACACCTACACTACAGGCCACAATGATGTCATTCTTTTTTTTGAAGTCAGTGACCTGTCTCAATGTCATGAAGGGGACACCGGAAGCCTCATGCTACCTTTATCTAAAGAAACATTGCCTTTTAAAAATTGTTTCTCAAGCCAGCATTCACGTTTATTTGGCTGAGTGAAAATGATTATTTATGAGTGTGTCTTTTAATATTAAATAATGACAGTGGTTATAGGTGCTTTGTAAACATAATGAGATCCTGTATCAGATAACGAAATTGTATTTGCCTTTGAGGAGAACTGTGTGAGAAACTCGCACCATTACTAGCACTTGAACACATAGTAATTCAGTGTCAGGAGAAAAATTGGTTTCTAGCCATTTCTAGTTCTAAAGTCTTTTCTTTTATTTATTAATATATAATGATCAATAAATGAATATTGACTGGGTTGGATTGGTACAAAAGAGAATTATGTAAATAATTATACATTTAAATTTAGTGTACAATTTAACTTATATATACACATACATATATATTGGTAAACAATCAAACTGGTTATAATGATTCCATTGTTATTAAAACTTTATCCATGCATTTGAATTTTAAAGTACGCTCTGAAAATAATTACTATTTCACATGATGTCTAATAGAAAATAGTAGAATAGAAGGCAGTCTGGTAATTAAATAGATTATTTTAAATGGGTAACACTAAGCGTTTCTTCTGAAAGTTATAAAATTTTTAGAAGTCTTAATTTAAGTGAAGCTATATAATAACAAAAGTGAGCTTACATTGATATGATACTAGTTAAGGTACATGACGGCACACCATTTCCGAAATGATCACATTATTTTATGGAAAGTTCAAGGGTGACTGATAAATGCCACCCCAAAGGATTTGTTTTGAATACATGTAGAAAGGTAGAAAACTGGTTTTACCATCAACATTGTTGATAATTGACTCTCCAAAAATATTAGTACAGTCATCCATTAATTCATAATTTATTCAAAAAACATGTTTTTAGTGGAAGCCATGGTGCAGGCATCTAACTATATATCCCACAACCATATCATGCTTTAATAAATAGTCTATATATTAATTACTTGTTAGAGTCCATAAGAAATGACTGAGCACCTACGATATTGAATTTAAACAGAAACACACCGATTCATGTCGCATGCCCATCTTTGGGATGTGGGGGGGGAGTCCCTGCAGAAAACCCAAAGACATGCGGTCAGGACGCGCAGTCCACAGACAGTGGCCCTAACTGGGAATCTATTTTGTTCTCATTAACATTATAATGAAGCAACAATGAAACAAACGTGTCTGTGTGTGTGTGTGTGTGTGTGTGTGTATGTGTGTGTGTGTGTATGGAGGGAGGGAGAGAGGGGGAGAGAGAGAGAGAGAGAGAGAGAGAGAGAGAGAGAGAGATATGCATATACGTGTACTTCAAAACATTCACGTTTCCTGGATAAGAAGGAGAAATCCCTAGTTTCCTAGGCTCTATTCCAAAAGGCAACCATGTTATTTTTACCCCTTCAGACATACAAGCATGTTCAGGGGAACTCCCTTTGTTGATAGTGTATTAATGACCAGTGGGCATAAGTTTCAGGAGTGTAGAAACGGTGGGGTCTGAAATATTGTCACGTAGTCCATTAATTTGATATATGCATAAAAGATACTTAAAGTTTATTTTCTGCCGACACAAAAATAGAAATAGTTCTCTTCATGTCAGTAAGCACATTCACCAATATTTCCGTGTCATCCAAATTTTAGACTAATGACTTCTCTGACACAAAGATGGTTTAGAGGAAAACCAGAAAGCAAACAAAGAAAAAAATTGGCCATTTTCCTAGTGACTATTGCTGTAAACCTATCATACCCACAAACGTATTTGTGTTGGTAGGAACATAAATAGGAATTCAATGGGAAAACACAAACACATATTTACATATGCACAAGTTGAGTTTTATAATTAAGTGATTATTTTTAGTTGACAAATTAAAGAACATCCACCATTGTGTTTTGTGGGGTTGTCACTAGTATTCAGAGGTCACCCAGTGAAGGTTGGGATCATGGGACATATAAACAAACGTGAAGCAGCAGACGTGCAATTAGTGACTCAGGAAAAGTCAGAGGTTGAAATTCGGGAGTTTTGAATAATGTATTTATTTTCCCTCAAAGCCTACATGCTTAGTTAAGTGTAAAGCCTTTAAAAAGGTATTTTGTTTAGTTCAGGAAAAATGATCAACTTGCTACGGGATGTGTTATACTATTCCTAGTCATTATTATATTTTTTGATCATTACATATTGAAATTGTTTTATCACACAAACATCAAAGTAGAAGCAAAGATGTATATGATGCTGATGAAGTTATTCTAAAAGTTAAATACGTAACTTGAGTATCTCTCTGGATTATTTTATTTCCCCCTTCTTTTAAATACTAATAAAAATGAGTGTGATCAAGCAAATGGTCAGACAATATTCGCGTAAAAATGTTCTTATAAATGACATAAGCAGTTACAGATACTCTATATTTCATAAAAATATCAATGATTCCTGTTTGTAAGGTGCTTATATGTTTCTATTGACTGTGGCAGATCAGGATTTTCTGAGTTTTTTGGCATTTCAACATACTCCACAGAAACATGTAATCACCAATCCTGTAAAGATACTAAAAATAATGTAATTCATCTTAGATACAGTACAAATACATTATTTTGAATAAAAATATTGTTATTTTAGGCTATTTGTTAAATCACACATAATTCATATATATGAATAAATAACTAATATATAAATTAAATAAAAATAAAAATTAATCATGCAAAGTCATATTTTCCCATTCAGTAACAATGATATGTGATTTTAGTACTTACATAATAAAATAATATCAATTTTTACTTGACATTTTGTATCATGCTTGGCTTTGGGGCCAAGGATGTATTGAGAGGTAGAATGAAATTTTATTGTGTTTTATGGAATCAAGCAAAAACTGATTTCATTTTCTCATATTTGTGATTACATTTTTATTTAAAAAAATCAAATCTCATATGTTAGTATTTTGGGTTCTCACTGACAGAATGAGCAATTAGAGTTTGTCATGGTATTTAAAAGGCGAAATTACTTTTTCTCACCACTATATCCTTTTAAACATTTGCTTACGTAACATTAGAAAACAATGAAGTCTTTTAAAATCAAATTTCAATAGATGAAAGTATCTCCAAGTTATGTGGAGGAGAAGTTGCAGAATTATTATCATTTATTGTCTTCAATGTATTATATTTCAATTCTAGTATCTTATGTTTCCAATTTTTTATCAATCATCAATTATAATGAACAAGAATTTTGAGAATAAATAAAAAAGTTAAAGATTTTGTTTCAAACCCTTTAAGTTTATCTTACAATCAAAAATGTAAAACAGTCATAAGCATGCATCTTAATACATTTTTAAAAATCAAGCAAACGCACGTAAGCAACACCTGGGGCAAGAAACAGAATTATTAGGAACATGCAAATCTGTCTCAGGTTCCCTTCCATCTACAATTTTCCTAATGTCAAACCAACTTTGCTCTCCTAGCATCAACGCGACTTAGTAATGCTGTATTTTTTCCTGATGTGCTGGATTCGGTGTCCTTAGCTGCTACCTAACATCATTACATCTTGTGTCCATGAGTGAGAGTGGCTTTGATGTTCCCTTTTCTTGACTGTTTTTTTGTTGTTGTTGTTCAACTCCAGGGCTAAGATTTTCTAGTCTCATCTACTGAGTTGGGGAACAGATTCCCTCCTTCTAATCTCTGAAAGTATTTGTATAAGATTAGAATTATATTTCTTCAAATACTATATTCTAACTTGCTAGTGAAACACCTAGGCTCGGTATTTTCCTAGCTTTCCCCATTGCATTTTGGATGATTGAAAACATATAAAACCAAGGTAGTATATATGAACATAATATGCTACCTGACATCAGGTGGCAACAGTTGATATTCAGTGGTTCGGAGCGTTTGCATAGGTCAGGATCACCTGCAGGGCTCGTTAAATCACTGACTAACGGGCTTCAGGTACGGAGTCTTTGAGTTTATATATAGTGGGGTTGAACGTTTGCACTTGGAAGCAGACCTTCAGTGCAGTTCATGCGGGAGCCACGCTGAGAGAGCCATGGAAATAGACAGGTTAGTCTAAAGAACTAAACGTTACCCAGCTTCAACTGTTACCAACCCGCGGCCAGTCTTGCTTTGTATTTGTTCCTATCCCATCCTCCTCACCTAATTAATTTGAAACGAATATCGGAAACTATTTTGTTTGTCAATATATCCGTATTAATCTCTAAACCGGCTCTATTTATTGTTTTCTGCTAGTATATAGAAATGCAGTTGAGTTTTGTGTGTGTATCTTGCGTTTTGTGACTTTACTGAGCTCACTTATTTATAGGAGGTTTTTGGTTTATTTTCTCAATTACTCAGGATATATGATGACGGACACCTGTGAAGGGAGAGTCCGCTGTCTCCCTTTGCAGTCTCTATGTCTTTTATGTCTTTTTCTTGCCTGTTATAATATCTGGAGCTTCCTGTACAGTGGTGGATAAGAATGGTGACGGTGTGTTTCACTTGTTTATAATTTTGGAGGGAAAGCTTTCTCTGTCACCATTGAGCACAATGTTAGCTTTAGGGATTTTTTGCTTTTTTGTGTTTTTTTTTTTTTTGTGGATGTTCTTTATCACATTAAGGTGGTTCCTCTCTATCCCTAACATTGTGAGTTTTTATCATGAGTGCGTGTTGGATTTTCAAAAATGCCTTTCTTCTTCAGCATGTTTGAACTGTGGATAACTTTGATTCTCAAATGTAACATTAAATCTTGCAAATCTAACAACAACCTTGGTGTTGTTTGGGGTGCTGGCTCTGGCTCTGGTGTTATGATAATACTGGCCTCATAACATGAGCTGAGATAAACTCAAAAAAGTAACCTTGCGATTTATCAGTGGCATGTTAATCATGGCCTGAGAGTAATGCAAAATGACATTATTACACAAACCTTTCACTGGGTGTTGGGATTAATATGAGGTTCAATATTTTGCAATGTGACTATCAGGCAGATTACTTCTGTTCAAATGAGACTGGGGTGGGAATGGGTGAGAGATTTTATAACTACACGGGAGCTTATGCTGAAAGGAAGGAGTCAGGAGCTGAAGACAGATAGCCAGGTATAGGACGCGGGAAGAGCTGAATCCCCACAGAGATGCTTGTGGTCGTTGTTTGGCTGTGGAGTGGTCTCCCTGGCTCAGGAGAGCGCATGGTGAACATTGCAGGAAGTTTGTAACATACGCAGACACATTGGTAGCTTAAAACCAGCCAGACGAGGAGTTTTTCCACCATAGAAATTGGAAAGCAGTACAAATCACGATGTCATTGCCAGAGTGCTACCTTTAAATGTCCCCAACACATCACCAATTAGAAGACTCAGCTCATGGAAACACCAAATTAAACATTTAACATGAATTTAGTCGTTATTTCTTACTTGACAATGGCAGTCATCTCTATTTTATTACAAACAAGCTTCTAAGATGTCACCTTTTAAAGCAATATACTGATTTGTATGTATGAAGAATAGAGTACCAACATAAGTATTGGGGATGGGATACCTATGTTGATATTACACAAATTGATACATGTGGTTGGGATTACTTTTTTTTATGAAAGCATCATAAGGAAACAGAGCCATATATATATATATATATATATATATATATATATATATATATTTTAAAGTGCTGATGAAAGCAAAGAGGGTGTCCTCTGAAAAACTGTGTTAGAGGTTGCAAAAATTCTCTGTGATGGTTGATGCCAGTACTGCAAGTCAAGGGCCTAAATAATATTGTTTACTACAGAGTAAGGAAGGAAAACCAGTGGTGTATTTCTAAATAAAACTGTTTTTTTGTAGTATGTTATTTAAGATAGCTATATAATTATATTAATAAAGTAATACCAGTAGATATTTTATTTCATCTATGTTCCTAAGTGTATGTGTTCATATATTCAAACTGACCAGAAGACTTTTCTTTAATCTTTAGATTTGGAAAAATATTCTGGATTATTTGGAAAATAATCCACATTATTTTCTAGTTTTCTTTATAATTAGGAACACATGCTACATTTTGCAAACAGGATCAAGAGTAAATGGTAATTTTATCGCTGATGGTTTTTTGGAAAAATGGAAATAAAGATCTTTGCCAGTTAAAGCATGAGGTTAGATTCTCAAACTTCCTGTCAATATTAATGGGATGATAGATTGATAGTAAACATAAATGTCATTGAAAAATTATCCAGTTTGTTTATAAGAATTTGGAACTGTGGTTATTCGACAGAATATTTGGGGAGAGTAAAATGTGAAAGATAGAGAACTGCTGGTCTAGTTGACATTTCTGTCTGTACCTTCTAATCCCAGAAGAACAGACATAAATGTATTTCTACAAAGCATGTCACCAAATATATATATATATTTACGTATATATGTATACATTTATATATTTGTAGAAATTGTCTGCATGTAGCATTCACTGGATATTGGCTTAACAAGAAACATATTTTCTGCAAATTGTTTCAATCACAAAGCATTTAAAATAAAATTCCATTTTGGGTTAGCTTGATTCAATCTATACTGATAATATCAAATCCGTGGGGCCATGAAATGAGCTCACCTAGACCGTGGTTATAGGTTTTCTAAGTAAATGCTGTCAATTTCTTTCCATCAATGCAGGGACCTGAGCCGAGTTTGACATCACTCTGTATGTTTTCTTCTAAATATTGTAAACTGCCATTTAAAACAGACTGTGGTATAATCAATCAAATCTAAGCTGTTTCTTCAGCCTCCAGCTTTCTTACCCTCCAGGCAGTGTGCAAATGTCGGGCTAGCAAAAGGTGGGCGTTTTATCACTAACAATACGTTTCAGTATTTCAACCACTCAGAGATGACTTAAAAATTACGCTTCAGCTAGAACGTCTTTTTTTTTCAGCTGACACTTTAAAAACAGTATGCCACCGCAGGAGCAAATTCAGTCATGGGAAGTAGAAGAAAGGGTAGTTTGTTAGTGACTTTGTGATATAGTTAGCAGTTTAGATGGATCAACAGAATTCCTCATCTGTCTATAATGGATTTTGCTGGTTCAGGACCCCCAAGATGGCTCAAAGTCTATGATACCCAAAAGATTGTTTCCATACCTTTTAATTAACTGAACTGATCAAAACCTGCAAAACTTACGCTGTCACTCCTAAATCCTCTAGAATTTGTCTTATTTTCTTTATGTAACTTCTAAATATCTTATTTTCTTTCTCTCTCTACCTTGTTCAAACTAGTTCTTTAGAGGCATTGGTGCTTCCCAAGGCCAACGCATCCTCAATCCAGGTGAGGAAAATGATGTTAAGAAGACTCTCTCCCTAACCAAATTATTTAAGAACCCTTAATACTTAACCCATAATATTTAAGAAGCCGAAACCCTACAGGCTAAACAAGTATTCCAACAACTAATCAAATCCCACAAACCAATAAAAAATCTTCACAAATGGTAATCAAACACCCACAGAAAGGTCTCACAACCACCCCCAGGACCTCCACACCAGGTGCAAATCTCTCAATTGTGTAACCTCTTTGCGTTCACTTCTCAGCTGTCACCTGTAGCATCTTGCTGACTTAAGGTGTGTGTTCCTAGAGAAGGAAAAGGGTAGCTTTCCTTTCTGGCCCGAAAGTGAAATAGAGTTCCTTTGGCTTTATTAATTTTTTTTCTTGTTCTAATTTAGTTTTATACTTTTCCTGTTGTTCAAGCTGAAAGTTTGAATTTTGGTGACATCTTAACCTACCCGCTTTTCATCTTGATGGCTATAACAGTAATAGGAAACTAACACAGTATCACACTCAGAAATATTTATATACATATAGTTTGAGGGAAAACAACACTGTTTACCCATAACCTGAGAATAAATAATACATTATCAATATTCTTTCTGAAATTCTCAGGAACCTCTCTCTACCTAGAAATGAACACTTCCCTGCATTTTATTTTTCTTTACAATTTTAGCACATATACTTATATACCACATTATTTAATTTTACCCATTTTGACACTCATGTAAATGGCAACACAGTGTATTATCCTAAATTCCCCCTTTTCTCCAAATATTATGTGGAGGGGACTTATTCTGGTGAATATGCAGACGTGTGCTATTTCATTTTCATTGTTTGGTATTTCATCTAGTCTGATGTATCACAATTTTATTTTATCATTTTAGTGTTGGTGGACTTGTAGGGTTTTTTCATGTTTCCAGGCTTTTTGTTGCTGTGTTTAATATAAACAATGTGATTGTGTAAGCATTTTTAATGTGTTTTCAGTGCACGTTTAGGAGTTTCTCTAGAATTTATCTGAAATGGACCTGTTGTGCTGTAGGGTACTGTTTACTAATGCAGCTGTTGAAATCTGGACATGACCAGTGGTGTATGGGGGTGCTGTTAGCCATTTAAGTTATGCCATATGGGGGCTGTAAAGGACTCTTTTATTGTGGCTATAATTTGCATCTGACTGATTAATAATACATTTAACACCCTTTCACATGCTTATTAGCTATTTAGCTTGCTCCACTATGAAATGGTTGATCATATCTATTGCCTATTTCTACTTTTTTTTTTCCTATGGGTTTGATGATTAAAAAAAAATAGTTTGCTTAATAAACCAACTTAGCTGTATGAATATATATATATATATATATATATATATATATATAGGCGTATATATCTACATATCTACACGTGTATTCTTTCAGTTTGTGGCTTTTTTCCCCCCCACTTTAAGGTGTCATTTGTTGAATAAAATTTCTTATTTTTAATCAGTGTTTTAAATCTTCATGTTTAATCCTAGAGTATATATTTATATATGACGTAATGAATGGATTTAATTTGATTGATTTTTTTTTTACTTATGAACAACTATGTAAACCATGAAGATAATTGTTTCAACATTATTTATTGAGTAGTCAGTTTTTACCCAGTTGTCTGCAAAGACACTCAAGGTTCCAGATACATTCTGAACATTTTCTTGGTCTCCATTCTGTTCCATTGCTTTCCCTGTTTATTCCTGCACAGACTTCTTCAATGTCTTAAAACCTTTATAATAGTTCTGATATCTGCTTGAGTAAGTGCCCCACTTGCTATTCGAAATTGTCTCAGCTCTTATTTACAGCCAGTTTACTTCAAGCAACATTAAATTAGATTGTCAATGTACATGTGCCAACATTCACACTCTGACATATTGATTATATGAAGTATTTTAGGGAGATTGGAAATTGTCACTGAGTTCTACCCATGAGACTGCATATCTTTTGATATTTATTTAGGAATAATTATATACTCAAAGGAATTTGCAAAAATAGTACATAGATTCCTATGCACTTTTCACCTGGATGGTGACATCTTATGTAACTATAGTATGATATCAAACTTATCGGCCAGTATTCACTGAAATATATATATTTTTAACTCTTGTATTCTCCTCTCTTTCTGAGACTCTAATAATACACTGGTTAGATTGTTTTCTTATTGTCCCACAGATAACTGAATTAATTTTTTAAAATCAGTTTTCTCTTTTCAGACTGAATAATTTCTATCAATCTGCTAAATTCACTGATTTTTTTCCTCTGTCATCTCTAATCTACATTTAAGCCTACGTAGTGTGTTTTGTGTTTTTTTTTTAATTCAGTTATTTTTTTAGTTCTAAAATTTCTCTTTGATTCTTTTTCATATCTTCTGTTTGCTTTAAAATTCTTATCCGGTAATTCCATCTGAGTTATCTTAATATTGGCATCTTTGATTGTATTTTCTATTTACAAGTATGTTGTGGTTCAGACTTAGTATGATGAGGTTTTTTTTGGGGGGTTTTTTTTTTTTTTGTATTTTAGACACTTGGGGTAATAAGTTGAGAGAACCAGAATACTATTCATTCTTTTTTAGCTGAGAGTCACTATGCTTAGGTTTAGTATGTTGGGGAGAAAGAATTTTTCCTCTACTCTTCTAGGTTTTTCTGGCTGGTCAAAGTTGAAATTGACATGAGAGAGATTGACAGGAGAAAATAACCACATTTAATTGTGTATGTACATACACGGATTCCATAAGAACAGGGGCCCAAGGGCAGCTGAGGCTTATATGCCATCTTGAGCTAAGTTGAAGGGGGTAGTGATTTGGAACCTCACAGGGGAGGAAGGCTGTTCACATGGAGATGGAAAAGCAAATGTTTGCTGAACAGATGTTTGCTGGGCCACTCTGATCTCTAGGCTGTGCCTGAGTTTCTCCTACCTCACCTGGTTCATGTAAGACTGCAGTTATCTGTGGTGATAGCGCTCTTCCTGGAACAGGTCCGCTATCTATTATATATTCTTTTAGGTGGTAAGGCAGAAGGTCCAAGGTTCCTCCTGAACCTTTTGTTTCTTAAAATTAAAATAATCCTCATGCCAGAGAGATGGATTTTGGCGTGGCAGATGTTGCTTCCCTACAAGCACAGAGACATGGTTGTTCTGCCCGATTCTGGTTGGGGATTGCTGTTCAGCTCACTTCCAGGCCTCACTCCACCCAATGGAAATGAAGTGCTTCCTGGTACCTCAGCAGAGTCCGTGAGGAGGAGTGGTTATTCAGCTCCCCAGCTATTTTAGTATATGGCCTAAATATCTAGTTATTCATCTCAGTTAAAGCTCTCAGACCTCAGTCTTGCTTTACTTCATCAGTGACCTCCATGAATAAATGTGGTTATAATAATATATCTTTGGGAAATTAATTACCTTCAAACACATGAAAAGGAAGTAACTTGTCAATTTGATGGCCATATAAGAGCTTTACTTAGTTTCTTTTCTGCCTTAACTCACTCTCTTCTGGAACACAATATAATTCTCACTTATAACTTGGTCAGTCTGTAATCTTATAATCTTTTGTTGTAGTACAAAGGCAGAAACTTAAGTTAAAAATGGATAGAAACACATACGTACCGAAGGTGCCCAAAAAATGTATACACATGACTTGTATTCATCTTTTGTTACCAGTATATATTGAATATTACAATTTTAATACAGTTTTTTTCCTTTCTTAAAATGTGTATACATTTTTTGGGCACCCGCTGTACTTCTAAATTCATTTCATTATTATGTGTAGTATATTAAAATGATACAATGATTGAGTAGCTAGTATGTTTTATGCATTTGATATTTATTTACCTAACTCTTTACAACAATAACAAAACAAAAACTAAGTTGACAAGGAGGACAGGTATTACCTATTTTCACTGTGAAGAAACTGATGCTCAGAAAATTGAAGTAATTTGTCTGAAGCCGTACAATTAACAATTAATGGGCTCTAAGTATCCATCACTTCAAGATAATGCGATAATTTTTCTGAAGTAGTTTTCTAATTTTTAAGGAAGAGTTTCCTTAAGTAAAGTGTTACCAATTTTTAAGGAAGTGAATAACCATCCACGAAACCATTTTGTAATAGAGTATAGTACTTGAATTTTCCAAAGAAAAAGGCCTAGATTAAGTGTTCCTAATAATTGTGGAACTTTTAATTTATGTTTAAATATAAAAATTAGCAAAATATTTCTGTATGGAAAATATAGATACCTACCCAGGAAAATAAACTTATGTTTTAGTTTGTCTTGATGTTAAGTCCTCATAAAATATCATATCCACTTGCCATTGAGCATTACATGCATTCAGCATTAAAAATAAAAAAAATAAAAAGTTAAAATCATTCATGTTCTGGAGGTAGCATTATTATATTCTATTATTAAATGATTCTTTTCTATTAAATTATTGTAAACAGATTCTTAGTTTGTAATTGCTTAATTATCAATGCAACAGATACTTGAAGAGCTGGTTTGCCAAATTTACTTTGTAATTTTAATTAACTTTTATTTGCCTTTCTAATTAAATTTGCTCTTGTTATTAAAGATGGTTTACCACTGGTAGAGAACTAGTTCTGTTGGCAAGACACAATAATATTTTCATCAGAAATGATCAGGTTCAACATGAAAGAGAAAAAGATTGATTGCTTTAAACATGCATAGGCTAAATATATTGAGAGTATTTTAAAAAGTGATGTGCATGTTATAAAAATAAATCTTGAAAACAAGCTATAAATATTTGCCTTCTATGTCAGTTTTATTACATGATTTTTGCAAGATTATATGCCATGAAATTTAAGAAGTTCAGTGAGACATTTGGTATCAAGTGGATTATATAAAAACAAGTACTTGTTCATCGTCAAAGGTAAATTAACAATAGGACTCACAGTTTTAAAAAAACATTAAGATTTTATTGACTGATTACTGAAAGCATAAATACATAATTTTCCATTTCCTTTTCTTTAGCCAAGTGTTATTTTTCAACCCTTTCTTGTCTCCTTTTTTTCTCTTTTTAAGTTAAAATTTTCAGGATGAAGTTCATTTTTACTTAGAACATTTTCTACCTACTAATAGACTGATAACCACTGTTTTAGATTTTAGGTCTTTCAGTGTTTGTTTTCCAGCTCCATTACTCTAAAAATGACGTGGACCCAGAGTTATTTGGATTTTTCTGTACGCGTTGCGGAAGGCATTTAATTGAGTAGTTTTTCTAAAGTCAGATTTACTTCCTTTTCAGCCCAGTTTTCATATGTGTCCTCAGAGTTTGGGACTTCAACCCAAATCATTTTATCTTCTTATAGGTCATCACTTATTAAAACTGGCTTTCACTTAATTCTATCAGTGAACCTATAAATCCTTTGTTACACTGAAGGGCTGTGGTGGAAAGATTAAAGTCATGTTTGATATAACATACTTTGTTTAAAATTACAGCATTTTTCTCTTCGTTCCCAATAGAAATGACCCCATGTACCGCTTATTCCCAGTGACTGAGGTCGCGATTAGAGACCATTGTTCAGTGAACTCTAAATTTCATCCTCTTTGTAGACATAATCATATCCCAAATATTATAGTATTATAGAATAGGTCTTTAGACACATCAGTGTCTAGGTGCCATTGTACAATACTGTCCATCAACCCCCCACCCCCTCCGTAAAGTGATGGGCTATTTCTTTTCCTGTCTAACTCTAACTATTTGTACCACAGGAAAGATGCATTTAATTTTTTGTGAGCCTAGGGTACTATGCAGTCACTAGAGGACAATAATGAACTGAGCTATTCAACAGCGCCCTGGCATTGTATAGGATTACGACTGTTCTCCTACAAACTCGTTTCACTGTGAGTATTCACTAATTCTTCCAGGATGTGGGTGCTAGCCTCTTGTACCGCTGCTGGTGGGCATGGTTTTGCATTAGTAGCATGATTGCCTCTATTAGTTTTGTGGTCTCACCAGGCCGGTGTCCAGCTGCAGTTTGTCTCCTGAGAGACAGCTCCCTCTAGTGGCCCTTTTTGGGTTAATAGGTGTTTTCCGTCATGATGACAAGGCTCTGGGAATATTTTGTCTGATATCTCCGGACAAACCCCTGTTATACCTGCAACATGTATATCAAAGTGGAGCCAGTGCTTAGCACGCCACCATATGTATTGCCGCCATTGCATGCTGATGGCATATGGAAAACACTGGAACACAGTCGACCCTGAAGTGCTGGGCGTTCCATGATACTGCCAGTTGGTCTGTTAAACTTCCAAATATGGCTCTGCCTGGGAATACCATAATGCTTCCTGTTAACCTAAAAATTAAAAACAAACAAACAAAAAAACAACAAAATGAGAGGCAACAAGCATTTATTTGGGATCAGAAAGAATTGCAGTTTGGGGAGCACAGATTCAGGCAGACACCCAAATAGCGTCCCAATTAGAGGATGAAGGCAAGGAGTTTTTATGAGAAAAGGAAGAGATGATTCTATGAATAGAAGAATCATTTCTATTGGTGCTAACTGGCTGAGTTACTCCTGAGCTATACCTGGCTGGCTACTAATTCTCTTTTCAGAAAGAGAGCCCGTAATCATGTCTTTGTGGCCAGGATGTCTGCTTTCCTGTTATAGCTTTGCATACAGTTGTTTGTAAGATGATGTTGGTTTAGCCCAATCCAAGAGTTACTTTGCCCACTTCAAACATTCCAGAAGTTCAAAGAGCAAGATGCTCCAATCGCTCCTCTGGAATGGCTGCTCAGGCTCCATTTTAAAATGGCTCCACTTGGGTTAACTTTTCATGTCCCCACTCTGTGTACCTCTGGAGGGGACCAAATTGGATTAGCAGAGATCAAACATCTGTGAGCCAGAGTGACTTTTTGCTCAGCTGGGAGAAAATCATAATGCTTAGGACACACAGTGGTCCATGTAGACGTAGCCATTGTCCCCAGAGGGAGTAGAGCAGCCTGCTTATATATACAGTGGACTCCTTGTGGACGCCTCCCCTTAGCGTATTCTTAAATACACTATTTAGCCTTTATTAGTAAATTTTGCTGTACTATCCTCTCCCCAATTATGTGTGTTTCTGGCACCACCCAAGGAGCAATTGATAACTGAGGCATCAAAATGATACAGTGATGCCCCATGGTGGTTGGGACAGTTTCAACCCAAATCCAATAGCATGCCACTGATTGTTTTTTTTTAACTGGGCTCTAATAGGTATGAAGCAATTTCCCACTTCAGGTACATACTGCAGATATCAGTGGTGATATTAAAATGCGATGTTTGAATAATGAAATGTGACAGCATATTGGAAGAGCTGCACAACTAGAACCGAATAAACCAATGCTTTCCAAATGGCCCATGTATGTGACATTACAAAATCACTCATGATTAAAGATTCATTAAAAATACAAGATAGGCAAATGGATATTAAAGAGAATGAGAAGTCCGTTGAAGTTTCAGAACCTGCATTTCAACAACTTTTTAAAAAGCTACAGCTTGTTTGTTGTGCTGACAAAGAACATCCACAATTATTTGAAGCGACTATTACAATACTGGTTTCCAATAACACATCTGTGCGAGACAGAAGTTTACTCTTATATGTCAACTGAAATAATATACTACACTAGACTGAATGCAAGACCAGGTGTGAGAGTTAACTTGCCTTCTAGTAAGACAGAAATTGAAGATATTTGCAAATAATGTAGTCATGCTACCTTTCTCAACCATTGTATTGATCTTGAAATCAGACATTTTTCATTAAATATTGTTTATTTTTTTATATTAGTCTTTTTTCTGGATTTTACCTTCAACCACACAAATTCCAAGCATGACTTTGTTGTTGCTATACAAAATATCATTAATAACTTCAAGGCTTTCTTGTTACTTCAGGACTATCAACTCTGACTCTCATTTATTCCATTTTATTGTTGAAAGAACACTTAACATGAGCTCTCCCCTCCTAACAAAGATTTTAGCGTACAGGCGCCATCGGTGTCTACAGGTCCAGCGATGGACAGCAGATCTTTAGACCTTCTTCATCCTGCTTATCCAAAACATTATGCCTATTGGTTTCTGACCCCCGTTTTCCTCCCCACTGGACCCTGGCAACCATCATTCTACTCTTTGATTCTATGAATTTGATGATTTAAGGTACCTCAAATAAATGGAATCAGGCAGTATTTGTTTTTCTATAATTGGCTTATTTCACTTAGCATAATGTCCTCACGGTTCATTTATGTTGTCACGTATTGCAGCATTTCCTTTTAAAGCCTGAATGGTATTCCATGGTATAGACATACCACATTTCCTTTATGTATTCATCTGTTGTTGCTTACCTGGGTGGTTTCCACCCCTTAGCTATTGTGAATAGTGCTGCAGTGAACTGAGGAGGCGAATATCTTTTTGAGATACTGCTTTCATTCCCTTTGGATGTTTGCCCATGAGAGGGATTGCTGGTTTATCGGGTAGTTTTAGTTTTTGAGGAGCCGCCATACTGTTTTCTGTAGTGGCTTCACCTGATGACAGTCCCACCAGCAGGGCACCAGGGTTCCCCTTGACATAGGCACTACTCTTTTTTGTGTCTTTTCCATTTTTCTCCTGCTACTGTCTTCTCTTTTAGGATCTCCCTTTCATCAGCACTGCTAGCAAGAGAAAGGGAGGGACTTGGATCACCTACTAATACACTTAGCCAGTCCTCTCAGCTCCTCCGTCTTCCATTCATAAGACTTACCTGCCATAATTAGCCTCAGAGTTTTACGGCTTCATAAAATGTACGACCTGCCGTCCTGGCATCAACTCTTCAATTTATTTTTCCATCTCCCGTTTTAACTTGGCTAAAAAGTGCCTGAGTGATTAATATGTGTGCGCAGGAAAGATGAAACTTAGGGCGGCACCAATCTGTGTTAACACGAATAGCCTGGATCATTGTGTCAGACTCACATACAGCAAATAGGACCTTTCCAGTTGCTCAAGCTAAGAATGTGAATGTCCTTGAGTTGGCTCCTTTTCTCAAACCCTGGCATCTTTATGATCAAAACATACCCTAAACAGAGTCCAAACAGAGCCTGATATCTCTTGCCACGTCTAATAACATGCCAATCCAAGCCACCATCATTTTGATTGTGATAGCATCCTAATGTATCACTCTGCTATTCCTTGCCCACTTCTACTCTATTTTGAACACAGCAGCCAAGAGTGTATAAGTCAGTTCATGTTAATGTGCTGCTCAAACTTTCCGACTCCCTGAGTAAAAGCCTTAGTTCTTACTGTGACCCTCCTTGCCCTCCATGGTGTGGTCCCCCGTCACTTTGTCCCTTCACGCCATCTTTTCTGGCAACTTGTTTCCACTCTGCTCCAGCCTTTCTGACCTCTTTGCAACGATTAAGAAATGCCCTCAAAAATGCACGCACACACACACACACACAAGCACACGCTAAGCTCAGAGCCTTTGCACTTGTTCATCCCTCTTCTGGAAAGGTCTTGCTTCTGATGTCCATATGGCTCTTCTCTTCCCTACCTTCATGTTCCTGTTTATTTCACTCCCTATAAGGACATTTATCTGAAAGAATAGCCACTTCCTCACCTTCTGCCCCGCTGCTTTATTGTTCTCCTTCGCCATCTGGCCCTTTCATAGATCCTGACTCATTTGTTTATTGACGATTTCACCTCCCCAAAATGCAGAAGCTCTGAGGCCAGAGATTTTGTTTTGCTTCTAATACTCCATTGCATATACTAGGATCTGAAATAAATTTTAAGAGATCAAATATTTGTTGAAGAAATGAATGAACCTTTGCATGAATGCATGGGTGAATGAATAAATAA
>NW_017731748.1:397957-403309 GCF_001890085.2 Hipposideros armiger
ATCACCAAAACTTCAAATCCATTGAATACAGTATGTAGAAACTGGACAACATAGTAAGAAACATGTAGAAATGAATGATTCTCAAATGAACTAAATTTTCAAGACAAATTCATTACCTTATGAAAACTAAACATTGGAGAAGGTCAAAGCATTGTGAGAAAACTATTTTTAAAGGGTTAATAAGTAGAATAAATTCTGCTAAATAGGAAGAACACAGAAGCAGCCCAAGTGGAGATGGATTAATAACTCACACTTGCATTGTACTTAGTGTGTGCTAGTCATTGTTGTAAGTGTATTTGTTACACATAAAAATTGAAACTGAAGAAAAGAGGACCGTCATTATTGCTATTTCCATTATATGCATAATACAGTGACATCAAGGAGAGGCTAGTTCCCTTGCCCCAGGTCTCACAGCTGCTAAGTGGCTGAGCCGTGACATAAATGCGTGGCGCCTGGCTCAATAGTCCATGCTTCTACCGTTATGATACACTGCCTCTCATGATGAGAGAGAAACTGAACAATGGCGTCAGTGTGAACAGCACCTGTGGGTGTGAACTGGAGGGTGAGTACACCGAGGTACATCGTCCAGTTCTGTACGGCAAGTAGCTCGCAGACTCGGCCTCAGACTGCTGCCCACTCCTTCCCTTGAGGTAGGCCAAGCAAGGGTTGAGTTTCTAGCTTAAGATAGAGTTGCATCTGTGGGCGCTGCATAACTTTTTAATTATAATTTTGATTCAGCCTGCTTCAGACACAGTCAAGCAGAGGCAGAGCTGTGGGAACAAGAAGAGACAGAACAAGGAAAATTTCATTCTAAATGCACATGATATGCTAAATTGTTTTTTTGTTTTTTGAAGACAGTGGCTTTTGGTATCGTTGATGTTAAAACTGGACTAGGATTGTGAAGCTTCTGCTAAAGCATTGACTGGGAGACTGGTCTTCTTTATCAGTAAAGAGCATAACTGAATAGACAGGGAAAGTGGGATGGGAGGGCGTTGGAAAAGAGAATTAGTGGCCGCTGTGATATGACTTCATTCTGTAGACACATACTGAGAACTCTCCTTGCAGGTCCCTGACTTCCTGGCACTCCTAGTGTAGTGACGTTGCAAGTTGCATTATTGAAAACTTGAATTTAAAAATAGAAAAGCCCTGTGGGTGGTACATATGAATAGTTCTCTTAGAGCATGAAATAGGCTGATGAGACCTTGTTAGTAAAACCAGGGGAGGTGTCCCTCAGGTGACAGTTGAACAGTATCTGCAGAATTGGGCATTGAACAGGACAAGAGTGCACGTCATCTGCTCATGGCTAAGAGATCGAAGCCAGATGCACAGATGGAATTACTGGGAAGTGGTCATGAAGGTCATGAAGGTTATGATGTCTGCCATGAGGAACCCTAATGCTTGACATTTGGTTAAGATAAACCAGCCAATGACACTGAAAAGTTACAATCAAAGAGGTAGGGCGAAAACTGTTTAATGGAAGCTAAGAAGAGTGTTTCAGATAGGAGGTAATAACTAAACACTAGAGCATCCATATAACGGTGTATAATCATGGTGGTAAAGAAAGGTGAGGACTGAAGCATGACTGTTGAATGTGATATTAAGGAAAACAGGATGATGGATTCGGTCCAAGTTGAAAATGCCAAAGGGTGGGAGGTGAAAACATGGAGATTCCTTTTATGAGTTTGCTTAGAGATAGGGCAATGGCTAAAAGGTGATATAACACTGAGAGAGGGTTTTCTTGAAACTTAAGGAAAAACTATATCGTGTTAAAAACCCAATCGATCTCATTTTGCCATTCTGGCATAATAAACTACAAAACATCTCCACTTAGAAAATAAAAGCACCTAAATGCACATTTTCTATCTGAAATGGAATGACTATATAAACATACATATTTCCATGTATTTTAAATGTATGGAAATATATATTTATGTATTTTAATATATTTCAAATATATACGAGTATGTAAATGCACTTTTATCTTGTAAGGAAATCAAGAAATCTCAGGGAAGAGCACGCTTTCCCCGACCCACTCGAACTGTAACAGTGTTAGGGCATTCCAGTGAAATACAGTGTGAAACCTGAAACCTTGTCAGTGGCAGTGAAAATCGCTGCACTTATTTTGCAGAGAGATCTCTTACTTAGTAAAGTTGATGATGCGTAGACCTTGTGATCTTGTATTTGCACACCTATATGCTAGAAGACATGNTTTAACCAGAAAATATTTATGGGATAATAAGACAGCTTTAAATTCTAAAGGAAAAAAAAAAAAGCCAAGAACTTGCCAATGAACAAACCAAATTAAAATAATAAAACTATGTCTGAAAAAAAGAGTAAAAGCTAGTCTCCATGTGAAAGCATTCTGATATGCTAATTATGACTTGACATATGGACAGTATGCTATATATCCTTACAAAGCAGGATTTCCTAGCTAAGTAACAGGTAAAACTGTGATTGCATTGAAACATAAGAGTCACAACCAAGTCTAATTTTCCTCTATAAATGCAATGTAAAGTACGGGATGGATGTAACATAAATGAATTTAAATAACACCGCTTTATGGTGTACAATGCCAGGTACTCTAATGTACTTTCTGAAAAGCAAATTATTTATCACTTAAAATTGTCAGTTATTATACATTTCAGAGCAAACTAATAGCCAATAGAGCACATCCTGTATTAACGGAAAATTGTATTACTGACCTGCAAAACAATTATTTTTATAACAATGTTTATTTCTCTCTCATTTTTTTTAACGTATTTGAATGTATTTGGTCAGTGGTTTTGGCAGGGAAGTGCTCTAAATTATTTATTCCTGATTCTTTTGGCACACACACACACACACACACACACACACACACACAGTGCCCAAAAAATGTAAACACATTTTAAGAAAGGAAAAAAACTATTGAAATTGTAATACTCAATATATACCAATAATGCAAGATGAATACAAGTCATGTGTGTATATTTTTTGGCACCCCCGGTATATATGTAAAGCTTAAGGTCAATATATTCTCTTTTCCTCTTTTGTGACTGCTTTCTCAAATAATCCAGGCATCAGTATCTTCGGGAGACTAATTAGAAAGCTAGGTAAATGAATTCATGCAGGTTTGAGAAGTAATTATGGTTGCATGCCTATTTCTTTTAAAGAGTATTAGGGTTATCACATGGACATTGAATACTTGTATGCAAAACAATAAGGTAGGGGCAATCAACATTGAATGTACACACAAGTCTCCTGGGAAACGTTTGTACCATGTGGAGCCCAGAACATGGTCAGGTAATTTCACTCGTACGTGGCCCAATGGCTGCACTGTGAGACAGGCAGTAGACAGGTGGCATTTCTGGCACTAGGGGGAGGAGTGCAGATATTTTTGGCAGTTTTTGCTCCAGCATCTCTGTTAACTGCTATATGAGAATACCTTTCAGTATTAATGAATTTAATCTTTGGATCATATTGTTTATATAATTGTGGGGAGCAGCAGTATGTAGTTGGTTACATTTCTGTATGCTACAGTAATGCATTTTAATTGCACAAAATAGATGGCTGGATGAGATCATTCTTTTGCACTTGTGTACTTTAAATGACAAGAATTTATCTATCTCTTATCTCATGTGCAAATTCTATACATTATTTGTACATTGCAACTGTTGAAGTGCATTTTCCAATGACAGTTTTCCATGACAGTCCGGTATAAAAACAGATGTTGTAAAACACACACGTGTATCTCATAATAGAAGATTTGCCCACATTAGTTCATTTTTCTCCCGTGACACTTACACTGCATAAGTGGAGGTGCCCCTTCTCTGGGTGCTGCCATGATGGGATCACCGCCTTTTTCCATATCCTGATCTTCAGCATGTTGTCCAATCACTTACAAGGTGAAATTTGTATGCCCCTACTTTGCACATAAATGAAAATGCAAAGTTCAGAGCTCTGCTTGGAGGTGAGGACAAAATAATGGACTTCACCTCGCTCCGCATTTCAAAGGCAGCTGAGCTCTGCCTTGACATACTGTGAAACCATCTTTCGCATATTCTACTTGAAGCAGTAGGCTTTTTGTTCCATAGTTTTAAAAAGACACACAGAATGTCTTACATAAATCTTTATAGCACATGTACCACATACACACAATTTAATTTAAAAAGTAAAGAAAACAGCTTTCGCCTACTTGGATCACCCATCTCTTTCTCATTTGACAATTTACCTGTAGTTCTTTTGATAATAAATGTCCCAGAAGGTAAGCTACAGTGCTGCCTGATTAGCCACCTTGCTTCTCAAATGTTCTTCCTAAGTTACATTTGTGAGAGGATGCTTCAAGAGTATTCCTAAAATATTGTAACTTTGGCACGCAATAATTTGTCACTTATTTAGAACAATTACAGTTTCCCAAAAAGTGGCATCCTTTGAATGCACCATGTGAGGTTGGAGGTTCTCCTGTTTCTCTGAAATCCACCACATTGTTTAAGGAACATTCATACTTTTCAAAAAAGTTGAATTGAATGTATGAAATAAGCTGATTAAGTCTCATAAAGGTCATCAGGTCTCTTGTCAGAGAGACCCTGATACCATGTGTGACAATAGGTTTTGATATTGTAATAGACTTCCATGCAGAGTATTGAATATGAATTAGACTTTTTCTTATTTTAATAATTTGAATATAAGCAGGTTATTAGCATAGTGGATTTGGCGGAAGGGGGAATGAAGTATAATTTTCAGCAGCTTGTATGAGATCTTATTCTTCTATTTAAATCTACCCTAGTCATATTATTGAGACATAGTTTAAAAGGAATCTACCAATATGTTTGAGCTTATGGATTTTCTGAACTAAAGAATGTTTTGTAATGCTCATCAATTTTAAATCATTTTAAATATTTTACTATTTAGAAAATAGTATGAAATATATACAAGTATACCAATAGAAAGTAATGCCCCACAATCACTGCCGTATTCACATTTTATATTTCAAGTAAAAGAATGAATTGCATGGGAGTGGAAAATGGCAGTGATACTTGAAACTCCCTCTTAGGCATCTAATTCTACATGATTTCCCATGTCCTTCGCTAAAACATGGAGTACCAGGAGCATATTTTCCTAGATGGAGGAGGCCAATTCTTTGGCAAAGTGTATATCACTTAAATAATTACCATTAAATATGAAAGTAATTACGTCTCAGTAATACCTACCAAGGCCTTTTTACGTGTAATATAGAATCCACCAAAGCAAAATGTTTGCGTTTGATGTTTCCTGAAATAAGCTTTCGTACAGATGAAATGGAATATAAAATAAAACTTCAAATGCCATTTCCAATATAAGTGACCCTATGTAGTAAGTCCAAGGACTGAATAA
>NW_017731748.1:406144-450228 GCF_001890085.2 Hipposideros armiger
GACTTATACATACAAATTTTTATATATGCACATGTAATAATACGTATGCAATGCAGTGTTAATGTTATACAGCAATGGAGATGGATGAGCTACAGGTATTTCAATTAACAGTGTGGAATCTAATAAAGTTAAGCAAAAAGAAGCAAATGACAGAGGAATATAGTACAGTGTGATAAATGATAAAAAAACATGTAAAACTAAACAACTTATATTTATATAGCTAAACAACTTAAATTTATATTATATTTTTATATGTTAAAATATTTTTATATGTTAAAAACTAAACAACTTATATTTATATTATATATTTATATAATATAAATAAATGCATATACATATTTTAAACTATAAGGAAATGGAAATAACTGTAAAGAAATTTAGAAATAGGGTAGTTGTTGCCTTTGATGAGGTCAGAGGTTAGTTTGATCAAAAAGAGGCCCTCAGGACTTCAAAAATAATAATCTATTTCTTACAGTGTAATATTTTCATATATTCTTTTCTGGGAAAAATTGAAACTTTCCTTTATGAAATTGTTCAAATTGTGCCAGTTGATTAAGTACCATCGAGACAGTATTGGAGGAATTTCCGCACTGAAAAAAATGAACTTTTTTTTATGAACTTCAATGTGACTTTGATTTCCATGGGGTTAGCTACATATAGGAATGATCATAACAGTTTTCCATACATTGCAACTTCAATGAATTGAGGTCTTATTTGGGGAGAAGTCATTCAAATGACTTTACCTTTTTGCTTTGTCTATTTCACCTGCCAAAATGTAAGACATATATTTTGACCAGAGATTATACATCAGTGCACCACCCATACATACCACTAACATAGACATATCCATTCAGCTACCAGAAGATGTTAGACTTCAGTGTTTTGCATTGAACAAACCATCTTCCATTTCTTTCCTGCAATTTGAAACATGGCATTGTCTTGAGAATCAAAGGTCCCTGTGCTCCTGCCTTCGGATAAAAGCAAAACTGATGCTTTTGCTTATTAAGCAGAGAGCAGTAAATAATTTTTAAAACAAAATACTTTTAAAAGAAATGAAGTCATTATCAACCTGCTGAATAAGGAAGCGATTCACATTATCCTGGATGACAAAGCCCTTTAGAAACAATGACTAACAAGCCTAATTGCCGCTGAAGTCACTAGAAAACACATTACAAGGCTTACTTAACAGCAAAATATAACAATATATTTATGTATGATGAGAGATTTCCAGTTTATATCCAGTATAACTCTCGGTCCCAAATGCTTTATACCCTCTCTGTGCCTTAAAGGTGAGCCTGATAGTTGCTGTTTCTAAATTCTACAGCCCACGCCAGTTTTTCACCACATTGTACATTTGCAGAGGAGATACATGGAGAGGACAGACACTGCAGGCAAATACAATACCTCCTTCAAGTAGTGGCAGAGAAAACCTACAAATATTTTCCTGTGCCAGTGAGCAGGCTGGGATGATAGAAATGGAATTACTGATATTATTGCCAACATTCATTGGATATGTTCCTTAATTATGCTAATGATTTACATGGTCTAACCCAATCCCGTTTCAATAAATAAGCATTTTTATCATCGCCCCTATTTTACAATTGGGGAAACTGAAGCTAAGAAGGTTTAAGTACCTTGGAAAGTACATAGTTTCCATGTTGCAAGGCTAAGCCATGAACCCAGCTCACTAATACCAGCACCCACACTCTTAATCGCCATGCTGTCCTCCTTACTACTTTCAGGTCTTTCCCCAGTGTCACCTCGTGTGACCACTCAGCCTGAGTGTAGCTGCTCTGAGTCGCTCTCAGCACATAAGCTTGTATAGTCTTCACCCCAGTAACCATTCTCTGCACTCCCCTCGCTCACTTGTTTCATTGTTTGTCATCCATCTACGTGTCCCTGTGGCAGGTAACACCTTGTAACATGTTCGGCACTGGACCTGCATTGCCAGGTAACAGTGCTAGTACAGAGTACATGCTCTGGAAGTACTTGTGGAACAAATAATGAATCAGTCGGCGCCTACTGACTACCAGTAACACTTATCAGCTTCAGATCCCATATGACCAGCTGCGCACACGCACATATGCACACACACACACACACACACACACACACACACACACACTTAATAATTTAAGATATCTTCAGTATAACCTGTCTGTAGGTGAATTCATTTCTAGCATTCCAGTAAATAAAACTATTGTTTTTGTTTCTCAAGTTATAATTTTGTCTTTATTTTTTTTTCTCTCTCTCAACACACCTTTGAAGTAATCCCTTACGTAGATTCAGCCATCTGAATATCTCATGCCCACCCCCCACCCCCACCTCTCCATTGAGTGCAATGTCTGTAGCTAAGGCTGCCATTATCTTTTGCTTGAATTTCATCACACGCTTGTTAGGTCCTGATCTTCTGGTGTAGCTTTCCTGTGGTCTCTTCTCCACAATGCACATTGAAGGTGTTTATTGAGCCCAGTAAGCATGGAATTCTTAAGTTTATAGCAGTTGGTTGGGTCTGCATTGCTCATGGAATGAAATCCAAATAATTTTCACATGGCTCATGCAAATTTCAAAATCTCAGTGGTAGCTCTTCATCCTCTCTAGCCATCTTTTAGAATTACTCATCTTTATTTACAAACAATATTGCCACATAAGGCAATAAGACAAATATTTGAACCTCCTAGTTCCTGCACCAAAGTCAGGATCAGAGTGGCACACATTTAGGGACAAAGCCAGATCATGCATTGCCAGTGATTTTATTAGCCTGAGGGGAGCTTGTTCCTGAGCCTTGATAAAATAAAAGGAAACTATGTTGAGAGAGACAGCGGTGAGGGGGGTGGGGAGAGCGAGAGAGAGAGAAAACCATCTCTTTCCACAATTTGTAGTGCTTCAGAAATGATGCAAGAAATTAACCATTACCGCGTGTCATGTAACTAGTCAACAAGACAGCGTGCTGTGCTGTGTGCAATGATTTTTCTACCAGGATGACAATTATTTGCTAAAAAAGTACTGTTATTAGTTTTGTTGAATTAGTTTGAGCCTAATGACCTCCCTGAATTATGTGATCAATGAATGTCTCACTATTTTCAAAGTCAAAACCTTTATTGTTTGCTTAGTAAGTACGAGGCTTATGCTGTGCACATTTATTCATGATTGAATTTAGGCTTCATAAGACCCCATTGATATAGATGTTATTACATCCCTGTTATTGACTAATAGGCTGATATGATCCTTTATTAAGGTTATTCTGCTTCCTCTGTCTCTCCCTCTTTTTTATTTTAAAGAAAAATAATACCTGAACGAGACCAGTTCGCTCAACCGAACGCCCCTGGCTCGTCAGCCAGGAGCTCACTGAATGGGTCCCTGAGAGGATTGGGTGGGAGACGAGAAATAAAGAGAAGAGAGACAA
Source organism: Hipposideros armiger (assembly GCF_001890085.2). Taxonomy (NCBI): domain Eukaryota; kingdom Metazoa; phylum Chordata; class Mammalia; order Chiroptera; family Hipposideridae; genus Hipposideros; species Hipposideros armiger. Next base: position 409,551 of record NW_017731748.1, read on the forward strand.
AGTGCGGGACAGGAGGGACTCAGCAGACTGAGACCTCGTTTATTGGGCATACAAGTTTCTTAAGGGGAAGTGATTTCCTCATTTTAGGGGCGATTCCCTAAAGCTAAAACTCATGGGCTGAGGAGAAACAATTTCTCCTCAGCAACAAGCTATGTTACACACAATATAAACCAATGATATAGCTAGGCAAGGTGAAACTGAGGCAAATCGAAACTGTCTACGAGTCCACAGTAGAAAGTCCCGAGCATGTGAAGCAGGTCCATGGTGGAAAGTTGCAGAGTGGTGATGTATGCTGAAACTGCAAGTCCACAGTCCATGAGCAACTGCGTCCCTTAGTCCATAAGCTTTTCCTATCAGCACGCTGGGGTCTTTACTCTTTGCACTTGCGTTGTCTGGAAGCAGTTTAAGGCAGAAGCACTGTCCCACAGGTCCCCACCAAACTGCTCCAAGGCTGCTCACCCCAGGCCTGTATCTACCTGGAGACCCAAACTTGCCAACCTTAAGCCTCAGTGTCCCCGGCTGATCCCAGCCAGCTCCCACTGAATACCAAACATTAACAACCAACTAAGTCTTCCATTCTACTAACGAATATTAGTCTTGACCCACTTTGCTTCTAATTTTTACTACAATTTTTCATCAATTCAGACATCACACGGCCCAGCAAAAATTTATTGACTAAAGCTACATGCAGTCCCGCATATAAGATGAGAGCTGTGGAAAAGCATGATGCATTCCAGGGCTTCATGGAGTGTAGCCTGGATGGGAAGATGGCTGTTAGATAAATGATTAAACCTAACAACACATAATGACAAATGGATATAACATACAAGGAAAATGAAGCTAGTTCCTAGAGATAATGGGGCAGGGTTAATACTGATTAAGGCCAGAAAAAGCTCTTTTAAGTTGCCTCTAAGGTGAAGACACCTGAAACCTCACCTTCATCTTAGATTAATGTCATGGAGTAGTATTTATTTTTTTAAGCACGCTCTAATTACTAAAGATTAAGATGGACATTCTTGACATGGTTTGTATCCAAGGTGTCTTCATTTTAGTTTGTGTATTCAGCTACCTTCGATGGTTTTGTCTTTCATGGGTAGAATGCAACTTGCCTTCCAGTATTTTAAAGTTATTCTCTCTAGACAAACCTTAGGTGCAATGCACCGCGATTAGACAAATTGAAGGCAAACCTGGGGACAAAAAATAATAAAAGGAGGACTTGCGCTACTTTTTCTCATTTTATTTCTCCTTTATTTTTTTTGTAGCAATGACTTCTCATTTCAGTTGTAAATAAATAACACCAATAATATTTAGACAGTGTTACATTAAAAGGCAGCAACAAACATAAACTATCACTTTCCAAGATACCCTCTTCATTCAGTGCCTCTGTTAATTAAATAGTTTACTTCCTTCCCAGAGTGTTTTGAATATTGTGTAAATCTAGTCTTGCTGTTAGCAACAGAATTAATTTAAATATAAAATGCCACTTGAACCCACAAACCATTTTCATTAATGACTTCTAAGTAACAGATTAACAGGCAAACACTTAATTACTGTCCCCTTTTTTTAATCAGGCAAGCAACTCTAATACAAACTGACAAGGCGTCTCTTCAGGAAGCTACTTACTTTAAACCATCACTGACAGTTCAAAGATTTTCCTTTAAGCCCAAGAAATGTACATGAGAGATGAAAAGCAAACAACAAATTTGAAAATTAATTGGGGGGAAAGAAACAAACCCTGGTTTTCATTACTTTCTATTTTTAAATTTTAGAAGTTCCAAATTTTAGAAATTGGGGGAAAGATGCCATGTGTTAATGAGAAATGACATGAGTGATGGCAGGATCTGCCTAAGGAAAACCAACTTCTCAGTAGGTCTCAGAACGTGAGTTACTTTAGCAGCTGACCACAAGTTGAGATGTCACCATCAGCCATTTCTTCTATGAAAACAGGACTGCTGGGATGTTGATATGTGAACTTGATCTCAAGGCAGGGTTCACATTATACCATCCCACAGAGATTGTTGCAAAAACTTGGAATGCCAGTATTAGATTGTAATGTTTGAACTTGATAGTAATGTCCTTTGGCCAATGTGTTTTTTAATTCCTATCAATAAGCCTCATGGGATGTACCTTTATAATTGGAATAAGATACATCAGTTATATAATTTGAATGTATTCTAGCCATGGTGTTAAGAGGTTTTTTCCAGATGCTATTTTCTAAAACAGCATTGCCAAGTGAAGTGAATGTACAGAAAATGAGCTAACGAAGCAAGTCTAGTAGACCTTGGCCACATTTAGGGTTGTCTGTTATCTCTTGAACATTCTTCCAGGTTTTGAGTAAATCCTTACTTTATGAGATGTGCCCTCCCACAAAGTAGAAGTCAGAATTCATTAGCCCAGCCTCTGGCCAGTAGGGTGGACTCTGTCTTACGCTTCCCTGTGCACCATCATGAGACTTCCTTTAGATGGGGCTACATGGGATGATGATGACTGAAGTCTGTTTGGGGAGCATGCGTGTTGGAGGCTCTTACAGAGCAGAGGCAGTGGAGCGCCTGAAGTCGAGTCCCATGTCCGGTTAATGCCAGTGACGATGTCTCATTGTGCTACCGATCTCAGCATGCAGTTGCATATTGTTTCTAGGGACATAGCTTCTAGCTAGTTTTCTTCATTTCCCAGAAGATTTTCTGAGCTGCCTAATCTTTTATAAATTATTTCCTTCCTATACTGTTCAGAATGGACCCCATTGTTTGCAACTACGAATCCTGACTGACATACCAAAGTTGCACAGATTTTGTTGTAGCCGTTATTCATTCCCCCTCCCCCCCAAGATTTCAAGCTAGGTCTGTCAGACTCTACAGTGTGTGTGTGTGTGTGTGGCCTTAGCAATCATCCCATATAAATAAACCCATTGTTCACCGACTCCAACAATCTAATTGTTTAACAAGGCTTCTTTGGGAAATTACTGGGATATCTTGGGACAATCCCTATGACAGTAGAGCTTATTAGATTCCATGGCTTTTCTTCACAAACTGTGTTTATTGCCCTCAGGCTGATCTTCCGTATGCAGTACTTGTAATATGTTTACATATGTGTATGTGTGAATACACACACAGAGATTTGAGAAAATTCTCTCCCTTTTTTCATTTCCTGTGTGAAATAAATATGGCTCTTGCCATGTAAGGGTATTTCTAGTCATGGGAATTATTTTTAAAGGCCATATGTGTGAAATTCCATTTAGGTATGATAAAGTAACAGTTCTGTAAGGATTTCATTTATTAGAAATCTTAAAGTAACAAGAACTCCTTCAGAATCTCCACAAGGACTTTTATCTATTATTTTTTTTTCTCTTAAACCTTTTAATTCTAGAGTAGCTGCATTCATAATTTTTAAGAACTCCAATAATCACAGAATAAATATCGAACAGTATTCCTATAGAAGAGTTTTCATTACACATATATAATATTTCAATCATACCATGGATTTAATCATTTCTGTCAACTCCATTTTAATTTGAATACTAACAATATTTGTATGTCTAAAATTGTGTATTTCAACCAACTCAAATGATCTTGATCTTTTACACAGACGGTAAACATCTCTATTTCTAGGTACATATTAATTTTTACTTTGATCATTAAATAAATTTATAGTTTTTGTCCAAAATACATGAATTTCTTTCAATATGTAGCTTAATACCAAGCACATACACTGACCAGGTAAATTTTTGTATTGAAAAATTATTTCAAGAGCTTCAGAAAATACCTTGTGAAATTGGAAAAAAAAATATTTGTCCTAAACAGTAAGTTGCATAAGAACTTACTGTATTGTTTCACAAATGATGTTATCAAATATAAAATGCATCAAAGGCATTCTTTATTTCTGTTAGAGTGCTTTTTGAATTCGAGCATTCTCTTTTCATTCTTTGAGTTTACATCTATGTGCTTATGTCACCCTTCTGTTCTTACATGTTGTTCACTTACTGTATTAACGCCCTTAATATTAATCGCAGTTATTTTACATTCCATGTCCTGTCTTGGCTTCTGGACCCTCTGCCCTCCTTGTATGTCTCCCGTTACCTGATTTCCATGTACTGAGAATCTCAGAATCAATCTTTGTATTCTCTTCTCCAGCAATTGCCATTTTTTAGGGAACGCTATCAAGTTCCAAAGCTTTGACAAAGCAGATGACATTTAAATCTTTCTGTCTAGTCCTGAATGCTCCCCCAGACTCCAGACTCATGTAAACAATTACTACTCAAACTCTCCTGCCCTCAGTAGGCACCCCAAAATGTGCATTGGCACACCCTCTTCCTCATTTTTTGCAGTCTTGGGATGGGCGCATCTATTCTGTCACACCAAAGATGCTGGTAACCTTCTTGACCTGTTTCCTTCTTGACACCACTCATCAAATCATCACATCTATCAATAAATTCTTTCAACTTTATCTTCAAAATATTGTCCCAATCTAAGCAATTTTTATCACTTGTAGCTGTTCCTTGTAATACCTTAGTTTAAACCACCATCATCTCACACCTGAAGACAACTTCCTAAATGGCTTCATGAATTCCCCCTTATCCCCAAAATGTTATCCTCCAGTCAGCACCCAAAGCAATACTGTTAATAAATCAGATAAGGTTAGTTCCCTTCTACAAACCTCTAATGGCTACCTTGGTATCAAAATAAATTAGAAAATTTAAAATAGCCAATAAATAGCACAAACATTACAAAATCCAAGAAAATCATGATATCTTTTAGTGCTTAACTGACACCCTTTTGTATTATTTTTTTCCTATATTTTTTGGTTGCATACTGTTGAATGCCTCCCATACAGCAATGATTCTCTAAAGAGAGAATGAAAGGCTAATTCAGTCTTTTTTCCAGCATATTTGATCAAAATTTGTTTTTTTTTATTGGTAGATTAGAAACATTTCACTTTTAAAATAGGTATTGTTAATGTTACGTGTTTTTTAGGACTATTGTCAAACTTTTGGAAACTTCTGTAATGTTTTCATATAAGCTAGAAAATCTCAGGGCATTTAATTTTTCTTGTAGAGTAATTGTAAAAACTTTGAACTGATAACAGTAATTAATAAGTTTGTCATAGATGTGGACTCACATAGTGCTGTATTATCAGTTTTATGTTATCTTTGTTAATATCAGTATTTCATGTTAAATCAGCAGGAAATTAAATTTTTTCCACATTCTATTCAAACTATTCTCTCGTCTTCATGAATTGGATTATCAAACAATTTATGATGCTATTCATTACTTCTTTTCAAAATGTATCTCTTTCAATGAATTACTACTTCGGTGGGAAATGATTTTGTTCCTATTAAATTTTGCTTCTTAATATCAAAATAACTTCAGTTGATTACATTATTCATTCCTATCACTTTGCTTTCAGAGACTGTAAATTTTATCTTAACTTTTCTTTCAGTTATTTTATAATGATTTTTTTAAATATGGAAGAGAATACTATATATACATCAAATCAAGAGTCTGTAATTTCTCATGTGTTTTGGCAAAATGTTTCAAAACATCATTCAATTACATTTAAAGCATGCTCAACTTTCAAATTCTTTTTTTCAATTTGTGTTTGAGTGTAAAATACCTTGTTGCAAAGTTTGATTGCCATGATTGTCCTATTTTTGAATGTGGCTATAGGAAGATTGAATAGGTGGTTAGTGGTATATGAGGTGTGATAAAAAAATACAGTGATGTTTAAATAAAAAAAATTATTACAGTAAAAGACACATTGCCATTAATCCTCCTTAAAATACTCCCCTTCGCTTCGAACACACTTATCCCATTGTTCTTACCACTTTCTGAAGCAGTCCTGGAAGTCCTCTTTCGTGAGTGTCTTTAGTTGCATTGTTGTGGCTGCTTCAGTATCCTGAATCGATTCAAATCATTCACCTTTCATGGTCATTTTTACTTTGGGGTAGAGCCAGAAGTCACATGGTGCCAGATCCAGTGAATACGGTGGATGAGGTCACACCGTAATGTTTTCTTTGACAGAAATTGCCATATACCAGAAGGATGTGTGACACGGAGCGTTGTCATGATGGAGGATGAAGTAAAGGGCAACAGCCCTAACCAGTTGTGATTAAAATATCTTGCATTTAGTCATGTGGCCCTAACTGCAGCCTTAGGAAGGGCTTGTATAAGCGAGGTGCTCTGACCATTGCATTGCCCGAGCTGTGAGGTGAATCTGATGTCAGAATCTAGAATGAAACTGGAGCCGAGTGAAGGCATGGAGATGGCTTTGGAGAGAGAGCCAGAAGAGATAGGATCTTGTAGAAGCTGCTCAGGATCGTGCACGTGGGTTAAGATACAGGTGGCGATGGTAAGTCAGAGACTAGCCTCCCATTTCACGCCATCTTATGCCTTTTCGTAAACCTGGAAAAACAGGTACAGATGAGCACCATACTGTCCATGTGGAAGGCCAGGTGCTGGTCCTGGTGTGATGACACTGCTCTCTCAGCCCTCTCTGGGGGCAGTGACTTGCTTTTCTGCATCACTCACTGGTCCCCAGTGCCCTGGGCTCAGACGGGGCTGGAGTCTGTCTTGCCTCTCGTGGCCATGTTCAGACATGGCAGCTCTTCCTCTGTGTCGCTGTGGATACCTGCGTAACTCCCGCTGTATCCTGCTTTTAAACCCGGTTCACCATTCTTTTCTCCAACGGTAATCCTCTTTTTCAATCATTTTGGTATTGAGGATAATACTTGCAATTCCCTATTTGTATTAACAGTAGAATGATGAGAGTATTTTACTGAAAGTTTAGGTAATAAGGGGTGAATCGTCTGTGGAGGATTTTAAAACAACAATAAAGCTGAGTAAATTTGCTCTGCTTATTCCTATTACCTTGCAGGGCTTTTCTGAACAGCAGCGTTTCTAAACAATGTCCGTGATCCTGTTACTACTCCTTCAGAAAAGCTTTTAATGGGCTACGTGCCAATCAATTGTAGTTACTATTAGTTTTAAAATATAATCTACATTTAACTTCAGATTATCATTTTTATTAATTTCCTTTAACAAGCATTATAATCCATATGAGAGTTAATTAGGAGACCTACCATTTCTATAAAGTTGGCCCCCACGCTTGACACTTGGCTGCATGTTTTCATTTCAGAGAGAGTCCATCATGGTTTGGAACTGTTGCGATTTTGTGCTGTGCTTGGTGCTCACGTACCAGTGTTAAAACAGCCAGTGATTGTACTTGGAAGTCCAAGGAAGGGAAAATTTAAGTGACTGTGTTTTTGTCTTGTTTTGTTTTCTGCATCTTCATTATTTTTTTGGTTTATATGGTTATTACCTCAAATAATTTTATTGCGTAGAGAAAGGAGGATGTTAGCAACCCCTGACTGAGGGGTAAGTATGCTAGATGCACCCTGCTTGGCTATCTTCTCAGCTTTGTTTCCTCAAAATATTTACTCATCCATTCTAACTTGGCAGTCTGTGCACTGCATCACTGGACATTTTTATTCCCAATAATAGCTGGTCTTCATAATGGCTCTTTCAAACATTTGCATCCTAACAGCACCTCGTATCTTTCAGGACCATCCCCGCTAGTCTAATGACTCCATAATTTTCTAATATCTACAATCCATTAAACATACCACTTCTACATGGCTCTTTCCCCCTCTTTAAAATGTCATTCTTTATCTATGTTCTATTCAAAGGTCCATCACAGTGTCACTCCCTTTTATACACACTGAACTCTGTCTCTCTCTGTCTTCCCATGAAAATTAAATGCTGATTAAATTCCACTCTCCACCTACTCTCAGCATTGCCTTGGGCACCTAAACTTGCTGGATAAATACCTCAGGATGCCCACAGTTGTCACTTTAATTAATGATTACTGGTCTCTGCTTTACTGTCCCTGGGTCATTTACCTCCCCACTCTGCTGGGTGATCCCCTACCTTCTCCTCTCTCTACCAAGCTTCAAAATCCCCTCCTCAACCCTCTGAGCTAAGCACCGTCCTTCTCAAGTGACTGAGATAATTGTAGCAGTGACATTCCGTAAATGACCAGCTTAACTACTCTTTACCTCCCTGCATCTGGCTTCTACACCTTGATCCCCTTGTGTTACCATAGATGAGCCGTGTACCTTCCTAGCAAGGTGACATCCCTTACGTGTGCACTCGACCCATACCCTCCCACTTATCTCAGAAAGTGATCCAACAATCCTTCCCATCTCTGTCCCCTATCATAAGTTGTCCAGAGTCATGCTCGTTGCTGTCACACTTGATGACATGTTATAGTTTCTCTCTGGGAAACAATTCTCCTTGAACCTTTGCTTCCTTCCAACTACATCTTATTACTCTGCCCATCTAAAAGGTTACAGATGTGTGTAAGAATTGTATACCCATACTCTTCTATGGGAAATTTAAGGGTTCCCCACAAAGGTCAGTTTTATTAAGCCTTTTTTTTTTTTAATTTATCTGAAGGACTGACAATAGAACCTAATCTCTCTGTAAGATGCAGTCGCCCTGGATTTTACCAAGATCCTTACCATTACCCTTCTCATCATTGCTATTGCCCACATTTTTTGGAACACAAAACTGAGACCCAAATGTGTATCACTAGTTCAAGATGACAGAGATTAATGAAAAAAATCTTGAATTAAAACCAAGGTAAACTTGCTTCAAAGTTGATGATCTTTTCATTGCTCAAAACCGTTTTTGACGCAATTACAAAAAACAGCAGTAAGTGTAAACTTCTCAGTAGATAAAATTTGGCCCAATATCTGTTAAAGCATTTTCAATGAAATGAAGTCTATCATAATTAACAAATATATATTTTTAAAATTATTGCGAATCAGGTGCTGGATTGTTTTTATGTCTGTAGACCCAGCACAGAAGGATTCGAGGAACGGTTTGGCTGGATGAATGAAAGGGATTTGCAGTGCAGAAATATATAAGATGCTGGTCTTATTCTCAAGAAACATAAAAGCTGATTGATAAAAATAAAAGAAAAGGCAATCTTTAGTTTCAGTTTATGCAATGCATTTGCTTATCCTTTCACTCCTGGCCTGGTCTTAATTTGCATAGCCTATTATGATCACACAAGCAACTGCAAATAATGTGCTTTAGTTAGCTTATTCTTTTGAAGTGCTTTGTGATTAATTTATGGCACATTCCACACATTAAAACACATTCTACCCTGAAATTGCTAGTGATTATTCAATCATGGTAAAGTAGATAGTTCTACATTTTAGATTATCTTTATATGAGCATTGCATAGTATTTTAACTTCCTAGATGAGCTCATAAAAATATTTAGCATGTCTGTCACCATTCATATCAATTGGTGATAAACTGAATCAAGCTTTAGTTCTGCGTTACATTCTTTTCCTCCTTTTCAGAAGGAAATAAATATGGGAAACTACTTTCCTTGGCTCACGTTTTACCTTGGTATCTGTCTTAGAAATTCGCCTTTCCGCTTTACCTCCCCATTTCCACTTGTCCTCGTGAAGCTCTGGCGTCGCGAACACTTTATTACAGATGTACGACACGGCGGTGCGCACCCACTGTTCTTGAACTTTCTAGTTTTACTTTCAGAGAGTAATATCATAACAAGCAATTTAAAGAGCCATGAAAAAAGGAAGGAAAACAAGTTTATGTCAAAGGAATGAATGGTAGCAATTGAAAATGAGCCACCTGTTTCTCATTAAGCAAACGAGTGATGTGGCACTGAATTCGGTGGCTGAAAAATGTATTTCGCATCCCAGGATCTCTTTTAATACTGGAGTTTCAGGCTGTTGGAAATGATGGCAAGGGAACAATGTACCGTAACAGTCTCTTACAGGATCCTCAGTGCAGAGCAGAGGGATACTGGGAAACAGAGGTCATTTATCAGGCGATTGCAGACAGCGGTTCTTCTGTTTGAAGCCTAGAGTTATTATATTAGAGAAAGAAATCAGTAGCAGCTTCAACTAACAGAGGCCATGCCTATTACATCTCTGCTAAAGCCTTGGTTATCGAATCAGAATCACGAGAAAATCTTGCTGACACAAAGATTGTTATCCTGATTCCCAGATTTCTGATTCAATGGATTTTGAGGGAGAGCCCCACAATTTGCTTGTTTAGCATGTCCCTCGGGGACGGTGATGCTTCTGGTCCAGGGATCAGTCTGGGAACCACTGTTCTAGAGAATCACTAAGGAATAGAGAACACATGTTTTTAAAGACTATAATGAGAACTAAATGTGTGTATGAACACACATACCCATGCACCTTCAATAATTTCATGTAATTAGAAAACTTGAGCTATATTATTATCACTCCCATCCAGAAAGACATTGTTCTATAGCTTTTAATCTTGTTCAAATTAATTTTTTAAGGTCTTTATCTTATTCTATGTCATTTATACACTTAATTCCAGTATATGTTACATTTATATTATAGAAAAATCATTTTAAAAATAATTGTTTTTCTCAAGAGTGCGAGCTCTGAGCAACAGCGGTTCGATGCCCGGCCTGAGCTGAGCTGTCGCTGAGATGCCAACAAGTGGCAGGGTGGTTCAGCTAAAAAAAAAAAGTCGCTGTTTACTAACAGAATTTTGGAGATAATGTGTAGCTTTGATTTGTCCTAAACATGTGTCATTAGTACCAGTACAGATGCTCCTTGATTTATGATGGGGTCACGTCTGGATAAACACATTGGAACTTGAAAATATTGAAAGTTAAAAATGCATTTACTATGCCTAACCTACCGAACACCACAGCTGAGCGTAGCCCACCTTAGACATGCTCAGAACACGTACATTAGCCTACTGTTGGGCAGATTCATCCCACACAAAGCCTATTTTATAATAAAGAGTTGAATATCTCACGGTTTTGTTATGCATATCACTTTCACACTATTGTAAAATTGAAAAATAGTTAAGCCAAACCGTTGTGATCTGGGGACTGTGCAATTTGTTTTCATTCAGCTCTTTCTGTATGTGAGATTCGGTGCTTAATTTACATATTTGTAACCATATTCCTTCCCTGACTTCTAATCCATTGTCTTACATTCTTTTTTTTTTTTATGTGTGTTTCATGGTCTCCCTATATTTTTTGTTGGCATAGCACTTAGGATTAAACTCAGTATTTAGATCCTGTGTGAACATTTCTTTTCTTTGCTCATGAATGAAATTATTAAAATCAGCCTCCATAAATCAACCATCGTATCTTCTTGGTGGTAAGCCTAAATTCAGATATCAAGTTATCTGGGTAACCTCACCTGTGCTTAGATATGGTGCTTTAGGTAGGATCTGGCATGTACGTTATTTGTCATCAACCATTATCTTTTGAATGATCCTGTAACATTTTGATGAATTCTCAAGTTATGTCTCTTGCCTTCCCCAAATGGAATTGAATTAAAATAACACTAAGCCCCACCAACCAACAAATAAAATGAATTCTAATTCCTTGGGACCCCTGCAGGCATATGTGAGGACATAAGTCGCTGACCTCTGACCTGTGCTGTTTTTCTGTGGTCAGAGTGTTAGCTGCCAGGGCTGCCATAGCACATCACCAACTGAGTTGCTCAAAACAGCAGACATCCATTCTCTCCTGGAGGCTGGAAGCCTGAGATCAGGTGTTTGCGGGGTGATGCTCTCCTAAAACCTGGCAGACAAGCCGTCCTTGCGTCTTCCCAGCTTCTAGCGGTTGGTCCGCGGCCATTGGCTGTTCTTGGCTTGCAGCTGCATAACTCCAATGTCTGTCTCAATCTTCACTCGTCCTTCTTATAAGGACAACAGCCATATTGGATTAGGGCCAACCCTCCTGCAGTGTGACCTCATTAGGACTTAATTCCATCTACAATGACCCTGTTTCCAAATAAGTTCACAGTCCGAGGCAGTCAAGGTTGGGACGTCAGCATAACTTATTTGGGGTAGAGGGGGGATTGTGACCACAATTCAAGCCACAACAGCCAATAAAGTGAGAGTGATTTTGACATTAAGTATTGTAACGTATTACTTTCTCTATATCATACCAAATACGTTTTGCCCTGAATTCCACCTGCATACGTAATGCGCGTATATTTCAAGATTTAATCACCAGTAGCCTTGTATTCTTGTTTTTAACTCTGTCATTGGTGTGACTGGTGCTGTGTACAAACAGACCTAACAGTCACCTGTGACCATGCTCTGTAGCCAGTGTGACTTTGTTCCCATTATTCAGCTTACCTGCAATGTCACCTCATCACACCTTTTCAGAATTATACTCACTGTTAATACTCAGCTTATTCACTGTGCTTATTCCGCTGGCTTATTCTGGTTGCCTCTAGCGTGAAATAATCATCCCCTAAAAATTACACGTTGTTTGCATTGCTAATTTATATGCCTAATGTCTTACACTGCTGTTCCTGGAATAGACATTATTATATGTGCACTTTGCATTCTAAAAAATGCCTGGAACAATAGATTTTGTATAACAACTTTCCAATAAATATTGTATTGATGTATCATTTCATGATGGAGGCAAAATACACTGATATATCAAGATAATTGTTTCATTTCACTACATCACCTGGCACAGGTACATAATGGATAGTAAATATAAAACTAGTAATTAGAGCAAAGAGTCAGAAATTAGAATACATTGTGTATATATAGACAAACAGAAGTCTTTTAGAAAAACTGGTGATAGCATTTATTTAATCTTATTGTGTTTTTGTCATGCACACACTTATGTTTGTAGGGTTATAATTTGCTAATGTATGACTTTCTTTGTGATGCTGGAATTGGTTTACTTAAGGGACTGAGTGCACAATGCTTTTTTAAAAATCATTTTACTTCAGAAATAAAAAATTCTATGTAAATACAAATCTGTAAGAGTAAAAGGGGTAGGTACTTCTAAAATTAGATCCAAATTCTAATATGGCAAAATCACAGATTCAAATAATGACTAATTCCATACCTGGAAAGATCTTTTATAATCTCCTTTTGAAAACAGAATCCATTAGTCATCGAGTCTTTATTTATTGCACTTATGACACTGTGCACCTGAAGAGAATTTAAGGTAAAGTTTATAGCAGTGTTGTTGAAACTTAATTTCCTTGAACACCGTATTCTCTTTCTCACTATCTATACTTGCAACTTTACCTAATCTCAACTATTTTCTATTAATTCTAAAGTTGCTAAAACTAACCCCATCGCATGCTTATAGGGAGCTGTTTAACATTCCACACTCAGAAATCGGTTTTCATGATGTGTCTACACCATGACAGCAAGATTAGTTCAAAAATGAAAAATTCAGACAATCAGCCAGCTGTTTCCTATGCAAAATGCCAAACATCTGGTTCTCCTGACTTTTTTAAAATTTTTCTCACTGACTTGATTGAAACAGCAGGGTTGATTGTGTTGTGCAAATATAGCCCCGAAGCAGGAAAATGAAGGAGTAAAAAATCTCGACTTTATTGAAGACTTTTCTAAAGTCCCAGATTCGGAGCTTTTGATGTGACTGTGTCAGCTAGTTGAACGCACTGCCTTCCATTGTTTTTGTAGTTGACTCAGTAAGATGTTTATGAAAGAACTCTGGAAACCACAAGATAATCTTAATTACCACAGTTATAAGCGTTTCTGCTCCCCAGTTACCTTCAAAACATGCTTTTCCCGAGTCCAGACAAATGAACCGAAGGCTATTTAGATCGCCATTACAGTCCATATATAAACCAGTGCTATGCCTCAAGAGTAGGCCATTTACTAGATAAATATTTGCACATTCGAGTGGATGGTATGAGACCCTGTGTCATTCTCGAATGTGACATGCAACCTGAGGCTATCAAGTCAGCTGAGTCGTGATGGTTCACGTTTGTGATCACATGCTGTCGTCACCACCTGCTGTGCGTTGCTTGCACAGTTTAGTGGACCACTTGAGAGGTTGGAAACCATTATACCGACAATGGGTATATTCGTAAGAAAAGTCAACAGGCTGTCAGCTATCAGCAGGAAGGCTGTAGTGGGATGATAGAGTGGGAGAGAAAAGGCAGCTAGAAAGGAGGACAGGAAAATGTCAGAGGGAAGTGAGAAGTTATAGGAGAACAGCGTCATCCCCAAATTATGACCTCGCTGTAGTGGAAATCGCAGAGATATGTCTTATGGAAAAACCAGAGTCCGTTCAAATATTTGTCTACATAGTGAAGATTCAAACAACTGGTTTTTGTTTTTTGGTTTTTTTTCATAAGTCTGTGTGTCTGCAATATTGCTATCCTGAACTTGCACTGAAAGAGAAAAGTAAGATTAAAGTCATTTCACAATTAAAGACATGACTTTCAGAAGGTAGTATTTATAATTACCAGATTACATAGAAATTCTTTCCTAATCAGGATGGAGACTTCAGAATGGAAAAGTAAACAACAACAACAAAACAACTAAATTACTAATAAGAAAAGACAGGGAGGGAGGGATGGAGAGAGAGAGAGGGTGTAGGGGGGAGAGAGGAAGAGAGGGAGACAGGGAGAGGGAGAGAAAAGAAAGAAGAAGGAAGGAAGAGGAAACTGAATCACAGGTGTCTTTTCAGTACTTCTCACACTTTAGAATGCATTCCTTCCAGCTTTCTAGCTGGGAAGGCAGCCGTTGTTCTCAGGGGAGCTAATTATACTGAGAAGCTCACCTTCCTGATGGGCTGTAATAAGCACAGTTCATCGTGGACTTTCCCAGTATGTGTCAAAGCCCCGCAGCTGCGTGGGGCTGATGCTGGGGGCGTCCTGCACCGAGCTCTGTAAGGCAGCTGCAGTGAACACACACACCATTGCTGGGGACGGGCGGCTGTGGTCCAGGCCTCAGGAATGAGAAGTTACGGTTTCATTAACGCTGACCTGTAGGGGTCAAGAGCTAATGGCAGGGCTAAAGGGCTAATGATCCCACCTATGATAAACATGTTTACCATGTAGTCTCGAGCAGACTCCGTGTTAGCAGGATCCGCGTGGAGGGGACTGTGTTAGCCATCTGCTCACTGCGCTGCTTGCCACTTGTTCTACTTGCTTAGTTACTATGAACAGTCACCTGAAGGCAATGGAAGGGCAACCCGTGGCGGGCTGGGGAGGGGTTTACAAAAAAGGCGGGCAGTAGATGCAGCGTATAAACAACTTTGCCTGTAGCTTTGCAGTTAAAGCTTTATGAAAGAGTGCTTCTTTAATTATCACCATTACTTTCTTAAATGTTCACCTGTTGAGTTTATTCCTCAAAAATGTGACCCTCAGACCATGAATTAGGTAGGTCTTCATAGTATCTGACGCTGAACATAGCTGAAACAATCAGCGATGGCATTTAAATGAATATGGTTAGAGATATTAGAATGTCTAATGAAACGCAGTGGATACAAGTTGACACACCCAAATTAGCAGCCTGTAATTTTACTATGGTTTCTAAACTCTTTGGTTATGTTGTGAACCTATATTTTGATTACTTTCGTCTTTGGGACAAAATCCATACCAGTGTGTATGGAGGAAAGGTTTGTTTTTCGCGTGCTACAATATCAGAAGCTCTCCAAGAAGAATTTCTGAACACCTAATTTTCTGTTTGTTTGTAATGACTCAGGCTTCCTTTTTTCTTTACTTATTCCCTCCCAATGACCGTCAAAAAATAAACCTGTTTGCAGACACATTTGGCTCTTAATAATGTAATGTTTTAAAACATAAAGTTCTCTCTATATTACTCTGACATTAAGCAGTAGAATTAAACCTATCCAAAATTTGTGTCCAACATACCTTATGTGAAAGTCCTGAAAATGCCTTTCAGATAACAAGTTTTGCTTTGCTTACCTGTGGGTATGTATGTAGATGGCTGCTTGCTACCTTAGCTGTGCGGAAACATCCATGCTCCACGGGAAAATTCTTTGAAATTTTCCACTGGCAACTCCACGAGTGAACTTCGTAATGACCTTGTGGGAAACAGCCTGTTTTCCGACACATCCTGGTGGCTCCAGCTGAGCGAAGTTGGCCAGCTGTAACGCCTGGCACAGCAGTTGCCTTTTCCGGTGTTCAATTCAAATCCATTTTACCTCACTTGGGAGGGAACTACGATTTAATCTTAGGATTCCTAGCACAAAAGCAGATGTACGACTTCAAGTCCATGGAACTGACAACAACAAAAACAACCCCACTATGTTTATATTGTAGAATAAAATAGGCGCTTTATAAAACGAAGTCATTTTTTTTTCTGGTAAAAAGAAACATCCTGGTATAAAAGCAACAAGAAAAAGAACAAGAACAAATACATAAAAGTTACACTGTTAAGGAAATGAAAACAAATCCTTAATGGAATATGGGAAAAAAAAAGAAATATGCTTTGTAAAACCAACCAACTAATAGACAAATTTTGGTCCCCTGATACTGAAATTCTGTCAAAACCATGATTCTGTATGCTGACTTACACTGTAGAGAGCTAAATATAATATACAATATCATGAAGATTTATACTATAAGACTTTATGAGTGTTTTCAGAAATGTCACATTACATATATAGCTTTGACGTTAATTGACATTTATTGGAATAGAAATTACAGTTACATAGTTTTGTCATTGATCTTCATCTGTTAGAAGCTTTGTAAAACATAGATGCATGCCTCTAACTTTAGCTTTAGATAATAATCAGCTGCTTAGGTTGTTATGCGTATTAACCAACTGAAAAGATTCGATAGATATATTGGGAAGTGAACCGAACTGGGCATCGGGCATACTTAAGTTCTAGGCTGTGACTTCCATTTTCCGTCACCATGACATTGGTCGTATCCTGATTTACACAGATTGCATTAATAGTGTTTGGTAACATACACAGAATGCATACAAACCCTAAGAAGACAAATTAATTTTGTTCGAAATATCTGTGTGTGTGTGTGTGTGTGTGTCTATATTTACAATTGTGAAAAAAAAAACCCACTAAGAAAATATTTGAAGCCCAGAGAGTCAGGTGAGAGAGAATACAGGGCAGTAGCTTGTTCTTATAATGTTTTCGCAGACCTCACTTATCTTTGTAGGAAAGTCCCCCAACCACAAATTTAAAACTAACTTACAGAGCAATAGCTACTCCAACCCTTTCCTAGGAGATTGCTGAGAGCCTTTCTGTTATAGCCGAGGAGCGTTCTGTTTTGCTAAAATCTGCATTCCAGAATGGATAAAAATTCATGGTTTCCGTTGCTGGAATGTTTGCTCCCTAACCTCAGGTAGCTCTGTGCCAAAAAACCCATTTCCCTGTTTAACAGTCTCTCAGGCTTTTTTCTCTGCTGCACATAAACTAAGAATGAGAAATTCTTTGTTTTTCCTATTCTGATTTTGTTCAACAGACGTTTTAGGAGGAGGGAGAAGGGGTGGAAGCAGTAGGGCAGGAGAGAAAGAAGTGGGACATAACTACCTTTTTGAAAATTGTAAGAAGCCCTTACATATTGTGTTTATTTATCAAACCCTAGCTTATCGGTAGATCTAAACACAAATCTGTATAAATTTATCATTTTTGCAGGCAGATTTTGAATAGCACCAGTCTTCAGTTAGCTCATTGGTACCATTTTGCCACCTACACATCAGTTTAAATCTCTTATACTGCGTAAGGTTATAAATACTATTTATAATATTTGCCTTCAGTTTTCTTCTCTCTGATGTGGAGGTAAATATTGGCTACTCCACAGTGTGAGTGTTAAAGATGAAGACATAAAGCACTCAGCACTGAGGTTGCTTCATGACAAGATGTCTTCCGTTACCCCGTTTTGGTCTTATTTTCATAAATGTGTGAATTTTGAACTTTCTCATTTTTGTGGTCAGAACTCCGAGCGATTATATTGTTTACAGCCGTTGACCTTTGTGCACAGGATGTGAACACAACGTGGAGCACAGCTGCCTGGGTTGGACATGTGATCTGAGCACAGCATCATAAGTTGTGAGTGTAAGACACTGAGATTCCAGGTTATTGATCACTGCAGTCTAACCTCGTTCATTCTGACCAGTACCAATCACCGCACTGGGTTATGTTCCCTGGGGGTTAGAACATTGAAAAAGTAAAATTTCTACTATTACTATGTCACTTAATATCACCGCATAAAGACTGAATATCTATCATGTACCAGGCACTGATATAAGCCCTTTACATACATTATAAAATTTACATCTGGTGAGGAAAGGTCCCACTTTTGCCCAGCACCGAATTGAGGACCATTTAGCTATGAATGTAAAGGAGCTAATATTTATTCAGCTTTTTAAACATTGAATCCATTGGGGGATGTATAATGGGAAAGGCTTTGTGTTTAAATTTGGGTCACCGTTTTCGTTGTAGTTGGAACTCATTGTGTACGATTGATGAGTGTTATTTAGATAACCTGGCAGAGAGTAGCAGATAATTTCTTTCTTTGGCCTGGGTTGCAGTATGGCCTCAGAGTTCATTAGTATCCTGTTCTATTTCAGAGACTTGGGTAACCAAAGCAGAAGAGTCCTTCTCACTGCTCCCAGAAGGGGGAAAAAAAAAAAGAAAAAAAGAAACAATAGTAGTTATTAAAAAGTTCATCTTGTTGGGTGGGCAGATCATGCCTGGGTGGGTGGCTGCCAGCCTCTGCCTCTGAAAGGGATTTGTGTCCTGGCTGACCTTAACTTTGACTATTAAAGACCAATGGATCAAAAGAGAACTAAAGTCTGGGAATATTGTATCAATTTGTGTGGAGCTGTGCACCTTTCTCTCCTCACAATGCTATACTGACCTATTTTGTGAAAAGATCACGGAGACTATCTTTCAGCCACATGTCACTAGAGGGTGGCAGTGCTTCACTGAGAGACAGTGCCCGTCCCTGGGGTTTGCTCCACTTGGCCTCTAGCTGATAGAAAGACTGGCTCTTCTCTTGGTTCTACCTCTGATGGCCACGCTTGGGAAAATGGACAGATGTGTCATGAGAAAGATGTAAAAATCAAGAAGCTCATCTTACGTTTCCCTCCATATGCCAAATTCTGTCTCATTTTTTATCAAATTTTAATTGCAAAGTTGTATACTTGACAGTATCCAATATCAAAGTATTTATATTTTGTTTTATACTTGGCTAGAGATATTTAAGTGTAGATTCATTCCTCCAGCAAGGAATCCTAGATGGGGTGCGGGATGATGAGAAACTCCATGTGCACTCTCCAAGCTTTACACCTGGGTGCTCTGGAGAATGTGCATTGGATGGATTCAGCGCCTGCGCGAGGATCCTGGGACAAGAGAGAAGCCCTTGAATGCCTTCTCATGTGGGGAAACTTGATTTCAATGATCTCTCTGAGAGATCAACAGACTATGGTTTGTGGGCATAATTTTAGTATCACCTGTTGGCTAAGAGTTGTTCTTACATAATTATATACTTAAAAAAATAACAATGCTTTGTGAGACAGAAAATTATGAAAACAATCAAATATCAGTGTTTATAACTAAAGTTTTATTGAAATCGGAGGACCACATTTAAGATACACACATTTCTAAAATTATTTATCATATTTAATGTATACTGAATTTTTTAAAGGTTTTAAGTTTTATTTTGACCAAGGCAGGCATAAACTTTTTAATTATAGATCTTTTAAATTTATGGTCACATTTTAGAACGTTTACAAACCTGAAGAGAGGAGACTAAAGGACTTAATTTGTTCTTGGTCTATGAACCACACTGAGTCTTTTACTCTGAGCATGCATGCTGAGGAAGGTTGCTGGGATATATGGAAACAACGAAAAAACATCAAAGCTTGTTCATCCTAAATTTTGGGGACTATTTAACAACGCTTTTGTCTAATCACTTGGCAATCTCCCAAATGCCCATAGGGTAAATTCTACTTCTGGTAATAGGGGAATACCGTTGCAATTGCTAGGCTGAAAATAATTTCAGAGCTAGGCATTGTTAGTATTGACTATCAGACAATAGGCAAAATATCTTAGGTATGACACTAGATGGTGTTTCAAAAATGAATTTTCCTGTATGAGTGAAGATTTAAGCTATATCCTCCCCCACTCCAAAGTTTGGGTGTTGAACTGAAGTTGGACTCAATTATAATTCAGATTCAAATAAATGTACATATTTGATTATAAAATTATTTTACTCTCTTTTTGTAAATATAGGAATTCATTTTTCCGTAGTGATATTTCTATTTTGGAATTGAATCAGGAAGTAGATTTAATCTAAAATTGCTTTATATAAAGGAAGAACTAAAATTACTGACTCCCCCATCTCAGTTCTGATCTCTGAAAACTAAACTATATTATACATTTACAAAATAGCTTAGTTACACATCTTAACAAATAGCATTGCCTTGTTTAGAAATGATAAGGAACATAGCATAATAAATTTTAATGTAGTATTTTCTTTTCTAAATGGTAAAGATGAAAAATCATATTTTATAAATCTACAAGGATAAATATATTAGGATTAGTCATAACATACATTCAAATTTTTGAATGGCATGTGGCAAATAATTTGTTATATTTCCCTCTTAGCTTATTGAAAGAACATAAAAATAGGAAAAATACTTTATCCAGGTCTTTCCAACATTTACTGTCTGATGTATTTGGTTCTATAAAGGAATTAGGCAAACAGTAATCAGTGTGTATTTTTCTGGGATTATTTTACCATACAAAAACTTAAGATATTGTGATGATAGTTACTTCTGTTTATGAGGCTTTTGTAAACTTTCATACACATTACATTGTTGTTGGAGAGTAGGCCTTCTCGGCACAAAGTCCAGGTCCTTGGCAATTCGAGCAAAGAATTGCACGAGATACTGGAGTAAAGGAGTGAAAAAGTAGTTTATTAGAAGACATAGTACATTTCAAAGCGTTTGGAGCGGCCACACGCAAAGGCGAGGCTCAAAAGGCTCAAAAAAAGGGAGGAGGGGGTTCAGAAAGGGAAGAAGTGGTCAAAAAGAGCAGGGCGGACTTCCCAGGACTTGGAGTTTTTATCCCCTTTCTCTAGAATGGGCTGTTCCCCTAAGGGCGTGGGACCTCTTGATTGGCACCTGTGATTGACAAGAGGTACTGCGCAGGTGCGAGTGACTAGTCTGATCTAGTTGGGTATTTTGTGCCCATTTGTTTTCCCGCAGGGGTAGGTAATTACAATACAAGGAGAATTTTGGGTGTAGAGGGGAGGTCCCCTTGATGGTTGCACTCTGTGGGACGTGCAGGAATGCAGAGACCCAATGCCTGCCTCTAACTGCCTGCCTTGTTTTTCCCTTGAGAGACATGATCCCCATGAAATCTCTATGGGAAGCTGAGGGACAGGAAGGTCTCTTCTGTATCTGCTTCCTGCTGGGCAGGGGCGTTGAGCTGTCCCTGCCTATTGGGGGATTCACGGAACACTCACCCTAGCTGATCTCAGATGAGAGGAAGGGGTGTCGAGATCCGCCTGGAAGACCATGTTGGCTTCTTTGGTTGTGACTGGCAATCTTGTTGGGGTATTGTCTGTATCCCCAAGGTCCCTGAATGAGGAAAAATAGATTTTAATTAATAAATCTCTTAGTTCTCATGAAGCCTGTTGTCATTCAACCTGTCACTCAGGTGGCGTCAGTTGCCTGGGCCCAGAATGGGTTTGGCATTTAGCTTACTGGCCTGGAAGACATTAGGAAGTCACAGGCTTTCAAATAGTTATGTGAAGCAGGGGTCGGAGACTTCTATTTTAGGATTCAGAAACTGATTTACAAAGCAGTCAAGAAGCAGGGGGATAGGAGAATTCTAGGATTCAGGCTAGGAGCAATCTTTAGCCTAGAAGTCACAAACTGACTAGAAGAGTAATCAAAGCCAGGGGCTAAGAAACTAAGAAACTAGGGAGGAGGCTTAACGTTTCTATACTTAACATTTCTATAGGAAAGAACACTTACATGTTTCTCAGTGGTGGGCGGGCTGCTCAGTTGGCTGGGAACATTATTGTAATTATATATTTATTAAGTATAATCTCAAAATTTTCCAAATACTAAAAGATTATATGTAATTATAGACTCACCAATAAACTTAAACACAATTTTATACTTCGGATTACATACATTTTTTTAAACCCAAGTTATTTAAATATATATATATACATATATATATATATATATATATATATATATATATATATATATATATATACACACACACACACACACACACACACACACACACACACACACATATATATATATAATAACACTAGGGAAGAATGTCAATAAAATTCAATAGTGTCTATATTTATCTACACATACAGAAATAGTTACTTTCATCATAAAAATATGAATTCTTGACAAAAAAATAAGTGAATCAAGGTTTAATGAATAAATAATTTCTTAGGAATTTCTCTTGAAAATGTAGTGATGTGCATAACTAGATAAGAAAAATACCTTATCTGTTTTAGTGGGTGGCTATTTGTCAGCACACTAAGTAATCTAACTTTTCTTAAAAATCCAGTTATCAAACGTACCCAAGTGATATGGTGAAAAGGCAAGGTGGTAAGTAATGATAAGGTGACAAGTCATCCCTTTATTGTGGAATTAAATTCTTCTATACAAAGGGAAGCTATTTCCAAGAACGCCTTGCTCAATTTATGTATGTCTCACATTAGAAATAGCAGTATAATATGTTCTGAAATCATAGAACGTCATCTTCACATTTTTAAGAAATATATACGTGGTGTTGGGATAGGGCTTAATGTATGCGCGTTGTTTGTTTGCTTTTGTTTATATTTAGAGCCCAGCGTCAGCAAGACAAGGGAGATCTGTTAGCCCAGAAATAAAAGTGAAATTAAATATTCATTAACAATAAATAATAAAGAGGAAATAAATAAGGAATAAATCTGGCTCCCATTCAGGAAAAATGAGTTGTAAAGAAATTAGGAAAACATGAAAGAATTCATATCTAATTCCAAGTTGTCAAATGTCATTTTTTAAAAGTAGTTACTAATGTAAATTGGAGATACTTTTCACGGTACTTTACTGTGTTTGTTTATCGTCACGTATTAAGGCAGCTTTAATTTTGGAAACCAGAGAGACTCCTAGGGGTGTTAAAATCAAATTAACTGAACATCATTTTTATTAATATTTAAATTTGGAAACCATGAAAAATCCCAATTATTGTGTAAATTATTTTAAAATTGGTTAAGTATATGCGATTAATTTTTTAAATCTCCAGAAATACATAATCAAATAAATTCCATAGTTTAAGGCTTAGTACTTTTGATAATAAATTGAAGGTCATACAACTCTTTCTTTCAATAGATGTTTTTAAGTAAATTAATAATATACTGATTTTAGTAATAAACAGTATTAGGGAGAAAAGATATGTGTTCATTTTAATATGCTCTTTTAATTTTTTATGCTGTCAAAGCATTATTTTTGACATTTTATTTACTGATGGATGTCCAATATATCATTGATTTGATAACCAGTTAAAACAATAGTCAATTATTTAATAGAATAATAGAAAGCACAACAGTTTTAACTTTTCTGTTTTAAGAGAAAACAGAAATGTACAATTAATATTAGCTTAATATAGTTTTTAACCAATAAGGTGAACATGATATATTTATGAAAGCATTAACTATCCACTTAGAGGAGATAATACTATGAAGAGGAGCTAGAATGCCATTATTTAGCTCATAAGGTCACAAAAGCTAAATCATGTAAAATGACTAGCTGTCAGGAATGCCAACACTATCACACATTTTTTGGTCAAATTTCTTAATGTGACAGGCACATAATTTCATGAATAAAATGCTATACATATTTGTATTTGTCATGATATAAAAAGAACATAATCTTACCTCCCCCTATTTTTAGTATATGACATAGCCTGTAACAGCGACTTAAATCTGGATATTAATTCTATACATCACTAAAGCAGTGAAGCTTTCAGTATATTTAAGATTTAAAATATCAGCTGACACACATTCTGTCTTTTATTGGCATTCTTGCCTTTTCAAACTTTCAGGTACCATAATAACACATCTAGACTCAAACAATATTCTTAGGCAGTGCAAAGTTTATTTACAGAAATAATTAAAGCAAGCGTTCTGCTGTGAAATTTCATTCAGAGAAATCTGAGTTCTTGTAAATTGCTGTACTGTCAGTCTTTGTCCGTGTGTCAGTTTCCATAAGATCTATATCTGGTCAAATAATTCATTTCTTTGTCATTAACCTACTGTAGCTATCTAGGATTAATTGGATTTCCTTCATACATCACTCTTGAGTAGTCGCCATATACTTCCTGAGAACAAGGTACTCTGACGCTCGGGAAGATGACCACTGACATCAAGTGGCATATGTTTCCATAGAGAAGCAAAACATAAGGTTCACAAGCAACTACACCCAAAGGAATGGTGGTGTAACTGACTGAAGATAAGTACATGGGTTGTGTAGTGGTAAGTATAATAGCATTGAAGAAGGAAAGGTGGAAGCTAATGCACATGGGATATAATCAAACAGAAACTGGGTCAGTTGGGAGGCAAATGCAAATTCTGTAGGTGTGAGCAGAGAGATCATTGAGATTAGGTTCTCAGAGCAGATCCCTATTTTTCTATCTGTTGGTGTGGAATGGGGAGAAGATAAAAGGGGAAGGGAGAGCCAAAGGAGAGGCTACATTTATTCCGCCTACCGATCAGACTCTTGATTTCAAATGAATACAGCTCAGTGTTACATAATAAATGTAGAGGCTGAGTGGTATTTTACAACCTGTTAGGACGATTTGGTGAAGTTAACATTAAAGGGCACGCTTTGAAAAGGACGCGGAATGAAACGATGAGTTAATGCGCCTTCATGAAGACACATGGCCTGGACAATCGATGCAGGCTTTGATGGTGTCTAATAGCAGACCGCCACCACTCAGTTTAAGTTGTCAGACCCTCACAGGAAAAACAGGCATCCTGTTGATTTTATAATCCGAGTGCATTACACATTTGGAACAGCTATAGCTTAATGGCTTTTTATTCACGTACTCTCTCTGACATTCAAATAGGGCACTTTTTGCTTAGACAGCAATACACGTAGATGGAATGAAGAAAAATAGCATGAATTGATCTGCTTGCTCTTGGAAACCGAAAGATATTTTGCTCTTCGATTTATTTTAACTGTAAATTCTAAAGTAGTCAATGTTGGAAATATGCCCAATTAAATATTAGCTGTTTATGTAAATTTGGAAATAAATGATTTAATATTTTATAACACGTATAATTTTTTCAAATACATCATGGTTTAAAGTGATTTTCAACACTGTTTGACATTTTACTATAGGAATATTTACTCATGGATATGTGTCTCCATCCTGTTACATGCTCAGGATATATACGACAATAAGTGTATTTTTAATATGATTTAGTTGGAGTATCAGTGTAATAATGCATATGGATATTAGAAAATTTCCTAAGTGCTGTACAAACATAAAGTTTACCATTATCAATATGAATCAATAGAGACTAAATATAATATAGGTGGAGAGAAAGGCACTTTCGTGTGTGAAGGCAGTAAATTTGGGAGATCAGAAAGGGAGATAATCCTGACGTTGAAGAGGAAGCCTGTAGCCAGAGAATGGAGACTTCAAGAGAGAAATAAGATTTGGATGGGTTGAGAGAAAAGGAAAAAGTATTTATTAGGATGGAGAATGTTTTTCATTCCACAGTTACATTTTGGAGGCAAATGCATAAAGAACACAAGGAAAAAATATATAATCTATGCATGCGCACACAGGTCTATAGATGGAGAGAAAGAGGGAGAGAGAGGGAGAGGGAGAGAGGGAGAGGGATTGAGAGAGAGATTGATCTTGATCTTGCCTTCAGAGGTGAGGGGAGCCGGCTGCGCCTCTGTGTCTGACATGGCCAAACACACTGCAATTGTGACAAATTCTGAAGCTCTGACTGAGAAACAGATACTGCTTTATATCTTAAAAAATTTAAATTCCCCTTCTAATAGATATATCACAATAATTATATTGTATACACTAAAGGTGATTTTAGTCACACTAGTCTTTTAGTAAAGGTCAAAGTACACACCCTGTAAATCTTAAGTTTCTGTTTAGACAATAGTTTTTAGAATAAATGTTGGGTGGTCACGGTAACCATCCTTTGGGCGATTATGTAGAGGCTCAGGCCTTGGTCGCAGTCATTGTAGGTGGAGGGATTTGGGCGTAGTTGGGATAAGTTAGTCTTTAGCATAGAAAAGGTATAGCTGTACCCTGGAGCATAAGAATTATGAGGAAGTGAAACCCTGATACTAATGGAACAATGGTTAAACAGCCTGGTATAAAAAGGGGCATGCTGTAAAATAAAGTGTGACACTTCTTCTTGAGAAAGCACTCCTGTGTCTCCGCCGGTTTTTCCTCGCCTGACTCCGCCTCCACCTGAGGGAACCCCAGGACCTGCAAGAGCTGGTCTCCCGCACAGAGGGCTTAAAAATAGAACAGAATTTGAATGTTGGGATGGTGTTGGAAGGCCAGACAAGCTTGTAAGTGAACGTAACTGTATCAGCAGGGAGAATCTATTCCTGCACCCTATAATCTGTTCCATAGGCTTTTGTCATGTTTTCTTCAATACCAACCTTTTGATAGTACTTTGAAATAGAGAAAAGTTCTCCACTTTTGTTCATTGTAAAGATTGTGTTGGCTATGTTGTGTGCTTAAAATGTCGGGTTATTCAGTGAGGAACTCTGAAAGTCAGGGCACTGTTCTCCAGGGACAAAGAACCAGGCATGTGAGAATTTCTTTTCTTTTTGCTGCATTTAGTCCTCTTATACTGTCAATACCTCAATCCCCAAAGAAATGTAAGGATTGTCTCTAGTTCCCAGAAGAGAAGGAAGCGTATTTGTTGATTCAGTGAACATTTCTTAAGAGGCTGTGTACAGTTATTATTCTAGTAAATCAGGGAATTATGAGGATATAATTGGTCTGGATTTGGGCGTGGTGTTTGGCGGTCTCCTGATCTCTTTTGGAATAAAGGCAAGATGATAATTGAGTTAGGTACTTGTTTTAACGAAATTGGAATTCCCCAAATATGTGATTGTATGTGTGTCATTCTGGTAAGAGATCTCTACCAGTGAGTTGCTCACTTGCTTAGTAATTATTCTTTTTTTTTAAACAATGGCTGTAAGGAAAACGAGATTAAAATGCTAATTAAATTATTTGGATGGCTGACAAACACTCTAGAAGACCAAGTTAAGATCTGACATGACCTCAATGGCTAGAAAAATACAATAGTGCTTCATCTGTATTAAAATGAAAATTGGTAAATGAAAGCATAGCAAGGAGGTGCTGAAAAAGAATAAAAACAAAAAAATATCAACTGGGGAAATACAAGTTGGGGGCTTATGAACTTGCAGAATTATGTGCAGTTTTTTAAATAAAGCACAAAAGGGAAATCGTTAAGTTGGAGAAAGACCTGAGTTGATGACTGTCTGGTTTGTGGGATCCCATAATTTGTAGAAATTATATGTTCCTCAGCTTTCTCTGTGATTCGTGTTCAAGGCCCATTTTTATAAGTTGTTCTTGAATGAGACCTGGGTTTCTATTTATTTAATTTTCTATATTTTTAAACTGTTAAGGATCTGGTGATATTTCTCTGTGGCTGGGATTTTGTGTTTTTTATTGGAAAGGTTTTATATATTTTACTGAGTACACACAAGCTTACTTTTGTTTTATTTGTTTTTCTACATTTTAGCTTTCATTTTTAAATGAAGTTTAGGGTATGGCAAATGAAAAGAGGAAATTATGAGAAAGTCCAAAGTCAAAACAGGCTGGATGCCTTCTTTCCATAGGATACATCTCTGAAGAACCTTCATTTACTTCTAAGCTTTCAAGAAAATCGTTATTTGATAAATTCCTTCATTCTAAGGTTATTGATGCTATAAAAGTATGAAGTTTCTGGTGTATATCAGGCACTGTGTAAAGGGAAATAGGATCTCTATTGTAAAACAATTCAAATTGAGAGATGCAGGGCTAAACATCCTACAACATTAGGAAGATTTTGAAACTTTAGTTAGTTAAAAATTTCAATATAATTTAATGGCAGTGTGATGGGTCTGCTAAAATATCCAGCATAATTGTTGCTTACCTAAGTCACTCTGTAGTGTTCATCCCACAGCAGGAGATACCTGCGTCGCCATATGTGCTGGTCAGGCATCACCTGGAGCATGGGGTGGAAAATTAGAACCTGTGCTTTGAACCTCAGCTCAACAAATGTATCTCCATCCCATTTCATACAGGGACTATTCCAGTTAAATTATGTAGTGTTCCTCCCACCTAGAAATTTATAAACTAATGTTGTATACTGAGGAGCGAAGAGATAAGAATTTAGTACCTTGGAGTAGTTTGACTCAATATACGGGGGGAAATAACTGCTTTACAACTGTGTTAAATAAAGGAGATGCCCCATGAATCATACGAATGATAGCTCACGTTATGATTACCCATGTACAATGTTTATTAGTGATGTCACAGCAGACTATGAGTATACACAGCCATTGAGGGATGAGTTAAATCATCTGTAAGTTACTTTTTATTCCAGGATTTTTTTGGGAGATCTATCTATCTATAAATAGATATATGATTGAGAAAATCATATATATATATGCATATATATGTATATATATATATGTGTGTGTGTATATGTATGTATGTATGTATATATATATGTATATGATCGAGGAAAGGAAAGTCAATGAGAAATAGAAAGGCATTACAGAGCCAAGTGGACTTCTGGTTGACCTAAGGATACGAAGGGAGGACGGAGGGTGTTCTTTCAGGGCAGGACGGCTGTGTACCAGGGTATAGGAGTGGTCGGGCGGGGGTGGGAAGACGCTACTGAGAGAAGCAGTAAACACCAAAAATGATTTTGAAACTCATTTCAGTACTTACTGCAAACAAACTGATAACTATGTTCGGATTAACAAAATAGACACAAGAATTGAATAATTTCTTGTGTAATCTGATATGTTTTTAATTTGATTTATTGTGGCTTTCTAATATATCTATTTACATGACTGTTGTCTAATTATATAGTTTTTTTTAACACTCTAATAACCTATTATCTTCCTTGTTTCTCATTATAAATTAGAATGGTAGTTCACGTGTATAAAATAATAAACAATGTCATATTGGACTATTTGGTCAAAATCAGGAAAAAGTGATTATTTTAAAATGTAATGAGGCTGCCTCTGCCACAAATTAGCATAGTAAAATTTCTAAAAAAGTCAATGTCTACAAAAGTCTTAAAATATTTCAATACAACAGTATATTATTTCAAGCAACAGTATGCCATAGAAAACACATAACAGGCATGTGTATATATTTATAATATCAGTCGTATTTCTCCAGTTTCCTTTGGTTTCTGTCCTACTTCTTTGATGTTCTCATCTTGAGACTATATGATAAAGCTGAAGAGCAGCTAGATAAACACTTCTCAAAACATGTGCATGTCTAAAAAGTCCATGGCAGAAGAGCACCTCGAGGGGTAAATTATTTGTTTGACATTTTTTTATTAGTTTAGGTGTATAAAACAATACGATAATTAGACGTTTACACCCCTCACAAACTGATAACCCCACCATGTCAACTACCCCTCTGACATCGTACACAGCTGTTACAACACCACTGACTGGATCCTCTGTGCTGTACTTTACATCCTGTTGCTAATTATTCTATGTTAGTTTCAGGCATGCAGGGCTCTATATTGAATATATATATATTCAATATTATTTTATATTAGTTTCAGGTATACAGTACAGTGGTTATCTGACACCCTCCATACAGAGTCTTTACAATATTATTGAAGACATTCCCCATGTTGTATTTCATATCCCCTTGTGTGACAACTTTGAATAAGTGCCTAATCTGAAGAGGGGGCAGGAAGTGATTTCATATGTTTAAGAATATTTAATGAAGCCCATTAAGGTTTAATCATACATGAAGAAGAACAAAGGTGTGCATGTTGGCTTTATTTAACATTTCTCAAGTATGCTGTACTCTGGGTACCAAGACAGATGAGTCTGGGCGATGTGTGCTTGTCGCTCGGGAAATTGCTTCACTTTACTTATAAGATGTATTGGTGTTTCCTACTTTGTCCCCTTTACTTTATTACAACTCGCACAATATAATTGGATTTTAGACCCTGAAGCAGAATAGAAGTTTTGTGTTATGTTGTCATTTATATTAAGCTTTTATCATATTTAAAAGATTAAAACCTCTATCAAACAAACAAGAAAAACTCTATGAGAAAAACAAATATGTGTCCAAAAAGTCTCAAAAGAGGTATTTGATTTGTACAGATTAAGAATAACCATTCTTTAACACACGTTTAGAGCTTGCAAATGGTCTGCTTTGAAAAACGGGTATTCATTAGCATAATTTTGTTAGGAGCTTAGGAAAATATAGTTTTCAGTTATATCAGGAAAAAAACCAATATGGTGAGAACTAATGACTTTGATTTTAATGACTTTATTACCAACAGTAAAGAAAAAAATCAGAAACACTAGAAATCTATAAGTATTTTGAGTATTAGGAATTATAAGCAAAGATAAAATTTTCCATATGCAAATTTGCATGGTTGAGGAACAGCCTTTGATTCGACATGTTGCTATTGATCTTCAGCTACATGCAAGGCCCTGATTGAGCCTCGGGGATGAAGTGACAAATAGGATTGTCAACAGATTCAGTTCCGCATTCATCTTATTTCAGATCCCTGTAATTGCCCACTTCCAACTCCAGTAGGATATTTAATAGATATTTCAAATATAATGTACACTAAATGTTATTCTAGATTTCCCCCAAAGGGGATACTGAAATTCACAGAGTTACTCCTGTCTAAACATGGAGCATTTATTTTTTATTTGCCTTCTTTCTTCATTCCCATGCAGCCCCTTGGCAAGTACTGCAGACTCTACCCTCCAAATCTACCTCAACTTCATACATTTTCCCAGTTTCTACTGCCACCACCTGAATCCTCAAAACTGGTATCTATAGCTTTGAATAAGATTGTTGCCTCCTAGTCACCTTTAATATAGTTTTGTCACTTTCCTGCCTAAACCCATGTATTGCTTGTTCAGGGTGGTCCTTCCACACTGAGCCTCTGTGGTTCCTGGACCTGCTGTGCTACCCTATCCTGCAGCTCTAGTCTGTTCTTTATCCTCAGTACAAGATGGCATTCTCATACAGCTTTAGTGGGCTGCCCCATTTCCATCCTTAAAGTCTCAGTTTAAATATCATTTCTTCAGACAGCAAAGAGGCTGCCCCTTTTGATGCTGTTGAACACAGCTCCCTGCAGTCTCATTACACACTTGCATGGCATTCATTCTACTCAATGGCCCCCCTCCCCCCGCGCCCCCCGCCAAGATCGTTACTACCATTTGAACACATTAAAAAAATTATCTGCTCCTTAGCTTTTTTGCCTTTTCCCCTGACTCCATTGTCAGCCCATGGAGTTGCTAGCTCCTCCTCTGCCCTTATCTTCTGCACAGCAAACCCTGTTTATCACAGTGTAGGTGTTCAAGCAATACTTGTTGAATAAACACCTATATATGAAAAACGCGGAAGCATAGGAAGGAGGTTCTTTACTTTTTTGTTTCCAGTGGGTTTCTTTTTACAAACGCACATCGATTAAGTGTTACCCGCTGGTTAATATTTCAGTTGCTGTGATGGGGCACTAAGAAAGCAGACAGTGTGCTTGTGCCATTGTGCTGATGGAGATAACTTTCTAGTAGGCGGAGACAGAAGCAACAAGATAAATAAGCAAAAAGTACACTGCGATAGATGCTGGTATGTTATGGACAAACGTCAAAGGGAGGTAAAAGAGAGAATAATCGTGCGGAGTAGCAATTGTTTAAAAAGTGGGGAGACTTAGGAAGGGAGAGGTATTTGAGCACAGGCTCGAAATGTGATACAAGCCTTTATACCTGACTGTAGGAGTCATTTAACCTTGAACATGCTCTGAAGTGGTTCAAGGAATTGGTTCTTCTGTTAGGTTAGCAGATGAACCCCTATTAGCAGACAAACATCCAGCAGCATAGCAACACAAAAAGAGTAATAATTTGGTATCTAAACATATAACTAAGAGTATGTGTGTCAGGCAGCAGCTTTGACACACAGTGGGCCACTTCAGCCATACAGGCTGTTGCGTCTCTTTTCTTGCTTGCTTCCCACTAGAAGACCAAAATTGTAATACGACCATCTTAGGTGCTGGCTTTAGTCAAAACCCAAGCCCAATTGCTCATTTCTCTGAGCCCTAGCCGTCTCTGCAACAAACCCAGCGTGCTTTGGGTCACGTTTCTAAAAGAGAATAACTTTTTCCTCCAGTCTTAGTCATAGTTACACACTAGCTTGTATGGAAACTACTGCACGCCATTTAATTACTTGATAGATCGCAAAGGTTACCGGGCACCATTCTGAGAGCAGTGAGGCTTCAATGCAGCAGCTCTGTAGAGAATTCTCTTAGGAGAGAAATCTTTGTTTTGAGCTCTCACTGAACTTTGACTTACTGTCAGGGGTCAGTTACGAACTGAATTGTATGAGCTTATTAACGGTCACGTTCCTCCATTCAGATGGCATTTCATTCAGAGCCGGCGTGATTAGGGTAAGTCCCTAACATATGCTTAGAGCATCGGGGGGCATGACATGGGGATGGATTCTGGTCCTATTCTGTTGAATGGATTTCTTAATAACCCGATGTCATCGGGGTTAGCTGAAATATGCAACAAATAACTTGGTTTACATGCCTTCAGGTAGGAGTGGCCAGTATGCAGGTAAACAGTTTCAAACACGTGTCCGTTTTGTGCTGCAACGCTCTAATCAGCATGTCCTTCTGTCTGAAACCTCCTTGAAACACAGCTGTGTAGTTGGAGGCGTTTCCTGTCGTGTGGGCATCTATGTCACCCTCAAGCAGAACCCAGAGAGCCTTTTTCTCTGCGTCAGTGCCCCTGAGCCCAGGCAGGCAGGCAGGCAGAGTCCCACCAACTAAGTCAACTTGCTCAGAGGTGGGATGCGGAAGGCGGGGATATGGGACAGAGGAGACGCTGCACAGAACCCCGCCTGGAGGGGTCCGGCTTTCAGGGACATTTGTTTTCAGAGGCTAAAAGGTCACCGTGGGAGACTGCCTGGTGGGGGTGCCAGTGATGCACAATCAAGCAGCACTCCTGGAACATCCTTGATCTTGATGGGAAAGCCCGACTCTCCGACCCCAAGCAGCCCTTCCGATGTCATTTATAGATTAGAAGATGGGACACAATTGATTCTTGAGATCGCAACTTTTTAAAACATGTGAGAGTTCTTACAGTTTGCCTTTCTTGTACAGTCTCGGGTAGGAGGCCACTTTATAAATGCATATCTGCATCACCGGGCACATTCATCAGGGGGGAGGGTCGCGAGGCCCTTCATGTGTACCTGTCACAGAAATGTATCCAACAAGCGCAAGGAGAAGTTAAAATAAACTGGTGATAAACTACAGCCACGGATGAAAAATTTATCATTCGCCAGCCGTCTCCTTGCCCACGCTGATAAATGGCTTTGTTTTTGCATCGCAGGCCCTTTTCAACGTGATAAACTTTTTGAAAGGAGCCCAATTCCATGATAGAGAGATTTGGGCAGAAACGAGGAGCGGTTGCCTAGTTAGGGTGCTGTGCTGCCGTGTTTGATGAATGAAAAGCAGCTCAGGTGTGGCAGAGGGCCACGGAGTGGGAGCGTGCATGCGCTTGGCTGAAGGAAAGTGCAGCTGACCTGCCATCCGGAGAACACTGTGGCCTCGTAAGGCCAGGCAAGACGACCTGGTGAAGCCCTAGCAGGGCTGGAGGTTCCTGCGTTTTACACTTGTAAGGGCTTTGACCCTATGCCCATGTCATTTGAACAGCGCCCTTAGAAAAACCATCAGTAGACACTGAAGTAAAAGAAGAGAGTCATATCAGCACCTTCCCTTGTTTCTACCTGTCAATCTGCAGAATTTCCTAGAGGTCTCTGAATTCCTCGGATAAACTGGGAAGTGGTCTGGAGCGGAGGGCCCTGCTGAAACAAATATTTCCCAGGAAGGAGTGGGGCGTGGGGGGCACTCATTCAGAAAAAGTCTAGCTTAGTTTTACACACACGCACACACACAGCCTGGAAAAAGCTAAAAGAATCTTAGATTTAATTACCATCATATAATCCTGCAGGCAACTCCCTCCCCCTATTGTGTTATGTATAGTCGTATAATCATGACTTACTTTTCTCTGCTAAGACAGCTCTGGCAATTTATATTTGTTAGATTTCTGATGTGGGAAATAGGCCCATGGGTGCCGTAACTCTTCGATATTTCACCTTGTTTAACGTTTGGAGTACAAAGTAAGTGTTGGTTCTATAGTTGTTTTCTTTGCATTATTTACCATCCTTTTATTTCTGTCTGGTGGTCCCCCTGAGCTGTGTGTGATGTGGATCGGGGAAATGGAGTTTTTTTTTTTTTTTTCTGTTTTTCTTTCTTCTGGACAGAAAGCTAATGCTTAACCATGCGTGTGGCCACACATTGTGCCTTGAGATTATTATCGATGCATTTAAGGCAGAGACTGTCTAACAAATAATGACTTTTGAATGCCACATACTATGGCTCAGTTTTTCAAGTAGGAAACTCAGGCAAGTTTATTAACATATGATTTGCCTGGAATATTGAAATTATTTGCTGCAGTATAAAATACATGTAATGAAAGCTATGTGGGAAATGATATTTTTTAAAAATAAAGAACTTATCAGCAAATCAATATTTTATATATAACTATCATTTCCCCAAACTGGAGGAATAGAAATGTGCTTCTTATTTAAAAAAAAAAAAGCCAAGAACACTGTCTTATTTTATTTTAAAATAATAGTTTAAATTGAATCAATGAGGTGGTAAATTACCATTGGTAATAGAAAGTAAAAAAAAAAAATAAACTACAGGTACACAAGGAACAGGTGTAGCATGTTAAAAAGTAGGTATCTAATAATTATTTGTCTAATATATATTCAAATCCTTGGTCCTTAAATAATATTGCTATCCATACCAAAATGTTTCATTTCTCAAAAGGCACATTTTACAGCACATATGTTTTCTGAAGCTAAATTTCACAGTTATAAAATACAATGCAAGCTATAATAACAGTTTCAATGTGTCTTCTATGTTACTTTTTAATCTAATTTATTGAATGGATGAGTCACACATCTAGATTATCACTCCACTTTATGTATGTATGTATGTATATATGTGAATTATGTGGCAATTTTCATAGTGCAGTTAAGTCACTTGATAAAAAAAAATCTTAAATAAATGAAGATTCTAAGATTATTATTCCACCATGACAGAAGCCTTTCTGCCTTGCCTGTGCTGATATTTACTTCTTCACCAGTGTCCCTCCTAGCATCTCAATAGGTAAATGCTTCATTTTATTCAAAGCTTATCTTAAAGTATCCTTCTTTATGAAACTCTTCGAAATTCTTTAAATGTGATCTCGCTGTATCTTTCTTTTTCTTAATACGCAACCACATAATTTTGTGTTGCTTAAGCCTGTTGCATTCTTCAACCATCAAGAACATGTGTGTATTATAGATAATAGAAACTGATACAGATATATACACATATCTGTCATATGTATCTGTCTATTGATCATGCATGCTTGGTACTGTTTTAAGTACTTTAAATGCCTCATTCATCTTCACAGTCCTCTTAATTAGCTAGCATTGTCATCAGTTGAAAGATGAAAATAGAAAGAGAAAAGATAATTAACTTCCTTTCCCCAAATATATATATATATGACACACACACACACACACACACATATATATATATATATATATATATATATGACACACACACACACACACACACATATATATATATATATATATATATATATATGTATGATTCATGTATAGCTTTAGAAGGAACCATATTTAATCAATGCAAATGACTTTAAAACTCAATTTTCTTCACCCTTTGGATGATAACCTGTTTACGTTTGTGATTACAATGGGTAGCCTTTCCCATTTACGGTTCTTATTCCTACTTTCATGATCCATATCGTCATTCTGGACCACTCACACATACCTCTGTACCATAGTTTTTAAATTAACCCCTTCGCTTGTGATCATCATTTGTAGTCACCTGGTAAGAGCTAATGTTTTCATAACTAAATTGCTGCTGTGAAGGACCACTACAGTGGAATTGGCTTCATGGTGAAATATTGGAGACAGAATACTGTAGATGAGCCTAACGGATGCTTCCATGTCCACTGAACTCAAACAGCCCAAGCATTTGACGGTCCTCAGCTCCCCCGAGAAGTCACACTCAGTCTTCCATGCATGTGAGGGCGTTGATCCAAAATTGCTTCATTAGAAATAAGCCCCTACACATCCTTAAAGTCATTAGCATTGAGTTTCAGTGGGGTTTTCTAATGACCACGGAGTTACTGTGTCCCTGGTTTCACAGTCATGAGACAAGGTGGCATTTCCCACTGCCTGTTCTCCTGTACCAAAATATTTAAATGTTAATGTGCTGTTGAACCCCATCCTTCCCCTCATTCTTACTTTATGTGTCTGGAATGGGCAGGTTTTAATTTATGTGCCTGCCTTGAACAATTGGTATTGACAGACTAAGACAGAGTTGGGCAGAGTTTTGGGACCTTATCCAAAACCCACTTGAAGGAGTATAGTGATTAATTATAAATATATGCTGTGTGTCAAGAGCTGCACTAATCTGCAGAGAACAGAGCTGCCAGGTATATCAGCCAAATAGGAAATTATGTCACTGCGGACGGGACAACTAATTGAAGGCGCCTGTTCTTTAGAGATCTGGAGCCCAGGAGGAGGGAAAGGGGTCCAGCTAGGAGAGGAAAAGCCCCCAGGACTGAGCATCGGAGGGGAGAAAGTGTCTGGGAGCTCCCCCTCATTTATCCCTCTGATTTGGGGTCTCACCAGAGCTCTGGGGAAGGCCTAGGTCCAGGCCCCTCAGGAAGGAGACTCCTGAATGGAGATGCTCACAGCAGGGAGGCAGAGACACACCAGAGCTCGGCTGGCCAGGGGGCTGAGTCCTGGACTGCAGACTCCTTCAGAGAGGGCGCACCAAGACTAGAGTGGGGAGGGCGGCTTTCCTCCACGAGGTTCGCCAGGAAAAAAAGCCTCGTTCATCATCTCTAGCCGGGTCCGAAAGTTATATATAGGGTTTTCACTGGGAGCTGGCCCCCTGATGATGGGCGTTGGATTTCGGGAGTGGTTATAGATTTCACCCCTGCTGGACCCAGTTTGGGGAGGGACAGGCTTCTCACTTCTAGATGTTCCACTGCAGGCAGATCCTATTCTTACTCTAACTTCGGTTCTCAACTTTCTCGCTGACTCAAGAACTTCATTCGCAGCTGCCTCTTTGACCATCTGTAGTCGGCACTTCGGAGTTAACATCCTTACATTTTTCTCTTCTGTCTCCCATTCTGAAGTGTGAAGTCTGTCAATTCAGGGATCATTTTTTCCACATTGAGCAACATTCTTGGCTCCCGGGGCATTTAATAGATCTTTAATGAAAGAAAACAGAAGGGGAGCTAGCAGATTGTCAAGCGGACAGCTTCACAAAATCAGCCGTGGAACCGAGTGCTGAACTTGACAGATTCAGTTTCGAATTAAACTGACCTAAACGGTGTGGTCTTTACAGTAGTTATAGATATTGCTTTATTAATCTCCACTTTAATTTTTTTAAAGAAGCAAAGTTGGAATACTAGTATCAGTGATACCTGTTTGGTGACTTTTTTTTGCCAGGTTGAGATCACAATTTGCTTTAGCCCTTTCTCTAATAACTGCCTGTCTGTCCTTCAGTTTTTAGTTGAAGGGCTACTCCCCCAAAGAGATTTTTCCTTTCCCCCAATCAAAATCAGGTGTTTTATCACAGCAGTCTATATTCCTCGTACATAACACGTTCCCGGTTATACAGATGTGTGTGCGATCAAACGAGTTCTAAAGGCACCGATCGTGTGGATTGTACTCACACTTCCCACCACGTGCATCTAAAGAAATGCTTGTCGAAGGCATGAGTGAATCCATGTTTATTTTAAATTATCATAGACCCTAATATTCCTTGAAATTTTGTGGCTTGAATGTAATCCCTTCCATCTTCTTCTATATATTTGTATTTACGTATGAATTTGAGTGATATTTCAGCTCATCTTGTCTGTTACACTAATCTTTTTTCAAAGTCTCCAGTCCAAGACAAAATTGAGTTGAGGGATGTTTGCCCCTTAAACTGTCAGGAAGAGAAAACATCATAAATACTGAATTCTGCCTGCAGTGCACAGAACTCCTTACGATCAGGATTTTGCCCACAGTTTCATTATCAGCTATCCCTTCCTTTGCAATAGTTATACTATGTGCTGCTGAGTAGTTAGGGGTCAGGCTCTTAGCAATGCTCTCAGCCCTGTGCTCATGTAAAGCCTCTTGTACCATCATCCTCCAGTTAATTAGTGACACTTCTTCCTAATACATACATATATGTGTGTGTGTGTGTGTGTGTATTTGTTACATATGTTTGCATTTATTTTTGCTTATTTTAGCTAGC
Source organism: Hipposideros armiger (assembly GCF_001890085.2). Classification (NCBI taxonomy): domain Eukaryota; kingdom Metazoa; phylum Chordata; class Mammalia; order Chiroptera; family Hipposideridae; genus Hipposideros; species Hipposideros armiger. The sequence goes on from NW_017731748.1 coordinate 448,005, forward strand.
TTGACTAGAGAATAAACTATAGAGCATCTTATCACCAATGTTTGGATATATAATAGGATCTCAAATATTTTGTTAAATGTGTAAAGGAATGAATGAATCTATGAATACATGAATGGAACTATTCTAGAATTAAATGCTATATCTGATTTTTTTTTTTATCCAAAGTTTAGTATACTTGTGAAAACCTACGTGAGCCCAGTTCAGGAAAATATAACACAATTTTCAGTCCAGTGTTCTTAAAGGCAATATAAACTTTACACAGCAAAATATTGTCTGCGGTTTATATGATTTTGTTTTATTTTGAAAATAAAAACCTGAAGACATTCAGAGTTGACTAATATTATGGAAATCTAATAAAAACCATGCCCCAAAAGAGTTTAACACATTTAAATGTAGTGTCTCACTACATAGTGTTGCTAGAGCTGTGGATCCGTGGAAGGATGCTATCAAAAGCACAGATAGCTTTTTTTCACCTCTCAGCTCTTAAGGAATTAGGCAATGATATGAATACTGGATCTCTTCCAGGCTTGGGAGTGGAGTGGCTGGGGGCAGAGGAGTACACAATTCAAGTAATAATCAGAATAGTTTTAGCTTGATCTTGATCATTTTATTACATAACCCAACATTGTACTCCACCCTTCTAAAGTGTCATGCTGTGTATAAACCACATGTTGAATTTTAATGTATATTTTATTCATCTCACTAGCATACTTACTTATAGCTGTATGATTTCAGCAGAAACCAGTAGGAGAGGGACAGCTCCTTTGATTTAGCATCGTGGAGATTGCTAGGAACGGTTTTGGGTTCCTTTTCTCAAAGGCCTGACCACTGCTCTGTGATACAAGGTTCATGAATAGTTGTTCCCTGCCACCATTTGATCATAAACCCAACGCCAACAGAGCTGACGATGTGAAAATGCCCTTGATCGGATAGTTAAAATCTTTTGGCATGTTTCTTCAAAAGCACATGAAAGTGGAAAGGGAATTATTATGTTCTTGAAGACAAAATACAGAATTTTTTTTTTTTTTAGCTGAGCCATCCTGCCACCTGTTGGCAGCTCAGCGGCAGCTCAGCTCGGGCCAGGAATCAAACCGGCGACCCTGTTGCTCAGAGCTCGCACTCTTGAGCAAGCTCTTAACCAACTGAGCTACTCAGTAGGCCCCAGAATTCCTTTTCTTGAATCTTTGTGATATTCTACACACTCCACTCCAAATGGTACTTAGAGAGCCTCCCCATTAATGGGACTTTGTTTTATGTTGTTGTTCTTTGTGAGTCCTCGTAGAGAATCACAGCTCTGTACTGAAACGGTGAGAATCAGCAGATGATTGATGGGCAGGGATAGCTTGCTGCCTAAATTGTCAAGAAAGAGCAGTGAAGAATAAAACTGCACTAATCACTTCTGCTGTTTTGAGTGTATTTACCTGATCTACTCTTAAGGGATTCCTTTCAAGAGGCAGTTTTCTGTTGTCTCAGAGAATTTAATACGATTGAGCTTATTGGTTGCTTGCAGCTAGTAATACTATCTATGTAGACATATTTTTTTTTCATTTTTTCTATGAGTTTTTTGTTGGTTTGTTTCTTTTTTTGTAAGTTATAGAATTACTTAGGTATTACTAGTTTCCCCTGTTCACAAGGCTGTGGTTTCTCCACTGGTGCCACTTCAGCCATCTGGCTTGTGCCCACCAACAGCGTGTAGCCACAGGCTGAAAGCTTCAAAGAAAACAGAAACAAAAAACCAGGAACTGTTATAGTTACCTCTCCTTTATGTCTTCATCGCCTTTGTTGGGGTATTACGGACAGGTTTTATAGCAGGGATTAATCCAGTAGGACCTTTATTGTTAGACTCTCGTTGTTTGAGACAAGAGTTCCTCCACCTGTTTACTGTTTCATTGATTTAAGTCTGTACTTGCTATATCTTTCTTCCTTGCTTAATTTGCTGTTGTTCTCTTTCTAGCTTCTCGCTATTTTTAACATTTAATATTTCCAGATATAAGTATGTAGGTGTAAAATTTTATGGGGAACATTTTAACTTCACTCTAAATTTTGTCTAAGCACTAAGTATTTAAAAATTTTATCTATGATTTTTCTTTGACAAATTATTTAGAAACATTTTTAAATTTATATGGTATTTCTTTTTTTTTTAAAGATTTTTACTGGGGAATTGGGGGGATGGGAACAGCGCTGGGGAATTGGGGGAAGGGGAACAGACAAGTTGCTGTCCTTT